>NC_138746.1:4539431-4889811 GCF_965113295.1 Leuciscus leuciscus
TTAGGCCATCCGTAAATAAATGCTGCCTTCAGATTAATCAGCAGAATTTCTTCTTTCTCAAAACTAAAATGTCAAAAACACGACCACTAAGCAAAATGTGCAAATAAATAAGTTGACTTTGAGAAAAAGTTTGTCTCACCGTATCTTACTGTTCCATTAGTGTGTGTGTGTGTTTTAACTGTACACAAGTTTGTGCAATGGTACAGTCTTGTTTTAGGGCAATATATTTCTAATGCATTGAGATTGATTTGCATGCAATCAGATCAGTAAATGTTTTGGACCCTGTGCTGACAACTTGTGACCAAATCACTGTTAATTCCGAACATTTAACGACATATTGCAGATGAGCAAACGGTCTTGAAATCATATATAACACACATGAAAACACATATTGAATGGATGTGTTCTTTCAGGGCCAATAATATACTTCAAAATTGCACATGGAGAAATCCAGGTAACAATGCAATAAAGCACAGATGGCAAACACCACTGAAAATCAATGAGGAAGACTAGACTGGGAGAAAACGAGGACAGAGTTTGATTGAACTCGTCTAACTCTAGCAATGCTAAGGTCATGGGTTCGATTCCCAGGGAACGCGTGAACTGATCAAACGTAAAGCTTGAATGCAATGTAAGTTGCTTAAGCATCTGCCTAGAGTTCTTCAAACGGATTGCGTAATGTCAACAAGGTGCAGGACTTTCCTAATAATACTCTTTATTTCCATATCGGCTGCTTCTATTCCATAATTCTTTTACCCAAGCAAAGGAAAGAAAAGCAGAAGTGAGGGATGAGTCCTCCTCCTCTTCAGTGTAATCCTGTTCTCTTCAATGAATAAGCTGTACGCTCATCACACTTCTTATACTGAAGGATTACCAGAGAGAGAGAGAGAGAGAGAGAGAGATAAAGAGAGATAGAGAGTTGCTTCAAAAAGATTCTTAAAAAAAACCCTGTCATTGGATATATTCACATAAAAAGGAAATCTCAGACAAATTCAAATATATATTACATATTTCAGAAAGAAAAGATTCTTATTTACAAAAGTATTTCAATTGGCATTTAAAGTCCCAGTGAAAACAAAATTGAAGTTTTTTTGTCTTTTAGTATGAATATGTTAGCCTTACTGTTATGAATATGGTTCCGCCATTATGGATCAATGATTTTGATGACGTCACTCTGCACTTCAGCTTCTCATCAGATTTTCTGTCCAATCAAATGCTCTCTAGAATCTGAAGCTCCGCCCCTTACATTATAAATTGACGCTGAAGCTGCGGCTGAAATCGGTCCCTTGTTCACACATTTACTATTTTCTACATGGTGAACGGCACACAGTGCACTTTATAGGGGATGGGGAACGATTCAGTGTAAATATGCTTTCCATTGGGGGGAATGAAGTCTGGTTTCAGGTTAGAGTCACGCACAGAGACACGACAGCACAGATCGAAGTCGGCGCAGACCAGAAAACGCATCGGACGCATTTGAATTCTGCACAGAATGTTGTATTTTTAAGCGATATGGAGTAGATAACGAGGAGAAACAGTTCGAGATTAAGAGGAAACTGCGGCTTTATCAAGCTCAACAGCTCTGGCTGAGCTGTGATATACTCAAACGCTATTGGCTATTTCATAAAGGGGAGGAGCTGATCGATATGTTCCAGCTACCTTCCTGTTTCAGAGGAAATTACATCAAAATATTGAATAACGTTGCGTGTTTCAAGGCACTTCAGTCGTCCTATAAGCGTTTGGCCTTACATTTCTGCTCAAAATAACTTCTGTTCACACATCTGGTATGTTGCCCAAAAGCCTTGTGAAAGTGGAACGAGTATAAAATGAGTATATGCAGCTTTCAGAAGAGCAATGTGATTTTTCTTTTCTCATCATAAAACATGCAAAACTTCTCTATATGGCATCCATTATTTAACTTTTCATTGCAATTCACCATTTCTCACTCAGGCTGTATAGCTTGAGATTAGCCAACTAAAGTAGAAAGAAAGGAACGCACATTGTTCAAAAGTCTGTTCTCGGTAAGTTATACTTTTATAATGCAGTAAATTGATCAAAAGTATCAGTATCATTTATAATGTTAAAAAAGTTTGTATTTCAAATAAAGGCTTTTCCTATTCATCAAAGGATCTTGAAAAAAATGTATATAGAACTAATTCTCAATATTGATAATAAGAAATATGTCTTTAGCAGCAAATAAGCATATTAAAATGATTTCTGAAGGATCATGTGACACTGAAGACTGGAGTAATGATGCTGAAAATGCAGCTGATCACAGGAATACATTACATTTGAAAAAATACTCAAATAGAAAATTCTCAGCCTTAGTGAGAATAAGAGACTTCTTACAAAAACGTTTTAAAAAAAACATACTTTTGGAAAGTACTTATTCCAACAATTGTGAGGTGTTTTGCACGGCTTGTCTACCTTGAACACAATAACAATCTCACAATTTTGATATTTATCAAGTTCTGTTTTTCTTTCCTCCTTCTGCTGGTTTCAGTCAACGAAAGGTTTAAGACATATTTGCATACAGTAATTGGTTTCTGGGCACCAAACCAGAAGTCTGCAAGCATCATGGTGGATTCAAATTTTGTTAATATTTTAAAGCCATAATATATGTGGAATTATACATTCCAAATGAAAAAAAATCGCATCGAATAGATGTGTTGCCACTTGATCCCCCAGTTTCAAGACTTAAGCCTATAGTCTCAGACTGAAATGCATGTTTGAGCTTTTTTTTAACCGAAAGCAATGACGCATCTTAAAATATGTCAGTGCCATTGATGCACATCGAAGGCATGTTTTTAAAATGTACTTGAATGTCCTAATTGAACTATGGCCTAATCCTGGCTTAATCTAAGCCCTGTCTGTGAAACCAGGCCTCAGTGTTCTTTCATGGGCAAACATCTAACATACTCATCTACATCTACAACATCTACAACACTGTACATATCGGCTAATAAAACCTTTAACAGAATCCTATTGTGATCCATTTTGTAATGCTAAGATTTCAATAAAAGGAAGAAGAAAAAAAAGGCCTGACAGAACTCATATTCAGATTTTCTAGTGGTGAGCAATGAAAAAACCCCAGCAACAAACAAGGACTTATAACCTTCAGAAATATCCATGAAACCATATGCAGAAGAGGATACATGAAGAAAGGAAGTTTGGGATCATGAGAATTCAAAAGTGTGGGATTCACCATCCAAATATAGAGATGCAACTGTAGCCACCTGAGATATTAAATGATTAATATGCTGAAAGATTAATAAGGTCAGTTCTGCATCTCAAACTCTTCTCTTTATCTTCAGGTCTCTTTGCTGCACAATGGCACTTTTAACAGGAATGTTTTTTCAGTTTAGCAGATGCTTATGTAATTGTTTCAGTGGGATTTGGGAGCAGAATGGGAACCCCTGCGGGCTACAGCTTCACCAGATCTTCGCATCTCTTTTTAATAACAGCAGGGAGAGCCGGGATGAACGGTAACAGGAGCACAGGTCTGAAGAGTTTACACTGCTGGATAAGAGGAAAATGAGTTGAGAAGAAAAGACCCATGGCCTGTTGTGTAGGAACAGTAAAAGCATTACCGTCTAATGATAAATATCTGCTCTGATAGTCACAGTGAGTCATTTAGCAAATGCTTCTGTCTAAAGCAGCAAAAAAAAAAAAAAAAAAAATCGAAAAAACTTAGTAAAGACTCTTGATCCAAACTAACCAGCTCAGAGATTAATCACATAAACTTTGTATTCGAGCAAAATATATTTGAAAATTTGGAGAAAAGTTTTGAAGTTGTAAATAAAGCGGATATATAAATATCAATAACAATTAAACAATTCTTCAACAAGTGTATATTATAACTTAACAATTGCAAGTGGTAGGTCTGTACAATATAGATAAAGTTATTACTTTGCAAAAAAAAAAAAAAAAAAAAATATATATATACCTAAAATTATAGTAAAAATCAAAAATGAATGCAATTTATTATTGTGAGTACTTCTGGAATCTGACTTGCATTCTGCTGAAAGAGAAAGTTTAGATGAGACTTTTTAAAAAGATTTAAAAGATTATTTTAAAATCCTTTTTTTATTTTACATTTATTTTTTAAAAGCCTTTTGTTTGGACAAAAATTTGCATACACCGCTAACTGGAAAATGAGTCATATATATATATAATTTTTTTTTTAGTTTTAGTAAATTTTTCCATAAGAGAAAAACTTTGGATTTAAATTGTGCATATCCATTAAAAAAATATATTTATATAAAGATGACATCAGTGTTAACACCCATAAAAAAAAAAAAAAAGTTTTTTATTAAAATGCTTTTCTCTCTCTTTTAGGGTTTTGGAACAGCGAGTAAATGCATATATAATGCATGCATATGCTTATTGCTGATGTTATTGCTTGTGGTTGTTAAACCTAATGGCCACCAAAATATCTCCAGGTATGAAGAACCTTATGAAATGGACAGAGAACCATAGAGCTGTAGAGGAAAAACATGACATGAATGAGGCCTAATGATGAGCGATTACAGATGAGCAGACAGAAGAGGAATGGAGGACACATGATCCTTCAGAAACTGCAGGAACAGATAAAAGTGGAGTGCACAAATGGACCATCAAAGACCCAATATAGAAGATAACTTGTGCAGTGGAGAGAAACAAAGGTGGCTTCTGTATTACTCACTTCATGATGATTTCATAAAATAAAACAATGCTTTGTTTTCATTGCAACTTCTCCCCTCAGTTTTTCTTTTTTTCTTTTTTTTTTTGCTTGGTTCATTAGCAGTGTGCTACAGTGAAGCGGCCCATGAGTGGCAGTGACCTTCTTATAGAATGTTCTGGAATGCTCTAGCGATCACATTAAACTCTTTTTAATGGGCCCTGTCTGTACATACAATCCCTGATTCATTTAAAGAACTGGACCAGATGTTGAATGCTTGAAATGAGGATAGGAGAGACTCTGAAGATGACACACACTTGAACAATTCTAAAGTATTTTATTCGTTCGGCTCAGCAAATAATTTCCCCTGAACATGATTATGCTGCCTAATAAGATGCCTAAATAATAAGGCAGCATTACATGTGTCCTACATGGGGAATATATGAATGCTTTGCAACAATCTGAAGAAAATCCAAAATTGCAGATGAAGCAAGAAAAGTGTTGATATATATATATATAATATAAAATGGAATAATTAACAACTTCATGCGGACTGTGTGTATCCACTTAGATATGACTCTTACATTTCTCTTCCGTGAAATGCAATATTGTGGGATTCTCTCTGATCTTCACAGATGTTGGAGTTTTAAGGCTCATGTGTGCTTCGTTTGGGTTATATAATGAAGTGACACAAATTCACACTCATTAATCTCTCAGTGAAATGAGACCTGAATGTACGCTCTTATCCCATATTTGCATTTGAATACACACACACACACACAGAATATTTCAATTCCACACCATAAATAACCAGCTATATGCAAAGTGAAGGAATAAATAAAACCAAAATATGCATAAATATCATATTTGAGTTTCACAAGAACATGTCACATAAACACATACAGAGGCACAAACATTTACATATGCACACTCATTTATAAGCAAATACACAAAACTTTGCATCTCATAAATCAATAAGCTATTGGATTGCTTTTTTCTAGAATCTCATTACGATTCACCAACATAAGAAATACTAGAGGAATACATATGAGATATAGGGGGAAAATGGGTACATAAATGAACACAATATTATTCAAAGCCAGAGGCAGAAATTCAAGCACTTTATGTCCCAAGGGTTCACTGTTATTAATTATGATATTTATTTTGTTTTCTTTTTGTTATATAACGGTCACATTAAAACTTTATTATAATGCATAAAACGGTTGTTTAATATAGCTACCTTTTATCAAATATATTTAATTCATGTTTTACTCTTGACCCTGACTTTCAATATTCATTTTATTAAATATTTGTAGTTTAAAACTATGATGATCTAAACAAAGTATAAAATAAAAATCTATTTCACATTTATTTGGTAAAAACAACTATATTAATTTAAAATTGACTAATACAGATTTTGAAATAAAGTGGTAACACTTTACAATATGGCTCATTAGCTAATGCTAGTTAATGTATTAACGTATATTGACTAACAATGAGCAATACAGTTGTTACAAGTTAGTTAACAATAATACAAGTGCTCACTGTTAGTTCATGTACAATAAGTAAGGGTTAATGCCCGACGAGGTGTCCATTGTCAGGTATTAAAGGACAACTCCAGTGAAAAATGAACCTTGGGGTAATTAACACATGGTTACCGAGTCGATGGTTCCCTGGGGTGCGTTTTCATGATAATCAAATGTAAAGAGTTTTATTTATAAAAACAGATTAGCTCATAACACTAGTATATGGGGCACAGAGTAAGTAAAAACAAATCGCAAGTTAATACCACTAACAAGGCTCAAAATAGCCTCACGCTAACACGGTAGCATAATGAGGGTCCCTACATGCAAACCGAAGCATTGAGAGCGTTGTAAGTGTACAGACAGTTTAATAAGAAAATACTTTATAAAGACAGTACATTACGCATTTACAGGCAGGATCCATCTTGGAAAACAGACTCGATTAATCGAGCCACGAACGCCCTGCTACGTGAGCTGGTCGATAGGAATTACGTTTGTGAAATCTAATGTAGCAGGGCGTTCGTGGCTCGACTAGTCGATACTGTTTTCCAAGATGGATCCTGCCTGTAAATGCGTAATGTACTGGCTTTATAAAGTATCTTCTTATTAAACTGTCTGTACACTTACAAAGTTCTCCATGCTTCGTTTTGTATGTAGGGACCCTCATTATGCTACCGTGTTAGTGTGAGGCTATTTTGAGCCTTGTTAGTGGTATTAACTAGCGATTTATTTTTACTTACTCTCTGCCCCATATACTAGTGTTATGAGCTAATCTGTTTTTAGAGATAAAACACTTTATATTCGATTTTCATGAAAACGCACCCCAGGGAACGATCGACTCGGTAACCATGTGTTAATTACCCCAAGGTTCATTTTTCACTGGAGTTGTCCTTTAATGGACGACGGCGAGGCGTGAACCGTCCGACGCGCAGCGAAGGACGGTTGCCTCCGCCGAAGTCCATTAATAACTGACAATGGACACCTCGAAGGGCATTAACCCGCTTATACCATGGTCACTTGCCAAATAACACATTTTTAAAACATTAGTTTATATTTTAATTAGTTTTACAATCGAAATCTAAAGTTTTTACAAACAATAACTTGGTTTCCCTGGTTACGCCTGACGGTTTATTTCTATATGGCCGGAGATATTTATAGTCCGCTCAGCTCGTAGAACCCTTCAGTTTACTGCCTGTTGCTATGGTTACTCACAACTGATGTAGCCAGCGCATTTATTTATTAATTTCGAACGGTAAACAGTCAGTTTCACCAGAACTCCTTTACTAGGTGTCCTCTATCACTTTTTAATGGACATCCTGCAGCCAGACCATGGTATAAATTCCATTAACAGATTAACAACTTTTGAATAATAATGTATTAGTGAATGTTGAAATTAACATTAACTAAGATTAATAAAAGCTTTAGAAGTGTTTTCGTGATTAACTAATGTAACCTTACTGTAAAGTGTTGCCCATAAAGACTAACAGCACAACTGATCAGCACATACCTCGAATGTCACACACCTGCTGTCTGGAAAAGAACACACACACACACACACACACACACACACACACACACACACACACACACGACAGTCACTGATGCCAAATCATACATTTTAACGAGATGAGGGAAGTATGATGTCAGCATTTCTGAGAACTTCCTGTTACATCTGTAGAGGTCAGGAGTCCTGCCTCACACACACACACACACACACACACACACACACACAGGCAGTAAGAGACTCAGTGTTCCTGATGTCCTGATTTCAGATGCCCAGAAACACCCAGGAGACAGCGAGAGGTGAAGGCCGGGAGGTTTGATGAGAATCGCTGTGGCTTGTGATGTAACAAATCAAAGATTTAATATGGAGAGTTAGAGGCATGCAAGCTCAAGTTCAGGGAGTTCACGTTCCCCCAACCCCATGATGAGAGAAGCTGATGTAGTGGCTTACAAGATGCTGATTCTCTTCACTGTGTGGATGGAGCTGCAGTATCAGTTTGAAGATTGATTTTTTTTGGCATTTTTGCCTTTTATCATGATAGGACAGTATGTAGACAGGAAAAGAAGTGGGAGAGAGAGAGAGAGAGAGAGAGAGAGAGAGAGAGAGGGGACGGGATCAGGAAAAGTCTACAAGCTGGGAATCAAATTGAAGAGTTTCACTGTTGCAGAAACCAGAATATGGAAAAAAGCTCAATTTTGTTCATTTAATTAGACATGAAATGTATGCATTTGTAATCTATTGAATGTTATAATGCATAAAGAGTTATTTTAAGATAACATTTCATATGAATCTGAATCTTTTGTATATGAGAATAAACAGTTCTGACATGTGACAAATTATTTTTTACGAATTATGTGCATACGAATATCAGCATGCACATAATAATTATAAAAAGCAAAATACTGTTTAAAATAACTTTAGATGGAGTTTGCAGGAACAAAATATATGCACACTGATGAGCCAAAACATTATGACCACCCACCTAATATGCTGTTGTTCCTCTAAAACCGTGCCGACCCGCCGAGGCATGACCTCTACAAGGTATATTCATTTCGGATGTTCAATAAGGGTGTAATAAATTGCCATTGCACAGCTCAGCTCTGGACAGAAGAAGCTTTCCGCCTGTGCTGTCTGTCACTGTGTGGCTAATCCAGACTCATTTCATTTCTTTAGTTCTTCCTGCTGTGTAAGAAGCGTTGGGAGAATCTCTCACAGGCTGACATTTCCATCGAGAAGATGTCCAAACCTCTCATTTGTTTGTGTGTGTTTCTGCATGTCTCTGAACTCGTGTTGAAGTGTCACAGCGAACACGAGTGAATGACTTCAGTAATGAGATTATACTCCGCTTGTCAATCATTATCAGGCCTCATGCTGAAGAAGAGAGCATAGACATTCATGAGCACCACTGGGTATTGTCTGTGAAATAACCTGTGCTTATCACTTTTGGATGGACTGAAATCACAAAGTCGGTACACGCATTAAGACTGCTGCGCTATTATTTGAATTAATTGTTTTCCACAGCAGTCTATTATTGTGCTATCAGCTTTTTCAGATAATCCGACCCTAGATGTATAAAATGAAAGTCGGTCACTTTACATGTCAGTCAGTCTATATATGAAGAGTTCAGATGCAAAAGCCTCTAAGTGCCATCTGAAATTTTCTTCTAGAATGATCATTTTTATCAAGCTCGTATACCGTATTTAAGTTCAGTAATTTCACTTAAATGGCAATGAAGATTACCTATTAATTTTCATTTAAGTGAAATTACTGAACTTAAATATACGAGCTTGATAAAAATGATCATTCTAGAAGAAAATTTCAGATGGCACTTAGAGGCTTTTGCATCTGAACTCTTATATAGAATACAGAATATGGTCATATTTCGATATTAACTCTTTCCACGTTTTCACTGTTTTACGGTATAGGGGGCGCTATTACACATCTTCTGAAAGAGTACTGAATCTCCTGATCAAAACACAGGCGAAGAAGAAGCAGAAACAAGTGATAGCCATAGACAGTAAAAGAAATGGACACAGCGACCCCATTGGATTCAATGGAGAAAGGTGAAGTCAATTAGAAGCTCTCTCTTCCTGATGGTCGAGCGTACTGCGCAGACTCAAACTGAGCTTGACGACGTAGATGTGACGTGAGCAACCCGTCTGTCTTCTAGTAACTGTGCCAAGAGAAATCTGAATCATTCCCTTCCGAAACTTGCAGAGACGGAGAGTGTGAGTAGGAGGTGTCCATGAGCTTGGAGCAGGAGCAACTTTTGCTAAGTATTCTGATGAATTACTTTGTCATTTTGCCTCCACGTCCCCCCGATTGCTCGCGAGCTTCTCCTCCTGTCCTTACGGTAATCTCTCTACTGTGCGACAGAGAGTCGCGTGGTTATGAAGCAATCGTTAGCCTACTTTTACAAAAACTGCTTCTACGGGGCCATAACGTAAGATACAAGGTAATGGAGCCTTTTATACATTTTCGTGTTTCTTTAGAAATAAATAATGAACAAATGGAGTCTTTAAACGCCTCAGATGTAAAGTTATTCGCTGTCAAAGTGACGTCAAAATGAATGGGAGTCGATGGAATGCTAACAGCAGGTGATGGTCTGCTAATCAATGGCGGCGCCTGGCGAAGCTTCAATTTTTTCCGAATGACTGCCCCCCTGGTGATAGCATATCTGCATAAGTAAAATAACACGAACATCAAACATTAAAAGGCATTTAAATTAAAACTGCTTAATGTTACCGAATGTAATGTTACCAGGACGAGCTTTAGGACTGTGAAGCTTTGGGGGTGTTGATGGACTCGATCTACTCCATCTGTGTTTTGATCATCATTCTGAATCCGATCCAGACAGTCTTTGAAAAACAACGCTATTTTCTCCGCTTTTTGCTCAAAATGTAGTTTTCTTTTTTATGAAACTCATCCATATTCAAGTGTTGATAAAAAAGGAATGCATGAAGTTAGACCGATTACAGCAGTTCACAATACAGCAATACTGAACCATTTTCCTTAAAATAACCTAAATTAAACCTAATATTATAAAATGACCAACGTTACAATTTTAATGACCTACTACAGTAGCCTACATCTACTTCCGTACTGTGATTCCCACAATGCATTGCGACGTGACGTAACGCTATAAAACTGGGGGTTTTGTTGTTGTTGTTTAAAAGCAGAGGGTCTTTAAAATAAAGGTTCTTTATTTTGATATATTGAATGTTCAGATATGCATACACTAAAATATTATGGGGGTCATGAAACTTTTGTGAAAATGCTAAGAAAATGCTGGCGGTTGCTGGCAACTTTTTTTGTTAAAACGCTGGCATGGAAGAGTTAATATGAATTGTGCATGAATATGAATTGGAAAACCATTAGCATAATATAGATCTTGATTGGAAAATTGTGTGCATGTAAATGAGGTCAATGTAAGAAAAAAGGGGTTAACACTTTAATGTTAGGCTTCCATTTTCTTCTATATGCTACTATTTAAATTCAATTAAATACTTAATCACTCCTTCTTTAATCGATTGGCAGATATCGAATACATAGAAGCCTATGAAGGTGTGAGCCAGCTCTCAGGTTTCATCAAAAATATCTTAATTTGTGTTCCGAAGATCGAAAGTCTTACGGGGTTGGAACAACATGAGGGCGAGTCATTACTGACAGAATTTTCATTTTTGGGTGAGCTAACCCTTTAAATAAAAGAATAGCCTATATAATTGAAATTATATCGCCAGATGACAATGGAAAAATGACCGATGAGCAAATAAATTCGAATTTAAGAGAGACGCATAATAAGAATCAGAGTGCGAGTGTGTGTGTGTGCCGATTAGAGAGAGAGAGAGAGAGAGAGAGAGAGAGAGAGAGAGAGAGAGATGCTACAGGCTCTCCACATTCTTTCTCCTTCAGTCAGTCAGTCTCTTCAGGCTTGCATCAGGTAGGCTGCATGACAGCCGTATGAAAAATCGCGAAGACAAGGAATGCCTCCGTTTAAATGTGTTCATATGAACATCCACTGTGCTGAACGATGTAACTGAAGCAGAGCTGGTGTGTGGAGCTGAAACACAGAGCTTCAGACATTCATCGACGTGAATGCGAGACATTCACATCCAGCCAGCGTGGAGAGGATGAGGAGGGTCTTCATGCCCACATCGATGCTCCTTCTGTTCAGCTGTTTCGGGGCGTCGTGGGTCTTGGCTGGTAAGTTTACAAGATTCCATGCCATTAAAACTAATGCATTTCTGGGGACTGTTGCACATCCCATTAATTATGACATCCGACGAGGCATTGTGGGCACATGTGGCATGTGTAATGATGTGATGTGGAGAGCCTGGGGAACACAGCAGACAATGTGCCTTGTGTAGGCTATTTGAAATTACGAATATTGTTTTTGCAGTATTCAATATTAAATATATTCATATATTTTTTTAATAGTTTTCAGATGATTTGGCATGCAAATCTCTTCAAAGTGCAATTAGAGAAAGACACTAAGTGATAGATGCTAAAGTGATTCTGTCACCACCTAATTTTAGCAGGACACATTAATGCTGCACCATAAAGAAGCCTCCTCTAATGCAGCCAGAAGCAGCAAAATAATAAATCCAAACTACTACAACCTACTTCAACTTAATGGGCTATAAATTTTATATCTTAATGCACCATATTCAACCCCTAGTAAAGTGGGAAAAGCCATGAATCAGGATGTAAACAGGCTTTGGCAGCTGCAGCCATCAGTTCCTTGATGCTTTTAGAGGCTCCAGTGACAGGAGGTTGAGCTTTCAGTAGAAAATACGTTGCCGGTTTACTTTAGGGAAAAGCATTAAACACTGAAATTAACTGTGGCAGAGAAGACGAGAATATGCAAAAATATGCAAAAATAAAGGCCGAAGCACGTGGCTGAGCAAATCAGGTCAGCATAGTAAAAATAATATGATGTGATGAACGGCTTAAAGGAATAGTTCACCCAAAAATGCACATTATGTCATCATTCACAGTCTTGTCACAAGCCAGTATGTTGTGAAACACAAAATGAGAATTTGTGGTGAATCTCTTCCATAAACAGTTCATGCATTGCTATCAGCACCAACTTGTTTCCATATTAAGTTAAAATATGCATTTTCCCTCACAAACACACACTCACACTCACTAGTACTGCAATGACAACTAGAGTTTTACAGTATCTGTTGAAACGGCACTATTTCTTATAAAACAGATAGCTCCCATCATATTGCGACATTACTTGACAACTATAAATAGCGTACAGCTAATGAACTATATTGTTTCATACCTATGAAACTGCCCTCACACGGTAAACCCACTGTAATGACTTCATGTGGCTTATTAATTTTGTGTAAAACAGTTGCATAAACTCAAAAGAAATCTAACGGTTCATAGCGAGGCTTTGAACAAAATTAAAGTCAAAACCCTCAGAGGAACATTATGTTGTTCACTCCAAAGCCTTCTTTCATTTTGTTCCTCCTTTATTACAATCCTCTTGATCTGTTTTCTAGATTGGGCCATTCTTTATTTTATACAGTCTCAATTGATTTTGTAAGGAGATTAAATTAAACAACCTAGAGCTTACCAGAATAAAATATATAACATCACCGTATTAAGCATGGCTATTTATTCAAAAAAACACAGAAATCATTATCAATTTAAAGTGTTGTAAAATAATGTTTTGTAATGAATTTAATGCAGATGTCTTTAGATAGATATATCTACATTGTAATGATTTCTGAATCAATGTCCGAACAAATCACAATAAAGTGTACAAGTGAATGGAATTAAGTGTCAGGTTTATGTGTTCCAGCCCGTCTTCTACATCTATGTGGGGTGCTTCATTTATAATTCAACAGCATGTGAATGCTATTGCTCCCAGAATGCCGTTCTACAGCCTATAGAGAAGTCGATTTACTACAAGCACCAAACAGATGCACCATATCAAGTATGTCTCAGGGAGCTATTATGCCGAAACATACTCGACAGATGCTTCTAGCTACACAAGCTTGATTTTATGTGTCATCTTCTAAATATGTCAGAAGACAAATGCATGTACACATTTTCAGCATGCATTAGCATAAACTGGCACTTCCATGGTCATTTTTCAGTTTGAAGAGAATCATGGTCCAAGAGAAAGTGGTACAACTGTTTTCTCTCTTTCTTTAAAGGGGACCTATTATGTCCTTGTTATACTACTAGAAAAGGTTTTCATGCTTAAATGTTCAAAACAAACATGATTTTCCACATATTTGACATTGGTGCAGCACCTCTATTTCCAGTCTGTCAGTAATGCTATGGCCACAAGTTCCATTGAACTCTATTGGTAACAACATAACTTGTGACTATATTTGGCTTTGGGAAACACCCCTCTGTTTAGTTCCTGTCTCTATGAAGCCCCTCCTTTTGAAAAGCGCAGTGTGCTCTGATTGGTCGGCTGGATCAGTGTGTTGTGATTGGTCAACAATTCAAGTGTGTCTGGGAAATATCCCTAACCATAACCGACAGTTTCAACACACTGCTAACTAACTCAACAAGGCCCCGCCCCTTTATTTTGCGTATGCCTTGTCCGGGAATTATTTAAATGATGAATATTGTGATGTTTTCGTTCCCTGAAGAAAACTCAGGACTACCATGGAGGCATTTCAGGGAGTTCAGAAACAGTGACACTGATATGGAGAAGAACTCCCACTGGAGGGACTTTGCAGACCTTATTCAAGAGCAAACAGCAACATTACACACTAAAGAAAGTTTGTGCATATAAGACATGTTAAAAAGCATTGTAGGAAGTCGTACAAGCCTTATGTACACACACTGTAAAAACAAAATTAAGAGTTGGAAATAAAATAAAGATCAGTGGATAAAATTTTACAAGAAAATGCTTTTTTAATCTTTCTACTTAAAAATGTCATGTTTAATTCAATGTTCCATTTCTTTGTAATTGTACTTCAATTCATGAATTCATGAAATTTATTAGCAGTTTCTGATTGAAAATATTTTTTTCAGTACGCAACACAGTAAGTAACATTTCTAAACTCTAAAAATAACGGCTTGCTGTTGAGCAAGACAAGAACCACTCATACTGATTCAATGAGAGAGTGTTTAGAACGATTCAAATTTGACATTGAGTACTTGTTTCTAAGAGTCATTCATGAGTCGCACTACTCTGATCATAGTGTTAATGAATGCAGCTAGTGAAGACAAAATAGGGATGATTTTCCACATATATATATATGTGTATATATATATATATATATATATATATATATATATATACAAAAAAATCTCAAAAGATTTCTACATCTTCAAATGTTCACAGATACTGTAGTTCATAAAGGATTAAAATGCTAGGGGAAGAAGTGCATAGCTTCATTTTGGTGTTTCAGAGACCTATGCATAAAACATGAATGCAATCCATTTACACTTACTAAGATTCCCTGCTCACTGTAGCAATACACTACAAACAATTTTTGTCAATCACCTGACATGTAGGCATAGAGGGGCTTATATGCATAAAACAATTTTTTTTTTATCTGGGCCGCCATAAATCCTACTGGTGGGTGAGATTCTCGCACATCATCCCTCCAAACGGCTTCATTACCACGTCCTCTATCTTCTAGAAATAGCATTTTAACCCAATGTGTGTGAAACAGTGGCGTCTAAACAGAGAAGAGAAAGAACGGCGCTTGAGCTCTCTGAAGCACACAGCACTCATTCAACAAACCTGAGAACACTTCAACAAACACACACAAACACCTACACGTTATATTACAGGTCAACATGACGCAAAAGAGAACTGGGGCTCATATGAGAACTGAAATAGCTAAAAGACTGGGATCCTACTCAGTTCATTTAGCAAAAAAAGTCAAACTAAAAATTAAACTTCTATTTTTACTCATTATAAAGAAACAAAAATGAGATAAGTGTAGATAAATAAGAGCACGAATGTGCATTTAAAAAAATAAAAAGGGGTACATGTTGATCTGTCAGATCTGTAACTAAGTTCATGTCAGAGAGTAAGAACTTGAGCTCACTTTAACTGGATCAGAGGTCTGCTGTTGTGAAGATTATTTGAATGAAGTGTCTGGATTGCTCTCTGTTCTTCTCAGACAGTTTGGCTGCTCCAGTGAACGTGTCCATCAGAGATTTAAAGGGCAGCTCAGGTGTGGTGACATGGGACACCCCGGACGGAGAGCCAGTCATCGGCTTTGCCATCACACAACAGGTAATCAGAAGATGTGTGTGTGAGAGAGAAAGGAAAGGTCACACACTCAGCACTCATTTTCATTAGTAGAAAGCATCTCACAAAAGAGAAAGCATTTGGTTAAAATACTAGTTTTATCTATCCATAACAGAAAAAAGACGTTCGCATGCTGCGCTTTATCCAAGAAGTGAACACTACCACGAGGAGCTGTGCATTGTGGGATCTGGAGGCAGATACGGACTATATTGTGCATGTTCAGTCTATCAGTATAAGCGGATCGAGTCCCCTCAGTGAACCGCTGCTTTTCAAAACCCCCAAAGAAGCAGAAACACAGGCCTCTAAAAGCAAAGGTACTGACACAAACACTAATAAACACACATCACCACAATACGATAGTTTGAAATACATAGAAGTGCACAGCTAATGAATAAGTAGCTCTCTGATATAATAGTACAAGGGTTGCACTTCATTGAAATAAAAAAAAATTAAAATGGAAGAATTTATATTGACTCCAATTTAATTCCTTAAAATGTAATTGAGGTATCAAACATGATGCAGAATTATATTAAACTGCTGTATGAGTAGATTTTAATTATTTTTTATTTTTTAGTATGAACTAGATAAAAAAGTTTGTCGAGACAAACTTTAAGTTGGCTTGAGAAAGCCGGACAAGGAAGTTTGAAGAAGTTTAAAGTAGTTTAAAGTTTAAAGTAGTTTGAAGTTTAAATTAGTTTGAAGCATAATTAAATTAAACTGCTGTATGAGTAGATTTTAATAATTTTAAATTTTTCAGTATGAATTACTAATGAAAATGTGATCATAAAAAATATGGGATAGTTATAAAACCATTAGGTCTAGACGTTATTTATAATCAATGTTTGACATACCACTAATAATGTCGTTGTATCCTTGCCAGACGAAGTCACCATGGAGGAAGTCGGGCAGAACGCTCAGCTCAGGGCTGGAGAGATCATCATCATCGTGGTGGTTCTGATCATGTGGGCAGGTGAGCTCTGGACCATCACAACATCTCTCAAATCCGGCTTCAATCCACTTCCATGAAGGCTGGAAAACACTACACCGCTTTACAGTCTGGAGGAGGAGTTTCTAGCTTTAGACAATCCACCACCAGTATTTTCTGTGAATGTGCGAGACTTCCGATTCATTAGAATTACAAAGTGCAGTGACCGGTCAAAGCATTTGTGCTACAAACCATTGTGTTTATGATTATGATAATAAATTGAAATCATATGATAACAATTAAGTTTGCCATATAAAGCAGCATAATGAACACATTCATGCACCCCTACACAATCATGTGATCATATGTACAGGTACACAATCATATGGCCACACCCACTCTTTCCTAAAAAAGATATTGTTATAAAAATCATCCTAAATTCAAAAGAATAGCAGTCCACACCACAGCTATAAGGCAAGGCAGGCAAGGCAAGTTTATTTATATAGCACATTTCATACACAATGGCAATTCAAAGTGCTTTACATAGAAGAAATTAAAATAATAAAAAGAAACAAGAATAATTAAAACAGTTTAGAAAAATAAAATGAAATACAATACAGTACAGTCGGACGAACAGCGGCACAGTGCTCATTCAGTAAATGCACAGCTAAACAGAAGTGTTTTGAGTCTGGATTTGAATGTGACCACTGTAGGAGCACATCTGATCTCTTCTGGAAGCTGGTTCCAGCTGTGGCTGGCATAATAGCTAAAAGCAGACTCACCATGTTTAGAGTGAACCCTTGGTATTTCTAGCTGATATGATCCTAATGATCTGAGTGATCTGTTGGGTTTATATTCAGTGAGCATATCTGCAATGTATTGAGGTCCTAGGCCATTGAATGATTTATATACCAGTAATAATACTTTGAAATCAATCCTAAATCTAACTGGGAGCCAGTGTAAAGACCTGAGGACTGGTGTGATAAGTTCATATTTTCTGGTTCTGCTCAGAATCCTGGCGGCAGCGTTCTGTATGAGCTGCAACTGTCTTATGGTCTTTTTGGGAAGGCCAGTGAGGAGTCCATTACAATAATCCACCCTGCTGGTGATGAAAGCATGCACAAGTTTCTCTAAGTCTTGTCTGGAAACAAAGCATCTAATTCTTGCAATATTTTTCAGATGATAGTATGCTGATTTAGTTATTTCTTTGACATGACTACTGAAACTAAGGTCTGACTCTAGTGTCACACCAAGATTCCTGACTTGATTTTTAGTTGTTTGACCCCTAGAGAGAAGGTATGCGTTCACCTTGAGAACTTCATCTTTGTTTCCAAACGCAATAACTTCAGTTTTGTCTTTGTTTAATTGAAGAAAGTCAATTAAACTCAAATATAACAGCACAGAGTAGCGATATCATTGGAATCACTTCTTTTTTTTTAGATGGAAACAACATTGACAACCAATCAGAATCCAACAGACTTATGCAAATGTCGGAGATCGTGGAAAGGCAGCCTTAGTGTTTTTCTTTTAGCAGTTTTTCTCTACAATATCGGCAAGATCCCTAGTGTTTTCATTTGTTTGGTGTATTCCAGCCTTTAAAATACGCATTAACTGCAACCATAATCCATATGGTACACAATCAGTTAATAGACAACAGGGATTACAATCACATGGCTAAATGAACAGTACATTGAGAGAAACAGCATTTATCTATCCATCTTATTTTAAAACGTGAACGCAAACTATTTTCTGTGAATGTGCGAGACTTCTAATTCATAGGTAAATAACTAGAAGAACAACAAAGTGCAGTAAATGTTAAAACTATTTGCGCTATAAGCCAGTGTGTTTGTGATTATGATAATACGTTAAACAGAGTGTCTATTTAGTATTTACAGAATATATTTACACTTACGCCCACCATTACCTGATTGAAATCTGTGGTGGCGTAGAGAATATAAGGCGGGTGGCTTTAGCTTTTGGCACTACCGACCCGTTCGAATCCAGCTTTTAACAAACTCATTCTTCTCCCTTTTCCCGTCGCTTATACCCTCGGAGTGGCATTTATTTTAAATAACAATCAAGAACAGTACAAATAAAGTGCCTAACTGGTATTTAATAGTGGGAATTAAGTGTTTAACGGGTGGGGGTGGGAGTAGATTTAGGGGAGGTGATGCCAAGTACAAGTAATGTCCCATAAGGCAGCATCCATTTATGGTTTTAATGTCACGGACACACACGGGAAACAGTAGATCCAATAGCAGTAGGTTTATTAAAGTGTAATCCAATCTCGTAGTCATTCAGGCAGGGGTCAAAATCCAAATAAGCAATCCAAGAAACAAGAACAGACTAGAAAACAGACCTCAAAGTGTATCAACATTAAACAACGACTCCGTGACATGGACTGAAACAGACAGGGTATTTATACACAGATACTAACAAGGTGACGGGAAACAACTGTGTGCAATGATCAATGATTAGACAGAACAGGATGATGGGAAATGTAGTGCATGAGAGAATGACACCGTGGGGGACAAGGACCTCTAGTGGACACCCGGGGAAACACAAACCAGACACTGTGACATTTAATCAATATAATCATATACGCTGAATATCTTGTTATTATTGCATCGAGTTTTATAATGTACTACAATACACTGAGCTGTAAATACTTTCTGCCACAATTTGCACTAATTATACAATTTAGCATTTAACAACTATTTACACTTAGTGCAAAGAAAAAACTTTTATTTGCTCTTTACACTTTGTGTAAATTAGTGTTACACTTAGTTTAAATAGCATCTGACACACTCTGCATTCGGGGTGCATGTCATTTTGTCTCTTTCAGGTGTGATCGCGCTCTTCTGCCGCCAGTACGACATCATCAAAGACAACGAGCCAAACAATAACAAGGACAAAGCCAAGAACTCGTCTGAGTGCAGTACGCCTGAGCATCCATCAGGGGGTCTGCTGCGCAGTAAGGTATAACCACCACCCAAAGAGAGTCCACACTAGGCAGGTGAACCGTCCTGAATTATAACTCCTGCCAAACTCCATTTACATTTCATTTCATGTCTAAAAAAGACAATATAAGCATCATTTTCTCAGTAAACATTATATATAAAGTCTTATTTTCATAGGATTAGCTATAAATGCACTTGCCATAATGCAATTTGGTAGCAACTTGTCCATTCTACTAACTATAAGTAACTCTGCAACTACATGTCAGCTAGCAGTCATTAGAGTATTTG
The DNA here is from genome assembly GCF_965113295.1 of Leuciscus leuciscus. Taxonomy (NCBI): domain Eukaryota; kingdom Metazoa; phylum Chordata; class Actinopteri; order Cypriniformes; family Leuciscidae; genus Leuciscus; species Leuciscus leuciscus. The sequence goes on from NC_138746.1 coordinate 4,559,534, forward strand.
TAGACAGTCTGCTTAATATCTGCTATAACTTTATCCTGATGCTCCTCAACAGACATTCTACTGACTATAACTTTGCAAGTACGTCAACTTATTCTACTAACCCGAACCTAACAGTCTACTAATACTCTAGTCTAATGAGAGTTAGTTGACTTGTAGTTGCAAATTAAAGAGAGTTAGCTGACATGTACAGTAGTTGCAAAGTTATATTATAACCTTATAGTTCTGTCATGACAGCTCTCTTGAGTGTTTGGCATGGAAATGAGGATGACAATGTTGATATATTTGGTCTTGGCGGAATAGATCTGCTACACTGCTGCTGTGAGCAAGTAAGACATGCCGCTGCTGTACAATTTAGCATTCATAAATTACCCGTAGCAGATTTATACAGGTGGAGCTGGGAAAGGTGGAGGGCTTCTGAAAGCACACTGCATCTGCTACAGCAAATGCTGACTAAGTATTTGAAGGTTGAGCAGCGAGCTCATTGGCTGCTGATATAGCAGGAACCAATCAGATGTGCCCTATAGAGATGATGTGATTGCAAGCAGATTGAGTTAAAGACCTATCAGCCTGCGCCATCTAGAGTTTCATTTCAGAACTTTGTATTCATGCTGCCTTCGCGTGCTATCGGAGTAATCGTAAATGCAAATTTCCTAGTTAAAAATTGGACATGAACGCCCTCTCAAGGCGATCATTTTGATACCCAATTCCCAGAGTTGGGCGGGCTATAAACTTTAAACTTTGCGGAGGGGAGAACGATTGCTGCTGTGACTGGTGTTCTTTATTAGTTTTTCCACAACAGCTACATCACCTTTTCTTTCTGTTAAAATAGTGGGTTACACTTTATTTTAAGGTGTCATTGTTACAGTGTAATTATATATTTAAGTACTGAGTAATATTAACTACATGCACTAACTATAGGGTTAGGGTATGATTAGGATTTGGTTGAGGGTTAGTTGCATGTAATTATGCATAATTTACTGTTATTGCTATGGTAAGTACATGTAACATATGTAACAAGGACACTGTAAAATAAAGTGTTACCAAATAGTGCATATTATTTACATATATGAATAATCATTTGAAGCATACTGAATGTTTCATACGCAGCGAAAATTGCCTGTATTTGACCGAAATTCCAGATTTGTATATACTATATATATACTATATAGCTGTATAGCTAATAGCTATATAATATACTATAGCTGACTATGACTATAGCGCAGTGATTGTTTATATGATTGTCAATGAATGTGGACCACTAAATATAATTATGGCTTTAATAAGATTTTCCCAAGAATAAGCCGGGAGGAAGGACATTTCCTGAATGCACAAGAAGGCAGCATTAGCAGAATGTCTAAAGTGGACTATCGAAATAAAGTGTAACCTACGTTTTACAGTACATTTGATTTCAATAGAGCATCACATCACCTAACATAACATCACATCACACAATATAACTATAAAAGACTAAACTGCTGTATTTTTTTTTTAAATCAACACTTCAATAGTGAAAAAAAAAAATATATATATATATATAATTAATAATCGTCTTGCATGGGATTGGACTAAATGTGATACGGTTTAAAATAATGATCATGGAATAGGGTTTAATTATGTTGCCATACTTTCGCCTCTTTCACCATTACTCCACCATGTTCTGTGTTGAACGCTCGAATCCTCTCACTAACATTAGACATCTGCTTCTATCTCCACAGTTCCCCAAGAACAACAATAACCGAACGCCATCTGTGAACATTATCAAAGTGTGACAGGAATTGTTATGAGTTTCAAAGGATTCTGCTTTTACCATGGGCCTACAGAACGGCGTATGTGCTCATCCTCAAAACAGAAACCAGGAATTTTGGAAGATTCCTGATGACAGCTGGGATAATCCTGCGGGCACAGTGAGCGCCTGAAAGGTGAACTTTTTTCTCCAGCGGTTCGGAGACAAGGCCACATGTGAGGCTGTGCGGGGACAGGAGAAAAGCCTCTGAATGAAAAGCAGGGGGAAAAGACCCTCTCTTTATCACTTTACAAACAACTGAGATGCGCACCCATTCATCAGAACCACTCTGATTTAAACTCGAAAACATTGAGCCTGGCTTCTTTATCTGGTTTCCTCTTTACCCTTTTCAAATGGCATGATCCACATTCTGCTATCCAATGGTGATGAAGGCTTTTAAAGTAAAGTACATCTGTAGTAAGCAACTAAATGGAGGACATACATTGGGGTTCAAATGTCTGAAACCACATTTAAAATACCAGATAAACCTGGAAATAAATAAAGTTGAAATAATTCAAACAAAGTTATAATGAAGTGAATGAGAAATATTTAAGATTCTGAACAATTTCTAGACAAATTTGTGATATTAATCATGTAACTCTTTGTAGAGACAGTCAGATTTGACTTACATTGAAGCTAAGTGTTGTTATTATTAACTAAAACCATAAAAAAATTATTTCTGGTAATTGAAATAAAGTTTAAATAAAAAAATAAATATTAGATGCATACTTAAAAAACTTACAGAAGTAATTAAGTTGACGTACTAAAATTAATGAATAAAAATAAAACATTTAAAAAAAAAAAAATAGAAATGGACAAATTTCTTAACAGAACTTAAGATAATAAATAAATAAAAGCCCATTCAAAAGCTCCTCCTCCCTCCCCAGCTCCTCCTCCCTCCCCAGCTCCTCCTCCATCCCCAGCTCCTCCTCCCTCCCCAGCTCCTCTTCCCTCCTCAGCTCCTCCTCCCTCCCCAGCTCCTCCTCCCTCCCCAGCTCCTCTTCCCTCCTCAGCTCCTCCTCCCTCCCCAGCTCCTCCTCCCTCCCCAGCTCCTCCTCCCTCCCCAGCTCCTCCCTCCTCAGCTCCTCCTCCCTCCCCAGCTCCTCCTCCCTCCCCAGCTCCTCCTCCCTCCCCAGCTCCTCCTCCATCCCCAGCTCCTCCTCCCTCCTCAGCTCCTCCTCCCTCCCCAGCTCCTCCTCTCTCCCCAGCTCCTCCTCTCGTCACTCAGTAATTCTAATAAATTCTCGAATTATGTTCTACTTTAAAATCTTGAATTAATGATATCTGCAATACATTCATGTTGGTTCTGTTCTGTTAGCCATAAGGGTTATTTTATTAATTAATAAAGTTAATAAATAGGTAAATTGCTGCTCTCCCTGCTCTTATCAATGCTAGGCTGCATGGATGCACTGGGAGTTCTTGCCCAGAACAGAACCATACCGCCAATCCAAACTGTATGCTAATTGTCAATCGTATTTGATGATAGTAGTGCTGACAGAAATGACACTGCTCAATATTATCAAACCATGCTGGAGAACATGGAATTTAATAAATAAATAAACAAATAAATAAATAAGAAAACATGATCGCACATGAATGATTTTACTAGTGGTCTCAGACTTTTTGGACCCCACTCTATAAGATCAGAGAAGTGGTCAGAGAAATGACTGATAAACAGTCTGGAATATTAATGTTTCACATCAAGATCCTCCAAGGATTCATCAAGCCTTTCTTTGCCCAAACATTTTCATTCAGAAGCGTTTATCCACAGAATAAGGTGGCTTATTTTTGACTGGTTAAAAAGATTTGACAGAGAGATGAAAGAATATTGTGGAATAATTTTACTTTGGTTTCAGCATATTGAAAAGACTTTTACTTCTATTGATTGTGTTCTTGTTTACACCTGCAGAGATACTTGACAAACAAAACCAGCAGTGCTGGGGAAGATACTTTAAAACTGTAAGCCACTCATAATTAAAAATAGGTGGAATTCAGTAACCTAAAGCTACTGAAAAGTTCATCCAGTTCATTTAAGCTTGTTCAGCTTAAAATGAATAATTTAATCAGATCTGTATTTGTTCTGGAACAAAAACATTAAGGTGATTTAAATTAATGAACACTCTCGATTAAATATGAACACATAAATTTCCACTAAATACAACAACAAACTAGAATACACTCATTTATATAACCAAGTTAAAAATAGAGCAACATTTAACCAAATATTTCACTATTAAAAAAGCACTTAAAATGCCATGCAGGGGCTGCACTAAATGAATTCACTGAATACACTCCAATGTTAGGAGAGTGTGTCAGATTATGGGTGATATAATGTGTGGGGTTTTGTTATACTGCCTTGATACTTGTACAAAGCAGCTTGTTTTTTGAAAAAAACTACACTTTTGAAACCAGCTGAGCTACTGTCATGGTACTGAAAAACATGTATTGACAAAAAAAGTACCAATTACTGCTAGATACTACACTATTATCATACTTTAGTTTGGTTGTGTATATTTCCTTAGACTATATATAGTGTTTATTCTTTAATAAAAGGTATTGTAGTTGTAGGGCTGAGTGCATTAAACATTGTAAAGGGCCGGTTCCACACAGACCGCATTTTTGCAAAAAAAAAAAAAATGTAATTAAAGAAAAAAAAAACGTAAAGTCTAGAGAACAATGGTTAAAGACTTCCATCTAGTATGTTTACATTGAAAAACGATGGAAAAGTAGCGCAGTGGAATGTAAAAACGCGTTCTGTGTGAACGGCCCCTCTACTTTTTCTCATTGTGATATCAGTCCTGGTGTCAGCCATTTTAAATGGCGTGAGAAATATTTTTTTGTTGATGAATGATATAGAACGTTCTCTGTGTGGACTGCCAATCAGAGAGCTTCTGTTTAGTGCTAATATGATGTTTCTCTTAAGGACATTCCCTGTGCTTTCTCAACGTCGTCTCTGAGGGAGACTATCCTCCTCTCTAAACAAGGGCTGAACATGCTTCACATCAGCAATAATACCACGGGGGATTCTGACCGGCCTCCAGGATTGCACTTAAACCGACAGGACAGTTAATGGTGGTCGATAACATTGTGGGATTCAAGTTAACGGACTGAAATCACTGTACTTCGTTCTCAATTTTACTGTGTGCTTTTACCACACTAACCTGAACCCGTTGATTGTCATTAAATCTTATGAAATGGAATTGAAAAAGTCTTTTGTACTGTTACTGTGACACCTCATAAAGCTGATTATAGAATAGCAAAGCTAATGACAGTGTTCACTCCCACTGTCTTCCATTGTTTGGACAAACCTATGAGCTATAAATGGTTTACTTTTAGTTGTCTCTGCATATTAAACAAAGTGGTGCTCACTGAGGAGCCATATTACATCCAGGCCATGGGTTGAGCTTGACCTAGTCCAGCTCCACCTCTGTGGATCTAATGGGTGGAGGGATAGAGTTATGGGTGGAGGGATAGAGTTATGGGTGGGGTTAGGGTGCGGCCGGATCTTCTAGCTCCACCCATTAATCACAAATTACATCTAGAGAGGCGGAGCTGGACTTCACGCTCAACCCATGGCTCTGCAATGAGCAGCCTCTTTATTAAACTGGGATAGGAAGAAAGTATTAGAACATTTAGAAACACACTTCAGCTTTTAACATGGGACAGCGCCCTCCTCAGGCATCTAAACCCTCAGACTCACTGAAGCAATAATGTTTTAAGAAATAAAATGAGTAAATATGGTTTACGCCTACGTGCAATAGCAGGTCAGACTATCATGTGTTTTCATTTTGGCAGGAAAATTGGGTTTTTCCAGCTGTTACTGACTGTTTTGGATGACCTATAATGTTTTTATTTCTCAATTCCCTATGTTTAGTTAGTCTCAATTCCCACTTTTCTGATTTTATATCCAGTAGCTTTCCAGAAACGCTTTTTAGGAGGAAGATAATATCAATATCAATACTTGCCAAACAGTAGAGCATATCACAAGCAACGGCAAGGCCATGGGTTCAATTTCCAGGCCAAGTGAGGACTGACAGAACCTTGAATGCATTGTAAATGTTTGGTATGTGAGGGTTAAACAAACAGTTTGTTTAGTGCATATTAAACATCATATAGCCTGAAACGTGCATTAAAGACTACTTTGATTATAACTGTCAAAATGTAGTGACTCCTAAAATAGAAATGAAGTACAACATATTCTTAATTTCATATTTTTATTCCACTTAACAGTGCCTTTAATAAAGCATGGCCAGTCCAACTCAAATATTGTGAAATTCAGGTTTTATAAGGTGATCAAAAAAGGTTTATGTTAAAGGTGAAGATGCCTTTTCTGCACCACTAATAGCACCAAATTGCACTCTGTTCATGTAAGCTGTCCAACAACATTGTCTTAGCCAATGACTTGAATGATTGTTAAATCATTAGGCCTGCATTAACTCATCTGAACAAATACATTTAGCTAAAACTTCAAGACTTGTCTCTGGGGCTGCCATTTGATAATCAATGATGAGAATACGATCATGAATACAGAAGCTGCCAAAAGTAGATAAATGGATTTTGCATTCATTGGAAATTCATTAGACATCACAGTTTAGATTTGTTAGGAGATGTTTTTTTGGCCCTGAGACAGCGATTCTCACAGTCCTCCTGAGTGTTGAACCGGTTGCTGTTCCCTTCACAGCCTCCATACCAGAACTGGGCGCATACACCACTGTGGACGTTGAAGTACCATTTCTCCGCAAAGTTTGAGCAAGTTCCTGCGTCATACTCAAGCTGGCAAATGTCTGAGCAAAAAGAAAACAAAACTGAGTTTTAATGAGGTATTTCAGCACATCATATTCACTAATAACCCACAGTCAAACTTAACTGGGTGCTACAGTGTACAAGTTGATATTGTGAGTATTCAAGTTATTCTTTTGTCACTGCTGCATGGATATTGAGTTCTGCACTAATTTTGTTACTTAATATGCATAACTGTTTTAGTGAATCAAGGATGCAAAATGTTTGCAAAATGTTTTATTTTATGGTTTGGTCTTAAAATCAACACTCGTCAAGCGCAAAATGTGAGTATAAATAAATCAGTGTTGGCAAGTCTAGGAAACTGTCAATCGCCAGTTGGCCGGTAATATTTTTATGATTTTTAATAATGAAATATTGTGGTGAGAACATCAACATCAGTGACTCTAGGGAGTCTGGACAGTTGACGGGCCAGGTTTAAGCCTTGCCAATTTACATTTTCAAGCGCAAGGAGACGTGAAAAGGAACTCAATTAAATTTTCTTAAGTCACTGGCCATTGCCAGGTGTGGCAAAACGTCAGTTTTATAATTATATAAAAACAGTGGTATGGCATATCTGCCAAGTGAATGTCTCTTTTACCCTTGAATACACTGGGATCATCCTGAGGAAGATTTTCGGATTCTGTGGGAATAATTTGAACAATCTTAAAACTCTGTCTAGGTTCATAAAATAAAGCATCTAATTTAGAAAATAGAAATAAATTATTATAAATGCTTAAAGTCCTATATGCAATCTCAAAACTCTACAGATAAAAGGCCGACATAAAATAAAGCATACAATATATATCTATTAAAACGATAAAGAAATTATTAGATATGCATTAAAGCTTTAATATAATAGTTAACACATTATATATTTATATATTCATATATAATTATACATGTATATTTATATATTCATATGTAATAATAATAATTATTACCAAAGTAATTAATTAATATTAATTTAAAAACTGAAGACTTACAAACCAAAGCCAAAATATCATTAAACAAGCTGTGGTGAATTTACCTGTGGACCCACACTCTCTAAAGCACTCTTCCTCTGTCGAGAATCGGTTTTCATTGCCGTCACAACCACCGTACCAAAAGTGCAAGCATTTCTTACTCTGCTGGCTGTAGTGCCAACGGGACTCATACGATGCACAAACACGACCCGGATCTCTTTCAAGGAAGCATCGTGCTGTTGGAAACAAACAGTACACTCCACTAATTCCCCATGGCACTGAATACTGAACTATGTCAGAAAACAGCGTGAAAACAGCTTGTGCATTTTTAATGTGGGTGCGGATACATGCACACTACTGCGCCAGAGACTACTGTGCAACTTCAAAGAAGCAAGAGCAGCTACAGTATATGAGGCCAGGAAGATCTGGATTCGGCACCTTTAGTTTTTGAAGGCCCTGTGTGGTCCTCTATGTGCTCTGCTGTAAAAAGTTCAGTGTCCTCAAGTTGATTGGGTCCAGCGAATGGTTCTGTTCTTTGCTCCTCATAATCCTCATATTCCTCCAGAGGTTCTTCTGTTGTGAAGAGCACTTCGGTGGGCACATCAGTGGGTAGAATAACTCTGAAACACATTTTATTAAAAAGCACAGGTTATGTCTTGTAAAGCTAATTAATGTCCAATGTTCCAGCATCTTTTTGAATTTCAACTTACAAACGAAAACGAAATATGGCTCATGAAGCCCAATGTAGCAAAGGTTTATTGCATAGATGCGAATATCACTGGAGTTAATTTTTATTTTCTCTGGTTTCATTCACAGAAATGCTTTCACGCCTGGCTATTGTGATTAATCGGGTTAGCAAGAAACAACTGTAAAAATAGATGCACTTAGCTCTACATGGGGCCAAGCACGGCCTACACTTTTGGCACAATGCAAAGACTCAAAAGTCAACACAGTAAAATATTTAGCCCACCCTAGTTGGGGTTCAAACTTACAACCTCTGGATTACTGAGCCCAGATCTCAACCAACCGTGTCACACCACGCACAGTGTAGTGTATACACAAACACATGCTTCTGCTTTTGAAAATAAGCCAACCTTTGTGATTAGATGTTCAAAGATTACCTCTCTATGGTTCCTTGCCCTAAGTCAACTGGCCTCTGCACAAAATCACGACAATCACGGGTTTCTACCGATGACCGGGGTAAGAGTCCTCCTACAAAAACAACAGCAGTTGTTTAACTAAATACAAAGTTCAACTAAAGTTTAAAACTTAAACCATGAAAAAAACAAAAAACATTTTCATTACTTGAAATGAAACAGTAAATGTTAACTAAAATAAAATACAATTAAACTTCAACTCAATTTAATTTCAGCCAGGTACCAAGGCACCATTTCTCATTTTCTTATAGTTGAACTAAAACTGATTTTTGAAAATCACAACAACAACAAAATTACTTACAAAATATTAATAAAAACAATATAATAAATAATAATACTACTTGAAAGGGTGATGAAACACTACAGATGTAAATGTTTGTGTTGCAAATGATGAAAGAGGATGTTAGCGTCTGTTAAAGGGATAATTCACCCAAAAAATGAAAATTTGCTTTTAATTTACTCACCCTCAGGCCATCCAAGATGTAGATGTCTTATTTCTTCAGTAGAACAGTAAAGAAGATTTTTAGCTGAAACCGTGGTCCTCTGTGATTCACATAATGCCTATAATAGCATATAATATAAAATGGCTAAAAATAATTCATATAATATTAAGTCAGTGGCTACCGTCACTTTGAGAGTAAAAAACACATGTACAGGCTAAACAAAAATAATACCCGTGACTCTTGACGATTCATTGAGGTCTCCATGAAGCAAAGCGATCGGTCTGTGCAAGAAACTGAACATTATTTACAACATTATTACCTGTAATCCACAACCTCTGCAAATTCTCCTGAGTGCGTTCACGACAGTCTGTAGGACTGGAGCTCAAACCCAGGACATCTGTGAAAAGTCAATCTTCCCAATTGGGATTGTGCAAGCAACGCTTAGGATAATTTGCAGAGGCTCTGGATTACAGGTAATAGTGCTGTAAATAATGTTCAGTTTCTTGCACAGACCGATCACTTTGCTTCATAAGACATCAATGTATCGTTAGTATTAATTATATATGTTTTTTTGACTCTCAAAGTGATGGTAACCAATGACTTGCATTATATGAATCACCAAGGATCACGGTTTCAGCTAAAAATCTTTACATTTCTAGGGAAGAAAAAAAGACACCTACATCTTGGATGGCCTAAGGGTGAGTAAACTAACAGCAAATTTTCATTTTTGGGTGAACTATCCCTTTTAATTCCAGAGATAAAGGAAAGCAGATAATAGAGAGTTTTTGGGTTATCTTCATAGAAAATGCTAAAAAGTCTACAAGTTTAAACACCAGACCAGGTTAGTAAGCAATTCTATCGCATGGGTCTTATGAATATTCCTTACTGTTTAGCATATTCAGGAAGGCGCATAGAAAGCGTGTGGCGTACTCTCTGTCATCCAGGAATACCAGATGCTGCTCCAGAGGAGAGTGGGTGAGCTCCTGCATCCGGGTCCAGTCGAATCTCTGTCCCGCCATGAGGATAAACATAACAACATTCTGACACTTACATAATCTAGATAAATAATCAAGCTGAGCTTTGCTGTGCTCAGAGTTTTCACCAAAAACAGTCACAACCATTCGTTTGCTTCGTGGACTCTCTGCTCTAAGCATAATGTTAGTAATCAACCACTCCAAAGCAAACTCCGGATGGGATGTCCCGCCCACTTGGTTCAGTGTACTAGAAATATGCCGCTTCATGATACTGCGATCTTTATACTTTGTGAAGCTGAACTCCTCTTCGATGTAAGAGAAGGCATAAATGGAGCTCTGCTGGTAGGTGGCTATCCTGGTTTTCCCGTCCGCTCTGCTCGGCTCGTTGCTCACATCGATGTGGTCTAACAGAGACAGAACAAGCTCCTTCGCTCTTAAATACTCTTGAGGGTTTAGGTTATTAGACCCATCCATCAGAAAAGACAGGTCCAGATCCATCTGTAGAGGTGGCGGCTGTGGGATTATACCACACGCCGGGTCTGGGTTACAACGGTCTGGGGGAGAAAAAACACAGTTGGTTTGTAATCAAAGACATCCATGTTATAAAAACTTCCTACATAAGCAGCTGAATCCTTACTGAAACAGAACCGCATACATGACTGATTCGGAACACTCTACATGGGCAGCAACTCTGTGCATCATACTCAAAGAGCATTGGGAAGTAAGCATACAAAAAAAGAAATGCACAGAAATATTGGTCAAAATAGTCATTCTTTGGATTTTTAATCAACATTTCTCTAAGTTCGTCCATGACTGGATATTTGTTGCAATGCATTATGGAATTGACTTCTCCGTAATGGATACTTGCTGCTGCCTTTGAATTTGAATAAAATTATATATTTTTTGGAGGTAGAGCATAATTATGCTGCTTAAATTTTGAAACAGACTTCACACAAGGAGCGTGCAAACAGAGCCACTGTCACTTTCATTCATTTAATCAAGCATTGAATTGATCAAAAATTACAGTAAAGACGTTTACAATTTTACAAAAGATTTCTATTTCAAATAAATGCTGCTCTGTTGAACTTTCTATTTATCAAAGAATCCTTAAAAAAAAACCAATGTTTCATGGTTTCCCAAAAAATATGAAGCAGCACTTACTGTTTTTAAAATTGACAATAATCAGAAATGTTTCTTGAGCAGCAAATCATCATATTAAAATGATTTCTGAAGGATCATGTGACACTGAAGACTGGAGTAATGATGCTGAAAATTCAGCTTTGCATCACAGGAATAAATTATATTTTAAAAGTATATTAAAACTGTTGTGTGTGTCTGCACTGGAGCTTACCAAAACAAATGAGGCACTGTTTAATGCGATTCACTCCTCTGCCATCAACATAAATGTAGCTTCTTGTGTCGTCAACCTGAGAAAAACATTTGAGGTGAATTAATAACTATTGTTCATAAATATGGTTCATGCATTTATTTCCCAGTGACTAGATTTGAAGAATTCTGTGGAAAATATTTAATTTGAAATTCCGTTTTGAGACATTTGTGTGTGAATCATGGGCATCCAGATTCTGTAGAAATGAACATATTCTGTCTGGGCTGTTAAAAATGATCAGGAATCTGACAGCTTTGGGGAGGAATTTCCATGAAAGGGATTTAAACATGGTAATATGTGCTAAATGGAGCTGAAATGACTCTTATTCATAGCTGAGAACTTCAGCAAATGATCCCAAAACCCAATAAACAAATTACATGTGGATGTATAGAACTTTGTAAATGATGGGCATTCCAATTCTATGGAGATTCTACGGGCATTCCAATTCTATGGAGGACACAAAAATCTGCACATTTTTCTATGGACTTCAAACATCCATAGAATTCAAAATTCTGGATCTTGTATGTTTGTTTTTTAGATTATTTATTAGATTATTAGATACCTGACCTAATTTGTTGATGCTTTCAGCCACCAATGAAAATGTATGATTCATTTTTTGTCACTAAATACATTGGCATATCCAAATCCGACTGTTTTCATATCTACCTGCACTGCTCGTCTCACATCCTCAGCGGGACGTAGAGCGATCACTCCGAGGCCAATGTCTGCAGCCTTGAACTCCAGCATCGCTGTGGCGAGGCTCACGTCATCATTCGATGGCCCGTTTGTGAAGAATACAGCAACCTTCCTCATCAGCCTGCCCTTTCGGACTCGTTTGAAGACGTTTCGTGCCACGAAGCGCATGGCTTGTCCGATATCCCTGTTTTTTGTGGTTCTCTCTACAGCGATTGTTCTGAGAGCTTCCAGAAGAGTCTTCTTTTTAAGGTGGTCTGCGAAACGGATCAGGTACTTGGACTCGCTGTTGTAGGAGATCACAGACACTCGAGCTCCCTTTGGACAATTTGTCTCAGCAATGGAAATGTCTTCCAGTAAGGAGAGAGCAGCAGAACGCATTCGCTCGAACACGTCAGAAGATACACCTACAGACATGTCAAAGGCTATCACCAGGTCTGTGGGGTAAACTGGACACTGGGAACGGTTACCTGAAAGCATTGTTGGGAAAACAAACAAACAATAAAATTAACTATTTGTAAAAAGTTTGCAGTTATGAAAGATTTTAAAAGTTATTGATAAATAAGGCATTGAAATGTAGTTGAAGTAAAGGGCAAAGCATACCAGTGCAGCAAACTGTGGAGACAAAATGAAAGATAAAATGTAGATACTTTAAAAAATGATTTCAAGGTTTAACAAGCTAAAAGGCAAGTCTAAGAGATCATGGAGAGACAAATTTTTTTTATTTTTTTTATGAAATCAAATTCAATCAGTCATTCTGCTTTGAATTCTATGGATATTAGAAGTGCTCTGAACTTACCACAGTTTTTGCGTATGTATTCGACCAGGTCACATTCCTTTATGTTGAGAAGCAGAAAAGGAGGATAGAAAGAAAACAATAAAAAAAATTGAACCGAGTAATTTAATACTGTTTAAAGATCATTTATAGCAATATGAACCTACAGGCATCGGACTGATTCCAGGAAGTCCTTTGTCACCCTAAAAATAAAATAGAGTTAAATAAACAATTACAAAAACAATTAATGAAATAAAGATGAGCAGAAACATTTTACAGTAAATCATCAGCACACATGATTGACATCATTTTGTGAATTATTCATATGCAAATGACTGACCCTGTGTCCGTCCATCCCTTTTTCTCCTGCATCACCTGGATCACCCGGAGGACCAGCGTTCGCCTGATCACATCAATACATACAGTAACACAGCATAACTCATTAACTTTATAGGATATTGCATACTTACAGAACCTTCTCTATAATGTTATTATGCAAGTACATTGAAAAAGACATGCTCAGATAACATGTTGGATATTAACTTCTCAAAAAGGTTAATAAATGAGCAAAAAGAAAATGAAATGAAGTCGTACCGGTGTTCCTCGATGACCTTTATGTCCTTTACCTCCACTGGATCCTTTGGTACCATCCTCACCCTATTGTTATTATCATTGTTATTAAGAATGTTATATTTTAATTATTATTATTAACATTTACACAATTACATAAAATGCCTATAGTGATGAGCTGATGTTTGATTAGCTTTAACACACCTGCAAACCAGGGAGGCCATAGAATCCACTGTCGCCCTAAAAGCAAATGTATTCTGTTAAATGAATATCCATAAAAGTACACAAAGGAAATTGAGAGAGAAAACAAGACTAAAGTTTCATCTTTGAATATAATTTCATTATTTAATATTATGTATCTGTATTATTATTCTTTCTTACTATTCATAATCAGTTGTATTATCTTATGAAGTTTAAAATGCACGAGTTAGACTATAGATTGCATGGACACATGTGTTTAAGGAACATATTTTAGACACAAGGAGGGATGCTGGGAGGATCATGTATTCTGCTTAAAGGTACGTGTAAAATGCAATGTTCACTTAGCAGAGACTTCCAATGATCCTGAATGCTCTTTGCAAGAAAAGGAATGTTTCAACTGATGCAAATGTACCATTTGTATACCACTAATATACACAGAGAAATAGTTTCTTAAAGGTGGAAGGTGGATTGTATCATGTGTAAGCATTAGCATATACGTTCCATCTTTAAACAATATGTTTTTCTACCTTTACAAGGAAGTCAAAAGTCGCTCAGTTGTGTATTTAAGCTCAATCTTACTGAACTACGGCAGAGAAACACAGAAACGCATAGACCTGGCATGAATATAACATCTTCTCAGAGTTTCTCTCCTGACATATAAGAATAAAGATTTTTCTTGGCAAGATAACTGGTGTCCGGTCCTGTGAATCAAATGATAACGGGGGAAAAGGCTTAACTCCAAGTCTACAGTGCTTGACGTTGATTGCATTTTTGGATTGTACTCTAAATCGCAGCATGTTTCAGACCATGAAAAGTGACTTATATTCTGGAAAATATGGTTAAAGAAAACTTTTAGAGAATGGTGTGGGTTCTTTTGTGTTCCAAATGACGTGTATCAGTCTCCACTTCAGGCTTATGTTAATGGTGATGATAGATTTATGCTTTTCTGTAGGGTTTGATTGTTAAACTTTGTGACTGACCTAGTCACCAATATAATTACTTATAATTGGAATTATTCTTATTTCTATTATTCCTACTGTAGTCCCTTTATCTATCTATTTATAATTTTGAACATGTTTATGCATGTATGTTATCATTTATACACTATCCTTTTTGTTTTGGAGTTGTTTTTGTAGTTTATTTTGAAACCAAACCCGTGTCACAATATTTTGAATATTTTCTGTTAAGGTATTTCTATTTCCCTCGGGAAGACACGTTGTACATTGATCATGTTAACACTGAATAAACATGTACAAAAAATTTAAAATCTTTTAGGATTATGATCCTGAAACAGATTTTTCAGTAAATGTACATATCACAGGTACCTTGTGTCCTTTGGGCCCAGCCGGTCCGTAACCATCTCTTCCATCTTGTCCCTGTTTATATAAAAGTCATACATTACATTGGAAAGTCACACCAAATAATTCCACATGCTTTAGATGGACATTTTAAAATCCAAAGATGCACAAATGCACCAACTAACCGGAGGCCCTTTGAATCCCCTTCGCCCCTGCGCTCCATTGATCCCTGTGTCACCCGGTACACCCTAAACACAAGCAGGCACACTTGAGAAAAGAGGAGCACAAATTTGCTCTGCAACATTATATGACCACAGAGGTATTACATAATATACTATACATGAACCAGGTATTCATTTGCCTAAATAAAAGCCAGTCAAACCTTGTAATGCTTTTGGTATTCAGATTTGATCACTCAGAAGACAGCTTAAAAGTAAAAGAGTTTAAAGTAAAAGTTTAAAGTGCCCCAATTATGCTATTTTAAAGGTTCCTACTTTGTTTAGGAGGTCTGCTACAATAGGTTTACATGCAAGGTCAAAATAATATACATCACACACCTGGACAACACTACAACTACGGTGTTTGAGGGTCAAAGTAGGCATTGTTCGCGGGCAGTCAATGAAGATCATAGTCTGCTTTTAGCTATTATGCCAGCCGCAGCTGGAACCAGCTTCCAGAAGAGATCAGATGTGCTCCTACAGTGGTCACATTCAAATCCAGACTCAAAACACTTCTGTTTAGCTATGCATTTACTGAATGAGCACTGTGCCGCTGTTCGTCCGACTGTACTGTCTTATATTTCATTTTATTTTTTTAAACTGTTTTAATTATTCATGTTTCTTTTTATTATTTTAATTTCTTCTATGTAAAGCACTTTGAATTGCCATTGTGTATGAAATGTGCTATATAAATAAACTTGCCTTGCCTTGCCTTGCCTAGGCTGCCATTATGCAAATACTGTTACATTGTTACATAGGTTTATAAGAGGAAGTAAGACTGGAATTACACACTGCATGAAAGGTATTATTTGAAAGAGCATAATAGGGATACTTTAAGAAATGCATTTTTCAGGAGGAAGAAAACATGATGCATCAGTCTTACATACCCTTGGCCCTCTGCGTCCTCGATTTCCCTTTAAACCTTCATCTCCAGGAGGGCCAAACGGACCCTATGAAAACACAGACGTGTCTCACAGATGTGTTCTATATCATATATGTTTTGCTCTAAGGGTAATACATAAACATCTAGTTTAAACAATCGAATACACACCGGAATTCCAGGTACACCTGAATGACCTTTTTCTCCCCGATCCCCTTTAATACCTGGTGGACCCTGAACAGGCAAGATTTAGAGAGGCGTAACACAACACATCAATTCCAACACGATATCAACTGAAATCTGTTGTCTGTGTTTCTTTTTAAATGAGGGTGAACGGTCCCAGTCCTCACCACTTGTCCAGGGTAACCAGGAGGCCCTCGCTCTCCGGCTTCTCCTTTCTCATATGAAGATTCACCCTTTACAGACACACACGTTAACCACACATCACCACAACAGAAATGAACAGAACACATTATATTAGAAAAGAACAGAATATAACAGATTAGAGAATAGAATGTTAGAACAGAAAAAGAATAGACTTGAATAGTATATTAGTATAGAACTGAGAAGAACAGAATATATTTAAAAAATGAAATAGATTACATAATAACACAAGTTACTAATAATAATATTAATAATAACAACAACAACAATAAATCAGGATGCAAGAATATGATAAACATCAGAATTAGAATTAAGAGTAGATTAGAATAAACAAGATTAAAAGAGAATGAAATCGTTTAAATTAAAATACAACCAAGTAGAATAGAACAGGTTTAAAATTAAAAAAAGAATAGAATGACATTAGAACAGAATTCTATGTATGTTCTTCATGCTACATTACCGGTAATCCATGTGGGCCTTTTCTTCCTGGAACACCCTATCAAAGTACACCAAAATACAAGTTATCTGAAGAATGACATGCTTTTAAACTTCTTTAATGCATTTTCTCTTCTGATGAAGGATATTGAGGCAGAAAATGTTAAATACTGTATATCTCACACCAAACGTCAGACGTACAAATCAGGACCATCGTGTCACTAAACGGGCAGCGTTCAAAAGTTTGTGATCAGTAAGATATTTTTATGTTTTTGAAATACAATATGTTCACCCAGGCTGCATTCATTTGGTCAAAAATACAGTAATATAAACAGTAATATTGTGAAATATTATTACAACTTAAAGTAATAAAAATAGTTATTATTCCAGTCTTCAGTGTCACATTATCCTTCAGAAATCATTCTAATATGCCGACTTGGCAATCAACCTTTTTTACTATTATCACAGCTGAAAATAGTTGTGTTGCACAATGAAAAGTGCATGAAACTGCATTACAGGGTCTTTTCTCAAGATCCTTTAAAATGAACCAATATTCTGAAGAACTGCGTTTATGTAAAATAATAATAACATAATAAATGCGCTCACTGTCCTTTTTTATCAATTTAATGCATCCTTGTTGAATACAATTATACATTTCTTAACACAAACGTGTTCCTAATCTTTTGAACCGTAGTCTAGATATACCTCTAACACATGTAAATGTTATGTGATATCGTGTACAAATGTTTTAGCATGATTATTGATCAATCGCACAAGGAATGAGCGACACTTGAACAGCACAGAAGCTATGGGTACAGTTAGAAGCTACCACAGTACTAGTACAAGTAATACTTACAGGATGACCGTTATCTCCAAATCTGCCTGGGGATCCAACAGGCCCCTGGTCACCCTGACAAGAAAAAAAAAACAGTCATAACACACTCTTAGTGTTATCGGTTACACATCAGATAATCTTGTAACATCCTGAAAAATGTGGTTCTAAATCGGATATGTTTCTGATACTTGATCACCTAAATCTCCTCTTTTGTTAAACCTCTTAATTTGGAATTTTTTATTAAAAACAGTCAAAGTGAGTAAAAAAAACCCCCCCAAAAAAACAGTCAACTGGTAACATCTGAAGGAAAGTCATTTCAGAGGAGCAGTGCCAAGTGTGTCCATGTGTTGATTTCAAATTGCACATGTGTGTTAGTGGTGTTAAAATGGACAATGCTAAACATATATAATTAAATCACAAGTGTGAACTTTGAGAGCCAATAAAAATACAAAGCCGCATGGGAGGATTTTACAGTAGAGCGTTTATATAATCACACAGGACGAGCGTAATTCTACAACACCTGCAGATCACTACTGAAACACAAACAATCTGTCCCTCTCACACAAACAAAAAGTGCTAACATCTTCCAGAAGGAGTGAGAAAAAAAAAAAAAGGTCCCTCACCGGGAGCCCAGTATCTCCTCTCTCGCCATTTGGACCTGAATCTCTGTTGTCTATTCCTGGTGCGCCCTGTAATGTAAACAGAGAATCATATACAGACAAATCAAGTCAGATTGTTTAGACGTTTAAAACGACTACTATAAACACACAGGAACACCTTACAGGATCTCCTCTCAGACCGCGGTGTCCCTTAGTTCCAGAACTCCCTTTGAAACCCTTCACACCCTGAAAGAAAAAAATAACATGAGCTAGTGAGGAACATATTTTTACATTTTCTTTCTGCTTATATTAACAGTAATAAGCAGGCTTCTGTGGCCAAACAAAACCAGATGGCATTTGTGATGCGTGTGTGGTTGTGTAGTTACAGCACTGCCCGGGTCTCCTTTAGGTCCTGGAAGCCCATGTAGACCAGCATCGCCCTGCACACAACAGAAATAGTGAGTACAGCCAATCAAATGACTCAATAACTCATCCAGCGACAATGTGTGCTTGCAGTTTCATAGGTCACTTATATTGGGTTTAATTTATTGCAGTGTTTACAAGGCAGCACTTAATATTCCTTAAACACATTTATTTACACTGTTAATATTGCTCATACTTATGGTTAGGGATATTTCACATATTAAACTTCCTCAAATCATGCGGTTTGTTGAGGAAGGGCTTGCTGCTTCTTTTCTAAGTGGACAAAACTATGAATGTTGCTTAGTGGATGATATAACAGGCAAAAAAATACTGATAGACTCACATTGAAAGAGGGAATGTTATGCTTATAGAAGGCATAACTTCCTAAATACTAAAAATCTAGGCTTACAGTATGAAAAATCTCGAAATGAGAATCTCCCAATTTTTCATCAATAATTGCATACCATATTTTGATGCATATATCTGCATATTGCAGGGTTCATTGACATTTTTAATTAAAAAAATTCCATACTTTTTCAGACTCAAATTTCAGATTTTTCAGCCCGTATTTAACATTAACGGTTAATACAGCATTACATTTGGTATATAGTACAATCAATCATCAGTAAATATTTTCTGTGGTTTTTTCCATTGGTTTTCTCGAGGTGATAACATGAGTTTTGCGTTATGAAAATGTATGCCCTGAATTTATTCAGTCATGTTCGAAAATCACTAAACAATCACTAAACTTTAGCCATTAATTATTTCTTTGTACAATATAATGCACATTTTATTGCTCTTAAGTTTACAACCTAGTGTTTTGCTAATTTGCAAAAAAATTTAAACAGTTTCACAGTTTAAATGCAAAACATTCAGCCAATATTTGTATATAATATTAATATAGATTGATTAATGGAACATTCATCATATTCATTTAAGATACTGTGAATGTAAGAGAAATAACCTGTTCTCCATCCACTCCATCCAGCCCGATCTCCCCATTTTCTCCCTGTCAGACAGAGGTCAAAGGGTCGTACACACTTACAGTCATGTTCAGCGAAGTAATCAACAACCACTGAACAAACATGTACTCGTTTGTGACCCTATACATTACATCTGCATGCTTGGAAAAAGCCCTCAAGGAAACCATTAACTTCTCTGCAAAAAGTATTAGATTTAATTAGGATCTGGACTTAATATCCAGTAAAAAAAAAAAAAAAAAAAAGTGCAAGCACATTTCCACATTTTTTTTCTTGTTAATGTATAAAACACATGAAAAACCATCTTCTGTCATTGCAAAAAGATTCTATAAAGCTCTTAATATCCCATGTAATTTTTCTTCTCATAAAAATGTCTTGTAATCTGTTTAACATGTTGTTTATTTACCTAAAAACAAGCCAAAGATACTCATTAAAAACCATTATAGTGTTTTGTGCTCTCTAAATTGTAGTTGCAGATAAAATAAAAAATAAAAAAAGCAGCAGAACAAGCATTCAGAAAGCACTTAAGAAAATTATTTGTGTCTTTTTTGACTTACATTTTTGTCCAAACAGTAATTGTTTAAGTGGGAGCAATAATAGACCTAACAGGCAGTAAACAATATAACAACTCATGTTACTCACTTTATTTCCAGTGTAGCCTCGATGACCCTATTGAAATGAGATTTTAAAACATTTCCTTTATTCAACACGGCTGTAAAACACGATCTCATCTGATTTAACAAACCCTAGCCATGCAGGTATCATGTATCCTTAAAAATTATTTTATTGAGTCACACTTAAATGCATGAATGTGTTTGCACAAAATAACAAAATATTAAACAATTTTTATTTTTTACATTAACAATTTGATTCATGGTCTCCATGTATGTAATCTAATTTTTGTTTATTTTGATACCAATACAATTAATGTTCTAAATACAAGTGGTGTACTGAGACACACGGTGCTAATTCACATTCTGGGATAAATACAGAAATTCCAAGCAGAAAACTGCACTGATACAAACAACATCAAGAGATGCATCTCCAATGATAATCACATTACTTTACCTTGATTCCTCTGTTTCCACGGCAACCGTTATATCCCTTAGTTCCATTCAGCCCTGGTGGTCCTCGCTCTCCCTGCCAGACACATGACGGGAGAGAGAATATTTATCCATGGCATATACAGAGTACATCCTCTCTAAAACATGTGTATTTTGTCCTATATCTTCAGCGACACATCGCTACAGATGAGGTCTTAGGGCAAAATTGCATACGAAACAAACTACTATATGATATCTATCAGCTATACATCATCTTCTGAATTACTAATGTTGAAGTTGCTGAATTGGAATATGAAGTACACATATTGAGAATGACAGCATACATTAGGCTTACACTTTTACTTACCATGCTACCTTCATCTCCTGGAAATCCAGGATGACCATCCTGACCATTTGAGCCCTAAATAATAAAAACAAAAAAAGAGATGCTGACACAGAAAACTGAGTGTGCGCCGTACATAAGCAGAATTTATAAGTAGAAATGATGCTGCCTTCAAGGAAAAGTCAAATTCGAAAGCAGAAATGCATTTATCCTTTGCATAATGTGTCAAGCTCAGTGAGAAAAAAAAAAGAAAAATGATGTAAATCCACATATTGAGGATCTCTGACCTTTTCACCCGCTTTTCCAGGGGGTCCTCGTGGTCCAGGTACACCAGTGCATGTACAAGTAACATCGCAGCATACCCTCAGCGCCACTGTTTCCTGAGGGGAGAGAAAGTCGCACAATGTGTGGAACTGTTCGTCTATTACTGTTGAAGTCACAGGCCATGCATTTAAATTTTAGGGTATTTTACCACAAATTCACTTCATAGAAGCTGGCAACACGGACATGGCATCTCTGAAAACTATAAACACATCTACACAAGCTACAATCCAGACTACTTTAAATATTGGTCCAGTTGAAATGGTTTGTGTCGATCACAATGTGGAAATCAAAGATGTTAATAATTGTGCATATCACTGTGTCAAAGTAGTTCATGGTAATATTAATACATTTCAATATTTGATATTTGTGCAATATATAATTTTCTGTACGATGTAAAATCTGGCTCCTGAAACAAAGGCCAAATGAAAAGCATAAAAAATTTGAATTGCTCATTTATTTAATGAGAGAGAGAAAAAGCACGACAACATGCGCAACACGATGCACATCTACACAAGTAGAAGGAAAATAGCTTTGAAAAGTCTGCAGTTAAAATACACAAAATAAACATTCAGTTTCAAATATAAAATGTCTTTCAGAACAGCTGCCAAGCCATTGATGCAACTTGTACAGATGGTGTAAAAATAAAAGCTTGGCAAGAGCTGAAAACTGCTTCTTTGAGAATACAAGAGTCCTTAACCCTTAAGACTTAAAGTGATAGTTCACCCAAAAATGAAAATGCTGTCCTCATTTACTCACCCTCATGTTGTTCCAAACCTGTATGACTTTCTTTCTTCTGCTGAACACAAAAGAAGATATTTTGAAGAAAGTCGGAAACCAAACGACTGATGGACCCCATTGACTTCCATAGTAGGAAAAAAAAATACTATGGAAGTCAATGGGGACCAGCAACAGTTTAATTACCAACCTTCTTTAAAATATCTTCTTTTGTGTTCAGCAGAAGAAAGGAAATCATACAGGTTTGGAACAACATGAGGTTGAGTAAATGATGACAGCATTCATTTTTGGGTGAACTATCCCTTTAAACCCTAAATCCACACAGAAGTAAAGACTCATAACTCCAAAACTATAACAAGGAGAGTCAAAATGTAGGTATCGTTTGATAGAACACTTTTCAATTTTTTTGAAAATATAAATTATATTACATTTGGACATTCTCCTGCCAAGAAACTGCTGATAAAAGACAAAAAAAATATATAATTTTTATTATGATTTTGCATATCTTTCTTATTTGACATGGAATAACTCAGGAAGGAAATAAGGTAGGAGGAAAATTGGATTGGATAAAGGAATCAAAAGTTACAGCATTTGGAACCAAGATAGCCTTTTTGTTCAGTCCTTGACGCCCCCTAATGGGCATTTTTAAAATTGTTTCTCCATGAAGAATATCTTATTAAGTGATCATAAAATCAATAGATCATGTTCATTTTGGGCTCATTTTAATTGTAATAATATGCTGTAAAAAAATGAAGTGCCATTTTTAACAATCTGTGAATGTTTCATGAGCTGTGTGATGTTTTTGACACATTGCAGTACATAGTACAAAAAAGTATGAAAAAAAAGATTATGAAAAAAAGAAATTCTATTTATCAGCAAATAACTCAGCAATACTTCAGAGTTTTTCAAATTGCCTACATTCAGTGTAAAGTTCAGACTCTAAGCTTTCAAATGACACCAATTTTGTGTTAATCAAGGCAATATTTTTGAAAAATATGATAATGAATATTTGATATTATTTTATAATATTAGATGCTT
Source organism: Leuciscus leuciscus (assembly GCF_965113295.1). Lineage (NCBI taxonomy): Eukaryota > Metazoa > Chordata > Actinopteri > Cypriniformes > Leuciscidae > Leuciscus > Leuciscus leuciscus. Next base: position 4,582,793 of record NC_138746.1, read on the forward strand.
TAAAAAGCTGAGATTCTAAGCTTTAAGATGATACATATTTTGTGTTATTCCACGTTTGAAAACGAGCACGGACGGTTCCGGGAACATTGGAAAACACATTGCACCCCGGAAAGTTGAGAGACTTGTTTTTTTAGCGAAGTATGCATCACTTCGTGAGGAATATCTTGTGATCAATGCAATGGATTATGTTGGGCTCTTTGTAATCGGGAGAATCTGCTGTCAATAACGATGTTCGATTTTTCACAATCCATGCAAGTTTCATGGAAATATGAGCTGAAACGTCACATCAAAACAACATAGCATCACGGCTACTGCTACTTCATTGGTGCGCCTGTGCAACTTCATGTGTTAGAAGTCCACGAGGAATATCTTTAGATCTGAGTGATAGATTTTGGTGAGTTTGGGCTCTTTTTAATCTTACCAATCTGCTGTAAATAATGATGTGGCCACAATTTGTGCATGCTTCATTGAGTTAAAACACAACATCAGTGCTCCATCTGTATACAAGTCTCTGTGTGCGCCTGCGGGGGTTCATGTGTTACAACTCCATTAGGAATAGCTTTAGATCTGAGTGATAGATTATGCTGAGTTTGGGTCTGAGTCTTCTGAAAAGAATATTGTGCAATTTTCTACGAGCTGTGCATGCATCATGAAGTTATAAGCGAAAACCTAACGCGAATACTTCATGAGTATTGGCTAGGTGCGTCTGTGGTATTTTTTTTGTGTTAGAACGCCATGAGGAATATCTTTAGATCTGATTGATGGAATATATTGAGTTTTGGGCTCTTTTTAATCGTGAGCTCCTGCTGTAAATAACCATATGTAATTTTTCATGATCGATGTATGTTTCATGAAGTTACGAGCGTAAATTTTGGATCCATATGTGATTTACATATGGGTCTCTTGAAGGGCTTCTTGTACAAATCAAATCAAATCATTATGTCCCTTTCATACTTACAATTTGTTTCATAAGAGCATTGCCTAAGTTCAGCATGTTGACAGTCAGTGGCTGCATGTACTCGGAACCTCTGCCAAATTCCAGCTTGTCAACATCCATTTCTCCCTCCAAAGACACAATCAGCAGTGTGCTGACCCCTAGTTTACACATCAGAAACAAGCAGTCTGAATAAGGGTCACAGTCTCTAAACTTGACTTCAATTCACTTTGACTTCGCTCAGATTAAATGGGGGGAAAAGTCTTCCAAAAAAAACATGGCGGCTATGAAAGACTACAGTACTAATAAGAGAAAAGGCAGTGCTTCAAAATCAAACAAAACAAAATCAATATGCAACCTCAGATTTGCAGATGGAGAGGGAGGGGTAACTATATTCTTTTACAAAATGAATTAAAGTTCTGCATTAAACTGAACAAATCAAGGAATCTCTCTAGTGTAGGAATGGGTGGATCTATCTTAAAATACTTTGGGATATTTTGCTACTTACCACTTTGTTTAAGTCTTTCTGAACTCGCCATTAAACGCTCAATGCTATCATCCAACCCGTCTGAGAAGATTATTAAAACCTAGACACAAACATACAATGAAATGTCAGAGGTTTCAGAAGCATCATTCTGTGTGAACTCTGAGTTTCATTGTCTCAGGTTGTCTTGAATGAGTAAATATTTAATGCGATCTAGGTGTCCAATATGGATCTAAGTGATCAAAATGCTGAATCTGATTTCCCAACCATATTTGCATTTTTAAAATGTATATATTTTTTCCAATAGTCCTCTTACAGATGCAATTTAATTCACCATTTTGGGTAAAATATCACACTTTGTTTTAAGGTGACATAGTTACACGTTACTACATGTACTTAATATAGTAATAACAGTAAATGATGCATAATTACAAGTAACTAACCCTAAACCAAGCCCTAACCCTAAACATAACTAAAATAGTAAGCAGTTAATAATTAATATTAGTGCTATATTATTAGTGCTATAATATTAGTGTCAGTCCTTAAGTGCAATGTAACAACGTCACCTTAAAATAAAGTGTTACCAAATATGATAGCAAATAAAAGTGCATAGTGTTTTTTTTTTTTTTTTGGTTCAACTATGTTTCTATGTCAGTAAAACATCACAAAAACAAAATCATTTTTAAATAACATCAGCAGAGGTGCTGTTGTGTGTAAGGGAACATTCATATAAAGAATGTAATATAGCGGACAATCATTTTGATGGTCAACTTTATATCTCAGACACATTCCCACCTTTGCCTTGGCTTCAGAGGAGAAAAACATTCCGTTGAAGGATTCTAACAGAAACTCGTTGAAGGCAAGGGGCTCCGAAGGTTTCAATGACATCACTTTCCTGACCACATCCTCGTTGTACTTGTCAAAGCCAAATTCCTCCAGAACACGGCCATCTCGTCCAGACACTAGCCTATAGCCAAATCTAGTTGTAATTTGGTCCACTTTGGCACAACACAGATCACCCATCATGGAGATCCGGTGGATGGCGGCAGTAACCAACATTTCCACCTGAGGCCTCAACAGAGCTTGTGTGCTTAATCGCTTGGACACGTCAAACCCAAAGGCAATGTCAATATTGCAACCTGTTCAAACAAAACAATAGGTCACAATCTTCAAGAAAGGGGATAGACAAAATAGTTTACATTAATATCATTAATACCATGCATACAATACATGTATAGAACAGTCTACACAGTATATTACCATATACCATGTTAGAAGACTTTTTGGTAACACTAGAAAAATGTCCCGCCATTAATAGGTAACTATGCAGGAATAATGCAGGACAAAATGAGTAGTACCACATTAACACTTCAGCTACTACTATCAACTACCATACAGTAGTTACCTATTAATGACGGACCATTAAGAATGGGTTAGTTCACCCAAATATGAAAATTCTGTCATTAATTACTGACCCTCATGTCGTTCCAAACCCGTAAGACTTTTGTTAATCTTCAGAACACAAATGAAGATCTTTTCGATGAAATCTAAGAGCTTCCCGTCCCTCCATTGACAGCTACGCTACTGACACTTTCAAGCATCTTTTTTATTAGCCTAATGTCCAACATGAGTTCATGTTACAATGACTGCTCTTGCGTTGCTTCATAAAACTGAGGTTAAACCACTAGAGTCACATGGATTACTTTAATTATGTATCTACTACCTTTCTGGGGTTTGAAAGTGGTAGTTGCGTAGACTGTCAGATTTCATCAAAAATATATTCATTTGTGTTCCGAAGATGAACGAATGTCTTACGGATTTGGAATTGACTTGAGGGTGAGTACATAATGACATAAATTTCATTTTTGGGTGAACTGTAACTATTTCTCTAAATTCAAAACTTATTGAGATCCCACATAAGGCAGTCATAATTGGAAACAGGCAGTAGCTCATCAAGTTTAGAAACAGTGCTGATATGTAAAGTATTTAGTTTATAATAATAATGATCAATTATAGTATAAGAACTAATTACTTACTAGATATGGGAAAATCGTGATGGTCTTTACAGAGACTATTTAACACTTTCCTTATGGTTGTCTTCAGTTCAAGAGTTTCGAAAGTCTCAATGAAGACCCGGTCAGCTGACCCAGCCATTTCACGCAGCTCAGATTTTTTTATGTCATTGCCAACCCCAATAACAGTTATTTCTATTTTCTTTCTTCTGAGATCAGGTAATGCATTCTGTCTTGCATTCAAGTCTTTGCCATCATTAGCGTATCCATCTGTGATCAGCAGGAGATTCTGAGCGACTCCTTCATCTATTCTGGATCCATTCTCTTTTGTGAAGTAGTGTTTAATTAAGTTCAGGGCGCCCCAAGTATTTGTACCCTGCTTTCTTTGATCAATGTTGTTCATAGCTCGCTCCACTTCAACAAAACTAGTGAAGTTTTTCAGGTAAAATTCATCCAAGAATTTATCGCTGAACTGGGCGACACCCACTCGCCATTTGTCTTGAGCAATATCCAGTTCTTTCACAATGCCAATCATGGTTTGTATGAGAATATTCCAACTTGGTTCCTTAATAGACTCTGATCCATCAATTAAAAAAACAATGTCTGATTGCTCCATCTCACAAACTAGAAAGAGAAACAAAAAAACATTAGGACAAACAACATTAACTGAGACAAAAACAAAAGCATAGTTCGCAGTTTTGAGGAAGCAACATTGAAACTAGATTGGCAAGCCGCAAGCAACTTATGATTTAGGGTTTATTTAAACTTGGTCACTTCAGATCTTGCATTTGTACTGCATATAGCTACAAATATCTCAGAAGGTAGTATGAGACACATACAAGATGCGACTCCACATGTGCGCAAGCAATTGTGAATGAGACAACAACTAATAAACACAAACACTAAGCATCATATGGGGCATAGATAGAGCTTTAAACTGAATTATATTGCCACATAAAATGGGAAGAGTAGATCAGATTTATATCTATTTTGCAGTGAAAGATTTATGTGACCAAGTATAAATGGACATCCGATCAACTAAGATGCATGAAGTGATTATGCAGAAATTAATCTATTTAAAACGCAGTTACTGACAAAAAGTGACTGAATACATTTAAGCTATTTAAGTGGTCAACCTATTTTTAAATACAGTAACATTCCTTTGAAATAATTTAATCAGAAGAACATTCACACGTTGAGCTTTAAGTTAATTTGTTCAAAATCTTTGTGCCATACATTTTCAGATTTTTTTTTTTTTTTAACAAATTAACTCAAAAAGTGAACAGATTCATTCACACTTAAAACAACATAAAAGAGAAAATGATCTGTAACTGGAGTTGAAAAAGAAATGAACATCAATTTAACAGGGAAGCTTGTTATTAGAAAATCTGCAGAATTTTAAAAACAGCTGAGCTACTGATAAATGTAGCTAAGTTAGTTGCATTGCCATTTTAGCTAGTTATATACTGTATATATAAAGTGATAAGAAATTAAATTTACTTGGTTTGGTAAGATTGCAAAGCTCTCGGGTGATTATTTTTTGTAGTCCATGCAGATCCAGGTAGGTGTCTGCATAGTGCACTCGGCCATTCTCTCCTGCCATCTCCCTTAGCTGGACCTCATCTGCATCTTCAGTACCAATAGCAAAAAAGTTGACTTCTGAATTAGCCAGGGATTCAGGCCAAGTGTCCAGTCCACTTAAATCATTAACCTTGCCATCTGTAATCAGAATTAGCACTTGGGGTACATTCTGTGGCCGTCGTCCACCATGGGTTCTGTCAAAGTAGGAGAGTGTGTAGTTAAGGGCCCGGGCCGTGTTTCTTCTTCCCCCTGAAGATTTGAGGTTTGAGATAACCCCCAGAACATCAGCCTGACTGTTGTACTCTTTCAGGGTGAACTCTAATTGAGGGTTGTTAGAGTAGGTGATGGCGCCAAATTGTACCCGTTTTTTTCCAACCACAGATTTGCGCACCACATATGACATTAAGTTTATCATATCCTTGAAACCATCTTTATTGGGATTACCAGAGGCATCCAAAAGGAAGATTATGTCAATCAGTTCTGGTGTCTTGCATTCTGGAAAGATAAATGATCATAATGTAAGAAGTCATTTGAAAAAGTCACTCTGGCTTTGGTTTTTACTATAATACACATGAAAGCTGACAATCTTTTAGAAGATGTACACATTAAAGGGACAGTTCACCCAAAAACAAAAAACTAATCCATATGAATCGAGCGGTTTGGTCAAAATTTTCTGAAGAGACTCGATCGCTTTATATGATGAAAAGATTGAATTTACTGTAGGCTTTTATTCACATATAAACATTGATCAGCGAACATAAACAGAAGCTCAACCAAACCTGCTTCACACATGAGAACAGTGTGTTCTCTTGCTGAAGCTCAAACGTGCTGCGTAACACGAGAATTAACCTCATTGGTTCTTACAGATATTTAAAGATGCTGCGTAACACGAGAGTGAACCTCATTGGTTCTTGCAGAAACTAAAACGTGCTGCGTAACATGAGAATGAACCTCATAGGTTCTTGCAGAAACTCAAATGTGCTGCGTAAGACGAGAATGAACCTCATTGTTTCTTGCAGAAGCTCAAACGTGCTGTGAAACACGAGAATGAACCTCATTGGTTCTTGCAGAAACTCAAACGTGCTACGTAACATGAGAATGAACCTCATTGGTTCTTGCAGAAACTCAAACGTGCTGCGTAAGACGAGAATGAACCTCACTGGTTCTTGCAGAAACTCAAACGTGCTGTGTAACTCGAGAATGAACCTCATTGGTTCTTGCAGAAACTCAAACGTGCTGTGTAACATGAGAATGAACCTCATTGGTTCTGGCAGAAGCTCAAACGTGCTGCGTAAGACGAGAATGAACCTCATTGGTTCTTGCAGAAACTCAAACGTGCTGCGTAACATGAGAATGAACCTCATTGGTTCTGGCAGAAGCTCAAACGTGCTGTGTAACATGAGAATGAACCTCATTGGTTCTGGCAGAAGCTCAAACATGCTGCGTAACACGAGAATGAACCTTATTGGTTCTTGCAGAAACTCAAACGTGCTGTGTAACATGAGAATGAACCTCATTGGTTCTGGCAGAAGCTCAAACATGCTGCGTAACACGAGAATGAACCTTATTGGTTCTTGCAGAAACTCAAACGTGCTGTGTAACATGAGAATGAACCTCATTGGTTCTGGCAGAAGCTCAAACGTGCTGCGTAAGACGAGAATGAACCTCATTGGTTCTTGCAGAAACTCAAACGTGCTGTGTAACATGAGAATGAACCTCATTGGTTCTGGCAGAAGCTCAAACATGCTGCGTAACACGAGAATGAACCTTATTGGTTCTTGCAGAAACTCAAACGTGCTGTGTAACTCGAGAATGAAACTCATTGGTTCTTGCAGAAACTCAAACGTGCTGTGTAACATGAGAATGAGCCTCACTGGTTCTGGCAGAAACTCAAACGTGCTGTGTAACTCGAGAATGAAACTCATTGGTTCTTGCAGAAGCTCAAACGTGCTGCGTAAGACGAGAATGAACCTCATTGGTTCTTGCAGAAGCTCAAACGTGCTGTGTAACTCGAGAATGAACCTCATTGGTTCTTGCAGAAGCTCAAACGTGCTGCGTAAGACGAGAATGAACCTCATTGGTTCTTGCTGAAGCTCAAACGTGCTGTGTAACTCGAGAATGAAACTCATTGGTTCTTGCAGAAACTCAAACGTGCTGTGTAACATGTGAATGAACCTCATTGGTTCTTGCTGAAGCTCAAACGTGCTGTGTAACTCGAGAATGAAACTCATTGGTTCTTGCAGAAACTCAAACGTGCTGTGTAACATGAGAATGAGCCTCATTGGTTCTGGCAGAAACTCAAACGTGCTGTGTAACTCGAGAATGAACCTCATTGGTTCTTGCAGAAGCTCAAACGTGCTGCGTAAGACGAGAATGAACCTCATTGGTTCTTGCTGAAGCTCAAACGTGCTGTGTAACTCGAGAATGAAACTCATTGGTTCTTGCAGAAACTCAAACGTGCTGTGTAACATGAGAATGAGCCTCACTGGTTCTGGCAGAAACTCAAACGTGCTGTGTAACTCGAGAATGAAACTCATTGGTTCTTGCAGAAGCTCAAACGTGCTGCGTAAGACGAGAATGAACCTCATTGGTTCTTGCAGAAGCTTAAACGTGCTGTGTAACTCGAGAATGAACCTCATTGGTTCTTGCAGAAGCTCAAACGTGCTGCGTAAGACGAGAATGAACCTCATTGGTTCTTGCTGAAGCTCAAACGTGCTGTGTAACTCGAGAATGAAACTCATTGGTTCTTGCAGAAACTCAAACGTGCTGTGTAACATGAGAATGAACCTCATTGGTTCTTGCAGAAGCTCAAACGTGCTGCGTAAGACGAGAATGAACCTCATTGGTTCTTGCTGAAGCTCAAACGTACTGTGTAACTCGAGAATGAAACTCATTGGTTCTTGCAGAAACTCAAACGTGCTGTGTAACATGAGAATGAGCCTCACTGGTTCTGGCAGAAACTCAAACGTGCTGTGTAACTCGAGAATGAACCTCATTGGTTCTTGCAGAAGCTCAAACGTGCTGTGTAACTCGAGAATGAACCTCATTGGTTCTTGTAGAAGCTCAAACGTGCTGCGTAAGACGAGAATGAACCTCATTGGTTCTTGCAGAAGCTCAAACGTGCTGTGTAACACAAGAATAAACCTCATTGGTTCTTGCTGAAGCTCAAACGTGCTGTGTAACTCGAGAATGAACCTCATTGGTTCTCGCACGTCAAGAGAACATGCTTGAGCTTCCGTTTATCACAACTGATGTGTGGGTTGATGAAAGTTTTATGTGAATAAAAGCTTAAATTCAATCTGGTTATCATATAAAGTGATTGTGTCTCTCCAGAACATTTAGGACTAAACCGCTCAATTCATATGGATTAGTTTAACGATCTCTTTATGAACTTTTTAAAGCTTCAAAGTGTCAGTTGCGTAGCTGTCAATGGAGGGACAGAAAGCTCTCAGATTTAATCGAAAATATCTTTATTTGTGTTCCCGAAGAAAGTGTTACGGGTTTGGAACGACATGAGGGTGAGTAATTACTTAAAGAATTCATTTTTGGTGAACTAACCCTTTAAAGGGATAGTTCACTTTGAAATTAATTTTTGGTATGTTTTAGCTTACCTCAAGGGCATCCAAGATGTAGGTGTCTTTTTTTCCGCAGTAGTTTCAATTTTGATATTTTTAGGTCAAACCGTTCTTGTCTGTCAGTCATATAATGCAGGTCTATGGTCACGGTCTCAAAACACAAGCACAGAGTCCAAATTAAAACAATTCCCCGTCGTCCAAATTAAACAATTCCCCATCGTAAGTACACATTGATGGCCTAAGACACGAAACGAGCGGTTTGTGTGAGAAAACGAACAGTATTTATATCGTTTTTACCTCTTATACGCAGACATGTCCGAGTGATCTGATCTGACGTGTACGCAGACTGGTGCATAGATATATACACACTAGATGTCGCCTTGTCTACGGCAGTTCATTGGAACGAATGTCTTTAAGGCGACATCTAGTGTGTATATATCTATGCGCCAGTCTGCGTACACGTCAGATCAGATCACTCGGACATGTCTGCGTATAAGAGGTAAAAACGATATATATACTGTTCGTTTTCTCACACAAACCGCTCGTTTCGTGTCTTAGGCCATCAATGTGTACTTACGATGGGGAATTGTTTAATTTGGACGACGGGGAATTGTTTTAATTTGGACTCTGTGCTTGTGTTTTGAGACCGTGACCATAGACCTGCATTATGACTGACAGACAAGAACGGTTTGACCTAAAAATATCAAAATTGAAACTACTGCGGAAAAAAAGACACCTACATCTTGGATGCCCTTGAGGTAAGCTAAAACATACCAAAAATTAATTTCAAAGTGAACTATCCCTTTAAAAATGTACAGTCCTTCTCTTTCGGCAAAACAGCCATGAGCCGTAAATTTCAACATGCTATTGCCGGTCAGAATCAGATGGACTTTGGAAATGGAGGGTAAGATGAGTCATCAGTAGTTTTGGTCCAATTTAATGAAGAAAGACTATTTGTTGCAAATGTTTTCACTTTTAAGAGTACACTAGCAGTAGATGCCCTCAAATCTAACAGACACGGACTAAAAACCACAAAACTTAACATCAACTAAAAGAGGTTACTGACATAATGTGATCTCTTTCAAAAATCTCAGATTTTGTTTACATACCTGTGTTACAGATCTTGAGAAAAACCGCACCGCCTAATTCTTTCAGGGTAGAAGCTGTGTCTTCAAAGAACACACTGTCGTGGGATCCAGCAATGGCAAGAATCTGAGATCTGTTTGCATGTCTCATACCAATGGCATTAATGTTGATGGAATTGTCTCTCAGGGATTTTGCAGGTTGTTCTACATCATCCCTACTATCTCCATCTGTAAGAACTATCAAGAACTTCAAGGCACTGGGGCGCCCTCCATTAGACTCGAGAAAATATTGCAATACTTCTGTAAGTGCTTTTCCAGTGTAAGTTTTTCCATTCTTCTTTGTGATGTTTCTAATTTCCTGTAATAAAATAGCTTTATCATCAAATGTATCTAAGGAAAACTCGTCTTCTGTGTTTGTGCCATACTGAACAACTGCAACACGCTCCTTGTCTGGTCCAATTGCAAACTTTTCTATCACAGACTCCATTATTTCCTTGAAGTTTTCAAAGTCTTCAGTGCTAACACTTTCTGATCCATCAATCAGGAAGACAACATCTGCTAAAAGACCTTCACAACCTAAAAACAAGAAATGTATAAAGTGAACACTCATTCTGTGAAAAGAATCTTGAAACAACAATCGGACACTGGCAGTCATTTATATGCACGCATCGTTATTATTGTATCACCAAATTTAATGTAAAAAATTGAAAATCAAATAACCTTGCAAACATAATATTGTCCAAATCAAGTAACAGTGCAAACATACCATATAAACATATGCCATAAATTGAATTTCTTACCTTCAGGGGCACATATTTCTGTAAGGATGTCTTTCTTAATATCCTTGAGAAAATCATAGTTTTTGACATAATACGTTCTTTTTGGACTGCCAGATATCAAAATGAGCTCGGGCACAGATGCACTTTTCACACCAATAGCATAAATGGTGACACCCTGTTCTGTTCTCAGTATTTCAGCAGGAACATCTACAGACTCTTCTGTCCCTATTGATTCGCCATCTGTGATTACAATCAGCAGCTCACGAACTTTTTCGCCACGTGTTTTTACAGCTTCTTTGAATAGCGGTATCATTTCTCTTAACCCAAGATCAGTCCTGGTGCCCCCTCCATTCATAACGAGATTCTTCACTGCCTTTTCCACACCAGCTTTTGTGCTATAGTCGTGTAATCGGAAAACTGTGGTTGCACGGCTTGCAAACTTCACTACTCCAATGCGCACATTGTCACTCCCAATCTCAAACACATCAAGCCATTCACTAATGAATTTCTTCATATCTTCAAAGTCTGCATAGGTTATACTTCCTGATTCATCCACAAGGAAGTATATGTCAGCTTTGACTGTTTGCTTGCAACCTACAAAGTAGTGAAAGAGTATTCCATTATGAAATTGGAATTGTGAAACAGGTTGAACATTGTGCTAGTAAAAAAAAAAAAAAAAAAAAGGATTACAAATATTGTGCAAACCTTGTAATATTGCGCCAAATGAGATTTTAGGTATGATGGCATCTGTGATTTCATTGCAAAGTGTTTTGGTTAAAATCTTCGCAAGGGAATTTAGTTGATCAAAGCGTTCCACATTTAACACAAACTTCTTGGGTGGGTAGGATGCAATCTCTCTCAAGTCATCCTCTTTTGTGTCTTTGATACCAAGCGCAAATACAGTGACGCCTGATCGTCGTAAATCTGCTGCAGCGCTGGCCGCGTCATCTGTGGACTTTCCATCGGTGATAACAACAGCAACCTGCTGAACATACTGATCTTTTCTGCTACCTCTTACTTTGGTAAACACATGCTCTTTGGCAAACTTCAGAGCAGCTCCGGTGTATGTTTTACCACGACCATATGCCATGCTACTGATGTAGCGCAGGATGTCAGCCTTATCATCGAAGGTGTTCAAGTACACATCAGCTCGAGGGGCGTCGCTATAGAGGATCACAGCTACCTGTATTTTTCCCTCGCCCACGTCGAGACCTCCGATGGTGCTCTCGAGAAAGTCGCGCACAAGTTGGAAGTTTTTGGATCTGATACTGCTGGACTGATCAACAATAAAAGCGATATCTGCCACCACGTCAAACTTGCACTCTGTCAAAAGACATAAGAACTTTACAAAACCAAAGTCTTTTGGATTATGTAATACATAATAGTTTTTCAGATCCATTCATAATTAAAACCCAAACCAAGGGGGAAAAAGTTTAATAACACTTTATGAATTTTATTGAAAGAATAGATTATGCACACACTCACCCTCTGTGACAGCAGCGTCCTCCCATGTGTCAATGGCAGACTTAAGTTTCTGTTGCACTTGTTGAATGTTGCCTACTAACTTGTAGCTGTGCTGTTGACTAGCGATGTCCTTCATCTCATACGGATCAGCTTTGTTTAAGCCAACAGCAAAAACCGTCACTGCATCTTTATTAATTTTACGGGATGCTTGGACGACACCATCATCAGATTCTCCAGCTGCAATGACTATCAGGAACTGCTTAAATCCTTCAGATACACGGCTTCCAGCAGCGCTATTTAAGAAATTTGTGCGAGCATATTCAATTGCATGGCCAATTCTACGCTGCCCTGTAGGCCTTAGCTGAAGGTTGCGCATCATTGTCCCAATCTCATTCTTGGTCTTGTCAGTATTAAGCAGGAATTCCTCTTTTACATGTTCGCTAAACTGAGCCAGGCCGACACGATTAGCATTCTTTCCCACGTCGAGCTGGTTGACCAGTCTATAGAGCAAATTCCTTATTGTTTGCTGCTCTTGTCTAGATGCTGAACTATCAACCAGTATGAAGATATCAGCATATTTTTTCAAAAAAGCTGAAGAGAATGGAAACAAATAAATCATTTATATCTAAACAATTTAAACACTAGGGTGCAGACAACAGCAGATTAACAGTATGATTGGACTCAAAGCATGTGCACTGTAAAAAATGATTGTTGGTTCAACTTAAAAAAGTAAGTAACCTGGTTGCCTCAATTTTAAGTTCATTAAAATAAAAAATTTTAGTTGATACAATGAAGGAGATTGGTTTAATCAACATAAACTAAAAATATTATGTTATCTGAACCACATAAATTATCTAATTTGATTTGACTAAAGAAAAAATGTTGTGATAACAAATCATGAACATAATGTATATATATATATATATATATATAAAAAAATTTACAGTGTACATTTATGGAAAGTTTTGGTTTTGTTTGTATTCATTTTAATGATTTTTATATTAAACAATCCCACTGTATAAACACAAATGGGAAAGCATACAAGGTAAAATGTTACCTTCTGACTGGACGCCCACAGTAAAGCACACTTTGTTGCGCAGACTCTCTTGAAGACCTTGCAGTTCTTGATAACTGTTAATACTGAAAACGAACTCTTCGTGTGGGTAATTAGCAATGGTGCGCAGCTTTTTCATGTTGCCTGTTCCCACCCTGATGACAAAGATGGCAACTCCCATATTTCGTAGTCTCTGGGCAGGTTCATCTACAGCATCACTCGATTCCCCATCTGTGATGACTATGGCAATGCCAGGGATATTCTTTCTGGCCAGGTTGAAGTAATTCTCACGGATGAAAGTCAAGGCCTGACCGGTGTTGGTGCCTCCTCTACGGTAGATGAGATCATCCAACTTTTGGTGCAGGTCTCTCTTATCTAAATATTCTCCAAGTAGGAACTCTTGGTATGTTCTGTCACTAAACTGGGCAAGTCCCACTCTCACCTTGTCAGGTCTAAGGTTAAATTTGTCCACAAAAGCATGGAGGAACTTCCTTACTTCTTTAAAATTGTCTCCAATGCTACCAGAAGAGTCCACAAGGAGCACAATGTCTGCCTGAGCAGTATCGTTGCAGCCTAGAGCAGCAAATGGAAGAGTTTTAGTTAGAACTTTGACCACTGAATTCTTGTGTTTGTACAAAGAGAATAATAGAAATGTCATTTTAAGGATGAAATCAGTATTTGCTGAGAACGTGCTACTGTCATGATGTTGCCTTGTTGCTTTAACTTGAGATTCCACAACATTTAGGCCCTGTTTGCACGTGGTATTAAGATGCGTTTTGGTTGATCGGATCACAAGTAGACAAGGGAGACACTTTCCCATTTACACCTGGTGTTTTAATCCGTCTCTTTTGTCCACTTTCAACAACTTCTGCACAGATTTCTTTGAGGGGAGGGTGAATATATATATATATATATAGAATATAGAACATTGAGTTTGGTACGTTTTTCATCCTGAGACCAAACTTGGGTCTTCAGCCGACAAAGTTTAAATCCCGTCTGTCTAGCTTACTATGCTTACTCATTAGGTCAGTCGACAGAGAGTAGGCGTCTCTTGTGGCTGTTCAAACGCATTCGACCACATGAGTGTTTATACTATGATAGCAATCCGGTCAAATGCATTCGACTACCTCTGGAAGTGGTTGAAAGTGGACAAGATCAAAACGTTTTAGACCCCGTTTACACCTGTATTTAGCGTCGTCCACTTGTGATCCGATCGACAAAAACAAAAACTTATGTACATAAGTTACTTGTCAGGTATTGTTCACAAAAATAAGCATTAGATGAATAGTTGCCGTTTAAACTGTTATGTTTCATCCGTCCCACCCCTGTGTTGCAATCGTCCCTTGAAACAAAGCACAACTACCGCACAAAAAAAAAAAAAAAATTCTAAGTGTTTCAACTGTCCCGGCTCTCCCCGACTTTGAATACAATAAAGAGCTTAACGGGGTTTGTTGCTACTGGCTACTGATCTCTCAGTAGTTCTCACACAGATGTCCAGTAAAGCTGTGACTCAAGAGTTTTGAATTGGAAGTTTTTCAATGTAATGTTACCTCTTGACATCAGGAGGACCTCTTTTTGTGTTTCCTCCACAGTGGTGCACAGTTCCCGGATTACCCTCTGGGAGATTCCCCGCAGAGCTGCAAAGTCTGATACGCTGTAGACATGCTGATCGTACGGCTCGTTCGCAATCTGTCTCAGTAACATCTCGTTTGCATCTTTGATCCCTATGGCGTATATTTCGATTCCCCTTAGCCTTAGCTTCTGAGCATGTGACTCAACCTCATCTTGAGAATCACCATCTGTGATAACAATGGCAATCTGAGGAACGTTCTGCTGTGCTCGACTTCCGGCCTCTACAACAAAGTGATGGTTCAGCATGAACTCTAAACCCTGGCCAGTAAACGTCCCACCGGTTTTATAACTCAGATTTTGGATGTAGTTGAGAATTTCCTCTTTGTTCTGGTAAGTGTTAAGCAAAAACTCAGTACGCGGCGTGTCACTGTACTGAACCAGACCGATCCTGATCCTATCAGGAGCAACTTCAAAGTTATCTACGAGTGAGGAGAGGAATTCACGGACTTGTTGGAAGTTGTCCAGCCCAATACTGGCAGAGCCATCCACCAGGAATACAATGTCAGCCACTGTCTCCCGTGTACAGACTGAGAGAAAGAAAACAGACTTTTTATTTGAGCAACAATCAGACAAAACTGAACATAATCACCTCGTATGATCTAGTCAATTCTGCCCCTACCAAGTTGTTGGCCATTGCTGACAAGAAAACATAATGACAGAACAAGGAATCCAAGGAATCCCCAATCCTTCTCCATGCTTGAGTTCCTCATTCCCTGAAAAAAGAAACCAATGAGGTTAAGTTTCTGCAACACTCGCATCACCAAACAGAATTGTAAATATAATATGATGTTAGCTTTAAGAAAGAATGAACAGATATATTAAGGTAGTAGGGATGTCATTATATAAATCAAAGGACACAGGAATCTTTCCACTTTCCCACTGATCTTTCCTGTTTTGAATGAAAAATAACACAGAGAATGTTTGTAAAGACTGTCAGGTTGAGATATGAGATCTACAGTTTTGTGTGCATTACTGGGACTACGACCACTTATACTTATATCCTTACCACACAAGGGCCTTGTACCAAACGGCGCCCTTTATGTTTACTTGGTGTTCACTTTATGTTTACTATGCAGGCCATCACAGGTCAGCAAGACTGCAACAAGTCCGATGCAGCAGCATTTGCAGAAATTACACTGACTGCACACAAGTGTAACAACTAATGAAGCCTAGAAGGCCAAAACTCCATATCTATTAATTGATTTAACACATCTTTCAGATACAAATACATGTCAAATGTACGGATATCTCCCAGACAAACATATCAAGGATTATCTAAAACCCATCCATTGTTGTATAATGTATTATGTGGGCCGGCATTAAGGGGGTTCTCCTCTTAAGAGCTAATGTTTGTGGACTTCCTTTGTCTCTGAATAACTCTTACATCCTTAGAACATCTGCCTACAGTTAAGAAAAATATTTACTTGATGAAGTTCCATCCCATCAGATGTAGAACAGGCAGACATCTCCAGCAGAGCGGCAAGATTACAGGACAGATGGAACGTTTAGAAACATCACTCACTTTCAGGTTCTTACATTATACGTGCAAATTAGTAAAGATGTAAATCCATTATAAAGTACTACAAAATGCTAAACAATTTATGATTTATTTTATCAGTAATTTTGAATGTTATTTAATCAACATTTTTACTAAATATTTTATCAGTTTTGAGAAAATTATTAGTTTTATTAACATGCATGAGTATTTTGTATGAGGACACAAGTACTGTCTTGATCCGATCTTTTGTTAAAATACTGTATCAAGAGGTCATTTATTGATTTTCAAATGCTATTTAACACGCAATTGTTTGAATCTGAATATACAAAATATATAATAAAATTGTTCAGTAACTGTATGTGTATGTGTGTGTATTATTACTAATATTACAACTGATCAAAAACAAAAGTCACTAAGATTAGAACATAATTCTGAGAAATTATGTTATTAATATACACTACTGGTCAAAAGTTTTAGATCTGTAAGATTTTTTATGTTTTTAAAAGAAGTCTCTTCCTGCTCACCAAGGCTGAATTTGATAAAAAAAAAAAAAACAGTAATATTGTGAAATATTATGACAATTTTCTATTTTAATATATTTTAAAATGTAATTTATTCCTCAGATCAAAGCTGAATTTTCAGAATCATTACTCCAGTCTTCAGTGTCACATGATCCTTCAGAAATCATTCTAATATGATGATTTTATGCTCAAGAAACATTCAATGTTGAAAAAAGTTGTGTAATTTTTTTTTCACAATTCTTTGATGAATAGAAAGTTCAAAAGAACAGCATTTATTTAAAATAGAATATTTTCTAACATTATAAATGTCTTTACTGTAACTTTTGATCAGTTTAACTCATCCTTGATGAATAAAAGTATTGATTTATTTCATTTATTTCCCCCAAAAATAAAATAAAAATTCTTACTGACCCCCAAAATTTTGAACGGTAGTGTTTAATGTTACAAAAGCTTTCCATTTCAGATAAATGCTGTTCTTTTGAACTTTCTATTCATCATAGCATCATGAAATAAAAAAATTAAAAACTGTTTTCAACATTGATAATAATCATAAATGTTTCTTGAGCATCAAATCATCATATTAGAATGATTTCTAAAAGATCATGTGACACTGAAGACTGGAGTAATGATGCTGAAAATTCAGCTTTGATCACAGGAATAAATTACATTTTAAAATATATTAAAATAGAAAATTGTCATAATATTTCACAATATGGCTGTTTTTGTTTGTATTTTGAATCAAATAAATGCAGCCTTGGTGAGCAGAAGATTGAGCTTCTTTTAAAAACATTAAAAATCTTACCGATCTAAAGCTTTTGACCGGTAGTGTATATCTGAATTAAAAAAAATTCTAATAATTATATAAGGACCTCGATGCGAAGCAAAACCTGAACATCTGACAGCTAAATACCATGACAATCATATTTAAATTATAATTTTAAACAATTATAGGAATTATTCAATTCAATATTACATTTCATATACTTAAATGTCATATATAGACTTAGTATACTGTATAGCATTTCATAAACGGAAGCATCAATATTTTTATGACAACATAAACCTTGTCTGGATATCATCTTTTCTTGAAATAACCAAACATTTGAATTGCTATTTATTTACAATTACACACATCTGAATACATTCAAAAACAGTTATAATATTTCAAATTCATTTTCATTCCAAGCCACTAACAATAACAGAAGCAGCAAATGTGTTTCCAGTTTTAGCAAGGATTGTGTGTGCCCACATGCTACTTTCCTAATGCATTTAGGATCAGGCCTGAGTCTATGAAAATACTGGCTAGTGAACATGAGAGATCTGATTCTGAACCCACAAAAAGAGGCTTGAATAAAACCCAAATAAAATCTATACATAAGATGCAATTTGAACTTTTGTTTATAAAACAAACATAAAAAAACCCAGTGATCTTTTCTGTGAAATTTTTCTTTGAAACATTTCAGGCATCTCTACAAGCTAAAATACTCAATCATAGTATCATCATAATGCCTTTGCATGGATTATATTAATATTACCTCAGTGTAAACCGCTCTGTGCTCTAAATATAATAAAAGAAGAGAGTAGAGAGGTGAACTTACACAGAACCCAGGCACCGAAGGGACGAGTCTAAACTGAATGAGAAACTAAAAATCTGAAACTTCTTATACAAACTTTTCAAGCCACTCCTCAACACCACGATTTCCATTTTAGGAGAAGATGACTTTCAAGACATGCAATATGCAGACCCACGCATGCACGATAAGATTCATCATTTGTTTATCTTCACCATCAAAACGCTTGAATGCAACGTGTTCACATTCAACGTTTGGATAATTGCAGATGCTTACAGCTTCATGTTTGTTGCTTAATTGAATTTAATATTTCTATCAGTGCATTTATAACAATGCTAAAGGAATAGTTCACCAAAAAGGAAAACGTTTCATCATTTACTCACCCACAGGTCGTTCCAGGAATGTACATGGTTATTTTTGCTGTTGAATAAGCTCTAAAATGATTAAAATGCACACAAACACACACACAAATCACCATTAAAGTAGTCCGAATGATTGTGTACTATTTTGCTTTTAATGTGATGCTGAATCAACACTGAGTGCACATTAAAAGCAGATCATTTGATCCCATCATGGCTCGTTCCAGACAGTACCTGTATCTGTGGACCTTTCCTCTCAGTCTGTGGTCCGTCAGCAAGAACACAAGACAGATCTCTGGCTTCAGATCCCAGCTGCTCTTCCTAACAACATGTACCTCGACTAATGCAGTCTGTATACAGATAAACACAAACAGACACGTTCCAACACCGCATGTAAGGCATACTAAACACATAAAGTGACCATTTTAACCATTCTTTATGTTAGGCAAGAGAAGCATTTTATAACATGTTAGAACCTCATTTAAAACATGGTCATTCACAGAAACATTATCAGCAGATTTATTCATCTTTTTACTGGATTTGATTCCAGATGGAATTTGATTGGCTCGGGTTCAGAAAGTCTGCTTGGATGTGTATAGCGTTGGGTTGGTTAAATCTTATTGAAATCGAAAATAGCTTGGCTAATTCCTTCATTTGTGCATCTTTAACACTGTTTTATTTCTATTGTTAGTTCTCAACGGGTGGGTCATCAAGTTTGTTCTGATATAGGGTCGATTAATCTTTTAGGAGTTTAAGGAGATTCTTGTTTAGTTTTGTATGATAAACAGTTTAGAACTGTGCTGGGTCACCACTTGATGTCCAATGTAAAATATTGGAAGAAAAACTAGTTGTGAGCCACAGTTTCTGATGCATAATGTAGCTTCAGATCTAATAATAGAGTCTTGGACAATTTCATGAACAAGAGAAATCTTAAAATGAATAAAATTCCTTGACATTGTATTTCATATATAAGATTAACATGATGAATGTGAATATAAATGCATCATAATCTCATGTAGCAGAACATTTTGACTTCTGCCTCTGACTACATAGCAGATTAATCTGACCAATAACAGCCCATTTATAAGCCCTATTCGGACGGATTAGTTTTACAAGGGTAGATGTGATTTTATCACAGGACCTCTGTAATATTAAAGGTGACATATCATGAAAATCTGACTTTTTCTGTGTTTAAGTGCTATAATCGAGTCCCCGGTGTATCTACCAACCCAGAAAACATGAAAAGGTGACAACCCAGTAACTTTGTTTTCGTAAGCCTTTCTCTGCAAGCATGTCCAAAAATAAGCTGATCAGATTTTGCTCCTCTTCTGATGTAGGAAGGGGATCTTATTATAATATTACCGCCCCTTTATCTGCACGTTTCCACTCACGTCGCAGCCATTTGGTTTTCGCAAGCGACAACAGTGTTGATGATTCAGAAGGGTCCGTGTACTTTTTGATCATTTCATTTCCTGTTTGGAATGGAATAAGGAGAAATGAAAACCAGCTCGTTTATTCGTTTTTTAGTTTAGTTTAAAAAACAAAAAATTAGATTTTGGCTCGATTTTTCGTTTGTGGTTTACAAATCGGTTTATGGGTTCGATATTTCATTTGCACACGTGGGCGGCGCTGAAACGCCCCTTTCATCTGATTGGTCAAACCGCTCCGCCTTCAGTAAGCTACGAGCTTCTCTTTCTGTCAGGCAGAATAAGAGTCAGTGCGCACTGACAAATGCACTTTAATAAAATAATGTCTGAAACCACCACTCACTGTTAACTACACACAATATCTGAAGCAGAAATATGTTGCCGGTCACGTAATTCGTGCTGTTGCGACTTGCAAGCAACCCCAATAATGTGAGCCACAGTAGGCCTATATATTAGCATGATGTATTTCCCATTGATAAATACAGTGCAAATAGTTCCGTCTCTTTGGATAAAAGGGAAGTGGAAATAAAAATCAATAATTGGCTGAACTGTACCATGATAATATGTCCGTAACATTTACAACTCTAGTCTTTTATTTACATCAAAAGGCAGGTAGGCAGTGTGTGACATATGTAGGCTATAAATAATTTCGAAAATTGAACAGAAATAAAGTTTATGTTTATGAATGTAAGCATGTGTAGCCTACTAGAAGCTAGAATCAGTGAATGTACATTAATACTGACAAAATTACCAGGTTTGGGATTAATTAAAATCATGTCGGTTGAAGAGCACGGCATACCTTTAAAATGTTATTCGTTTTATTATAAAACTAATACAATTTTATTACATACTGAATTGGTCGAGGTTTCTCTGAGTTTTCTTTATTATGTTGGCTTAAGAAAGCCAGCATATTTGAACTTTATTTTTTTTTATTATGAGAAATTGACTCCGCCTAGAACTTTAATGCTTCACCAAACTCAGCTCAGACCTTAAGACTGGTCTGACTCGCTTATATCTTTTCTAACTGGTCAGACTTACTTTCCCAAAAAATCATTGACTTGCGTTATCTGAGCAATGAAGGCCGTAATACTTAATGCTGTCCACTAGAGGGGGCGACAGGATAATAAGTGTTTTCTACTCTCTTTCCCTGTTTGCATCAGTTTAAATGACAAATAAATGCATTAATTTCATTCATAAATAGGCCATATATCTGTGTATCCACTCTCTAGTTTATTTTAAGATATTGTTATTCACACTGGTTTTTGCATTTGATGTTTGTCCATCTGGAACTTTTATTTGACATGAGCTCTATATTTTAAGATGTAGCCTCCTAGAAAGAAAATATGATTCAACAACACAAACTCTGTTTTTACTCTGCAAATTTGTTTTCCTTTCAAGTAGGCTATAGCCTACAAGTTATCCTGCTTTTTGCCATGGCTTGCCATACTGCCCAGAATAAACAATATTTTCTCCACACGAGATGTTTAAAAACCCTGCATGTAGTTTTTGTGAAGACGAGCGCATAACTTTAAAAGGTTCCAGTTCTGTTTAGGCTATTGTAGTTTGTAATGCTTGTTATGTTCCTAAATTTATATAGGCCTAACACATTTAAACTTCTATCTATCTATCTATCTATCTATCTATCTATCTATCTATCTATCTATCTATCTATCTATCTATCTATCTATCTATCTATCTATCTATCTATCTATCTATCTATCTGTCTGTCTGTCTGTCTGACTGAGCTTCCTTTGAGAAAAATAGCAGACCACCTTTTTTAAACTGTTATTTAAAACTGTGGTCTGCTATATTTCACAAAGGAAGCCCATTTGTGCGGTCGTTGGCGTTATATGAGAAGGACATTTTGAATATGAGCCTACAGTAAAATTAGCTGGCTTAAAAATGCGGATTGATCAGTGCAGAGTTATTCCAGACGCCTCCCGGCAATGTTCGTATTGGAATTGTGTAATCACAGATTATGAACAGATGTTTTCAGAGGTGGACAAAGTACACAACTTCCTTACTTGAGTGAAAGTACAGATACTACTGGTCAAACATTACTCCGTTACAAGTAAAAGTTGTAAAGACCGATTTTTACTTAAGTAAAAGTACAGAAGTACTCGTTTTTAAAAGTACTTAAGTATTAAAAGTAAATGTCAATGCATTGTTTTATTATTGTTGCATTGTCGTGTGTAATACTTACAGTACTTTATGGCTCTGAATCTATGCCTGCCTTCCTACCCTCATATCAATATCACATTTATTTCTAGAACACAGTTCCAGTAGTGGGATTGAATGTGAGATTGAATAAGTGCACTCAATAACGTCCACAATGGTTTCGGACACCCAAATGGCTGTTCCCAAAAATAGTGCCATATTTAAAGTTTTTTGGCTTTTAGTATGAATATGTTACTGTTATCTATAAGCTAGTGTGCACCAAAAGAATGAAAAAATTCGCATTTACAAAACCAAACCCAACGTTGAAAATGAAAATCAGTTTCAAGTACAGTAAAATCAAGTAAAGAAGGCTACAGATACTGGTACTCAAAAAGTGTACTTAAGTACAGTACTCAAGTAAATGTACTTTGTTACTGTCCACCTCTGGATGTTTTACACAACAAGGATATATTCCCATTGGGTTGTTGGGTTTTCATGTTTAATGGGAACTTTAGACATAATGATTTTTTTTCTGTACAAACTGTGTTATCCCCTAACTCTAATGTAACAATTATGGGTAGGTAATCTACTAATATTATCATGGTACAGTTCAGCCAATTATTGATTTTTATTTCCACTTCCCTTTTATCCAAAGAGATGGAACTATTTGCACTGTATTTATCAATGGGAAATACATCATGCTAATATATAGGCCTACTGTGGCTCACATTATTGGAGTTGCTTGCAAGTCGCAGCAGCACGAATTACGTGACCAGCAACATATTTCTGCTTCAGATATTGTGTGTAGTTAACAGTGAGTGGTGGTTTCAGACATTATTTTATTAAAGTGCATTTGTCAGTGCGCACTCATACTGACTCTTATTCTGCCTGACAGAAAGAAAAGCTTGTAGCTCACTGAAGGCGGAGCGGTTTGACCAATCAGATGAAAGGGGCGTTTCAGCACCGCCCACGTGTGCAAATGAAATATCGAACCCATAAACCGATTTGTAAACCACAAACGAAAAATGAAGAATCGAGCCAAAATCAAATTTTTCGGTTTTGTTAAACTAAACTAAAAAACGAATAAACGAGCTGGTTTTCATTTCTCGTTAAAAGTTCGAGCAAAGCAGCAAACTGGTCTGTCGTTGCGGAACACTCTTTAGAGTCCAGTGGATTACATTTATTTTCAACGGAAATCCACCAGAAACGAATGAATCAGTGTGACTCCACAACAACTACATACAGAGTTAATGTATCCACTAACCATTCAGAAATGTCCAGGCAGTCTAAAAGTTGCAACCTCCTCCTGAGTCTCTCCATAAGGCTGCACTGGCTACCGGTTATTTCTGAGATTGTGGATGAGTGACATTATTCGCGTGTTTTGTTTTTGCCTAAGTATCCAAAACTCGTGTAAAGGATCGGCCTCTTCTGAACTGGGGCGGAGCAGCAGCTCATTTGCATTTAAAGGGACACACACAAAAACGAAGCGTTCTTTCTAACACCCAAAAAGGCAGTAGCAAAGGGGCAAATTTGACAAGCTATAATAAACTATATCTAGGGGGTAGTTTGAGCTGAAATTTCACAGACACATTCTGGGGACACCATAGATTTATATTAGTTCTGGTCGAACGATTTATTAAGTCAATTAATACAATTCTGATTTCTGATTGGATTCTGTTAGTAATAGGCACTTAACTAAATCTAAAAGAAGTTTCGTGCCTTGGACAAGTGCTTTCGGCCTTCTTTTTGATCTGAATGGTAACTTAGGCAATGTGGAAAAAAACGTAGTTTTGCCACAGGCTTGTCCCACCGCCTAGATCCCAACTGAATGCTTTTTCAAGCGCCTCCATACTTAAAAAAACGTGGAAAACTTTTACCTGAGGCAATTTTTTCCGGACCTTTTTACAGAAGGTAAAAGTCACTGTAATCTTTACCTACATTGTCTGTAATGATTACTGAGATGGCACTATAATCACTGAGAAGCTCTGGTAATTACTTTACGCATTCTTTGTCGGGTCTGCGTCAACAATTAAGCCCCTGCTGGTAAATACCATAGTTACACCATTAAACACATGCAAAAGTAATTCCGACAAAATAACTTTGCAAGCATCACAAGTACATATCACAAATTTTTCATTATAGTATGCATATGTGTCACGATGTTATAAATTAGATTAAAATAGATAAATTAAAACAGTTTTAAAAAACAGCTAGATATTAATCTATTAAATTGACTAAAATACAAATAAATATGAATTTTTATATATATATCTATACACACACAACTTAATAGAAAATAATTTTTAGATTTATAATATACATTTTTCAGTGTATAAATTGGGACTTCAAATGATTGTTGATGCCAGATGCCTTTTTCCCCAATGAATTCTGTATGTCATCTATAGATTTACTCGTTTGTAAAGGCAGACTGAAAACAAATGGGAACTGAAGTGATATTTTTGACATTCCCACATATTTTATTTCCATTTTTTTTCTTTTATATTACAATAATTTTTTACTTACGACCTGTACAGGAAACGGAATATATAGACCAAAGAAAAAAGAACAAAGTTAAGCTTGTACTGCTAACAGTTCTGTTGATAAATAGCTTGCATGACTGAGTAAAAAAAAAAAAAAAGATAAACATTCAGAAATGTCTGACTTACAAAGTAACTTTAAGAACAAAAAGGACCAAAAATCTAAATAAATTTAAAGGATCATGTCATTGACTATCAGAAGCATTGATTTAAAGATAAGATTTATATTTTAAATTTACCAGTGTTGCGTGTAAAGCGGACCCTGCAAATGAGCAGGAATAATGCTAAGAGAGAGATAGAGAGACAGACAGACAAATAAAGTATTTTTTTTATTTATTTAAATGTATAAAGGTTATAAAACTGTAAGCAATGTAACAAATGAACAAAACCAATCGAAAGATCACAACATTCAGTCGAACATCATTGTTTCTCTAAGGAAGGACATTTTCCTGCTTACAAAATATAAAATCTTTTATCTATGTGCCCATTTATATGCATTTAATGCTAAAAAAAAATGGAATTGCAATTCTTCACAGAAAAGTTAAAGAAATGTTTTCCCTCGACAAAGCAAAATGAATTATGTACAACCATATAACTGAATGTACTGTACAAGGGAGGGGAAAGGAAACGAATCAAACATTCAGCTTTAGTAAATTAGACAAATTTGTCTAGCTATTGAAACAAACTATATTAGCTGTAAGTACCAAGGTGAATAAGTGCTGGTTGATGTAAAGGACTAAACTCAACTGAGAATACAGATCATGCAAATTCACACACACACACTTACATCAATATATATATATATATATAGAGATAGATAATTAGCCCAACACCAGATGAAACATGCAGTACAAATGCACACCACACACTGTGAAATCACAAATAAACACACAAAAGCAGATCAGACTTCTCAGTGAGCAACTAACCAGCAGCATGAACCAATGATCCTCACCTTTATAACAATGACAAAGAGCAAATATATGAAATGACAACAAATATATATAACAATAAAAACAAATAAATAAATCAGAGCACTGGGCTTCTGCGGAAAATGTCTGGCACATTAACAAAGCGTCGATAGGCAAGGTGGTTTCTTTTCTGCCACTCGTCAAGGGAGACTGATGGACCTTTGAGACGCGACTTACGGAAATTCCTACAAACAAATGGAGAAGAAAAAAAGCACACAACACAATGACTGAAGGAAGACTGTAGAACTGCAGGTTTACCTACACCTAATTAAATATTCATAAGCAGAACTGTATATGCTGCTTTGATTTCTTTCTGTGAGATATTACCTGCGAGTCATTAGTCATGGATGCACAGAAATTCTAATCACCAAGTTTACACACATTTCCATAATCCCTTGATTGTTTGAACTATTAACTTCTATAATAAAAGTTAATTATTTTAGAGTTTTTCTGAAATTTCTATACATCACAGCCGCATTTTCATTCCTGACAAAAATGAAATCTGGTGCTTCTCTATTGATTTCCATTCAAATAGAACAGCCTCTGGTTGCACATTTGAGCAGTTTGAAGGCTCCCCCTAGAGGAGGGACTGCATTAATAGACAAAAACAAAATGAACTGAGGCTGGTCACTTAACATGTAGGCCGTTTCTCAATACCAAGTACGTAAACTTCGGACTTGAGTCCTTGGTAGGTCGGACTTGACAAGTTCGACTCAGGAGAACGAACTCCCGAGGACGGAAGGACTCAAGTCTGATAATTCTGCAAATGTGACAGCGGCGTACTTGATAGCGTCACTCAGCTCGCTCTGGCTACTCCGGTTATCTCTTTATGTATATTTAGGCTACAATAAAACTAAATATGTTATAAACCACCACTCTGCCTATTTTCATTTTCATAAAAAAAAAATCTTAAACATATTAATGGCCACACAAATGTGGATCAGGCAACGCAATTGATTATCTTCACTGCATATATTTATAACAACACGAAATATAAAACACAACCCTGACTCTTTTTGTTTTCATTTTAGATAATAAAAAAAGAATATTGATCATTAAAACTGACATTTAACAAAAAGAGACAGGGTTGTGTCATTTTATTTTATTATATATGTACATACAGTGAAGAGAATGTAGGCAACATGTATAATAAAGTATTTTATATGTTTTAAATATATAAAATATAATGACAACCTTTTTTGTTAAATGTCCGTTTTAATGATCAATAATAGCCATTATAAAAGTATAAGTAGCCTAAAAGGTATAAGAAGCTATACAATAATAAAGCAAACGATTCAGTCAAACATAAGTCAGCTCTCTAGGCTACAACGTTAAAGTTAAATAGACTAAATATATAAAGCTATGAAACTTCACTTTGCCCTCAGCTAAAACTTTTTGCCAGGGAACAAATGATAGATTAATGAGACAAATAAAATAAATAAATAGCCCGTTAGATATACACAAGACGATTTATATCTCATGTTAAACCACTAGACTAGAGACATCCGAGCCAGCGGCAAACGTCAGCAGCACTAACCGAGGAAAGGCTGTTCTCGGCGGGGTACATGAGCGCTGAGCGTCCGATTGCCTGGATCTCACAAATTTTCAAATGAAATAGGCGCTATCTTTATAAATAAACCAAAGATTTGAGCTTTAAACAACAATATTCTCGCCTGAAAAACTCTTAAAACTACATTTCGTGACGCAATAACAGCAGTATTTTTAAATTACGCGGGGTTTCTCCTCTGCTATTGACGCTTGCTGGTTGTTGTGAGATGCATTCTGGGATAGAGCTGTAATCGGGCCTTAAAAGTTCGGCCCGAAAAGGCCCGAGCCCGACAGAGTTTGGCCCGAGCCCGACAAGTACATTTTGATTGACAGCTTTTTAAAAGCCCGAACCCGTTTACAGCCCGACTGTCCAAAAGGCCGTCTATCAGCAGTGATAAGAGTGTCGGAGAATAGCGCGGACACGCGCTTCACACCGCGAGCCGGCACACGCACCACTCGGCGGAAAAGGGAGAGAAAGGAAAAAAGAGACTGCGCCGCACGCACACAGCTTTGTCTTTCGTAAAAAAAAGGAGTAATTTATACATTTTTTAACATCATTTATTCATGACTAACGGAGGCTAGAGGCCACTTGGAAGTTGGAACAAAGAAATAAAATAAGTCCTCCAGAGACCAGCCTCCATTTCACCTCCTCAAGATCCATTTTCACGCTAATCTAAACACATCACCTGACCGCTCATTTACCACGCAACCCGAAGCGCGAGCCCGAGCCCGGCCCGAGCCCGTGTAAAATAATAGAAATTAAGACCGAACCCGACCAAACCCGTCGGGTCCCGTCGGGTTCGGGCAAAGATCTTCAGCTCTATTCTGGGATACCTGGCTTTCTCAAGTCCGCACAAGTCATCTCTGGATGCATCCTCGGTAAAAGGGGCGGATCAAGAACACATCCGGGGATTTGAACTGGACTTCGCTAGATGTGAACTTTGAATTGGAACAGTACTTGGGCAGCGATTGATGACGTTTCACAAGTCCACAAGAACACAAGTACAGACTAGGGCTGTCACTTTTGAGAAAAATCAAATCCGAACGGATATTGAATATCAAGCAATGTATTCGAATATATTCGAACATCTACGAGTAAAATGTCAAATGAAGTTAACGAACAACTCGATCCATCAAGAAACGCCACATGGTCGTGCGCATCATGAAGAGGTTTTCTTTTGCGTGAAAAAGCCGTTCGCCGGAGATATGTTAAAAGATAGCGGAGTGCATTCATGATTAGGCTACCGGTATAATAATCCTCCTGGCGCCGGGTCTGAGTGAGTAATTTACTATCTTACCTTTGTTCTTTGATTAACATTAATGACACTTTAAGACCAGCCGCTGCGGACAGAGACGCGATCTGACACGCGTCCCATTTTCTCACAAATCTCTACGTTCATTTTAAGACTTTATTTAAATAATTTAAGACTGCTCTTATGAGGACACTCGACAAAACGGACATTTGGCATAATGTGTGTGTTATGGTTTGTTCAAGCCCGAAAGAGAACTCGATACTGACACGCGTCTTTTCTGTGGGTCGTGTGTGTGTGTGTGTGTGTGTGTGTGTGTGAGATAGGCAGGAATTACAGCGCGGTCTCTTTAGTCTTGTCGTTATCTTCCATTTTCAAAACAAGCTGGCTATTATTCGCTTGATTTGGTCATGGGCCTACGCTACAATACGTTTAGAGCGGCCGCTACTGGATGAGATGCCAAACAATAAAATAAAAAGCAAACTGTCTAATCATAGACTGTAAAAAATGCACAAAACATGGCACTTTAAAAACCGGATAGTTTATTTATAGTTCGATTTCGAATATTTCACGTCATGTTCGAATGCATAACCGAATATCGAATAAAAAGTGACAGCCCTAGTACAGACAAGAACGCATATTGAGAAACGGCCGTACTTTACATCAGATGTTCTCTTCCTGTCTAAGTGGGCACTTCTTGGCAAGAATATGTTAAGACTACATAAGAAATGAGAATAAAAAAATCTGGCTACAAAGACTAAATCAAGAAGCTAAACATACGATCCTTAAGATTCAAACCAAGATTCAAAGTCACTTTAAAGAGATTTCTCACCCAAAAATGAAACTTCTGTCATTAATTACTCGCCCTCATGTCGTTCCAAACCCGGACTTTCATTCATCTTCGGGAACACAAATGAAGACGTGTTAGATGAAATCTGAGAGCTTTATGTCCTTCCATTGACAGCTAAACATCTAACACTTCGACACTTAAAGTTCATAAAGAGATTGTAAAACTAATCCATATGAATTGAGCGGTTTAGTCAATTTTCTGAAGAGACATGATCACTTTATTTGATAAACAGATTGAATTTAGGCTTTTATTTCACATAAATATTCATCAACTCACACATCAGTTAAACAGAAGCTCAAAGGCTCACTTGATGTGCCAGAACCATTTAGATTCATTCTCGTGTTAGGCATCACGTTTGAGCTTCTGCAAGAACCAGTAAGGTTCACTCTCGTGTTACACAGCATGTTTGAGCTTCTGCAAGAACCAGTAAGGTTCACTCTCGTGTTACACAGCATGTTTGAGCTTCTGCAAGAACCAGTAAGGTTCACTCTCGTGTTACACAGCATGTTTGAGCTTCTGCAAGAACCAGTAAGGTTCACTCTCGTGTTACACAGCATGTTTGAGCTTCAGCAAGAACCAATGAGGTTCATTCTCATGTTACGCAGCACGTGAGAGCTTCAGCAAGAACCAATGAGGTTCATTCTCGTGTTAGGCATCACGTGAGAGCTTCAGCAAGAACCAATGAGGTTCATTCTCATGTTATGCATCACGTGAGAGCTTCAGCAAGAACCAATGAGGTTCATTCTCGTGTTAGGCATCACGTGAGAGCTTCAGCAAGAACCAATGAGGTTCATTCTCATGTTATGCATCACGTTTGAGCTTCTGCAAGAACCAGTAAGGTTCACTCTCGTGTTACACAGCATGTTTGAGCTTCTGCAAGTACCAGTAAGGTTCACTCTCGTGTTACACAGCACGTTTGAGCTTCAGCAAGAACCAATGAGGTTCATTCTCATGTTACGCAGCACGTGAGAGCTTCAGCAAGAACCAATGAGGTTCATTCTCGTGTTATGCATCACGTAAGAGCTTCAGCAAGAACCAATGAGGTTCATTCTCGTGTTAGGCATCACGTTTGAGCTTCTGCAAGAACCAGTAAGGTTCACTCTCGTGTTACACAGCATGTTTGAGCTTCTGCAAGAACCAGTAAGGTTCACTCTCGTGTTACACAGCATGTTTGAGCTTCTGCAAGAACCAGTAAGGTTCACTCTCGTGTTACACAGCATGTTTGAGCTTCTGCAAGAACCAGTAAGGTTCACTCTCGTGTTACACAGCATGTTTGAGCTTCAGCAAGAACCAATGAGGTTCATTCTCATGTTACGCAGCACGTGAGAGCTTCAGCAAGAACCAATGAGGTTCATTCTCATGTTATGCATCACGTGAGAGCTTCAGCAAGAACCAATGAGGTTCATTCTCGTGTTATGCATCACGTGAGAGCTTCAGCAAGAACCAATGAGGTTCATTCTCATGTTATGCATCACGTGAGAGCTTCAGCAAGAACCAATGAGGTTCATTCTCGTGTTAGGCATCACGTTTGAGCTTCTGCAAGAACCAGTAAGGTTCACTCTCGTGTTACACAGCATGTTTGAGCTTCTGCAAGTACCAATGAGGTTCACTCTCGTGTTACACAGCATGTTTGAGCTTCAGCAAGAACCAATGAGGTTCATTCTCATGTTACGCAGCACGTGAGAGCGCTTTAGCAAGAACCAATGAGGTTCATTCTCGTGTTATGCATTCACGTGAGAGCTTCAGCAAGAACCAATGAGGTTCATTCTCGTGTTATGCATCACGTGAGAGCTTCAGCAAGAACCAATGAGGTTCATTCTCGTGTTATGCATCACGTGAGAGCTTCAGCAAGAACCAATGAGGTTCATTCTCGTGTTATGCATCACGTTTGAGCTTCTGCAAGAACCAGTAAGGTTCACTCTCGTGTTACACAGCATGTTTGAGCTTCTGCAAGAACCAGTAAGGTTCACTCTCGTGTTACACAGCATGTTTGAGCTTCAGCAAGAACCAATGAGGTTCATTCTCATGTTACGCAGCACGTGAGAGCTTCAGCAAGAACCAATGAGGTTCATTCTCGTGTTATGCATCACGTGAGAGCTTCAGCAAGAACCAATGAGGTTCATTCTCGTGTTATGCATCACGTGAGAGCTTCTACAAGAACCAATGAGGTTCACTCTCGTGTTACACAGCATGTTTGAGCTTCTGCAAGAACCAGTAAGGTTCACTCTCGTGTTACACAGCATGTTTGAGCTTCTGCAAGAACCAGTAAGGTTCACTCTCGTGTTACACAGCATGTTTGAGCTTCAGCAAGAACCAATGAGGTTCATTCTCATGTTACGCAGCACGTGAGAGCTTCAGCAAGAACCAATGAGGTTCATTCTCATGTTATGCATCACGTGAGAGCTTCAGCAAGAACCAATGAGGTTCATTCTCGTGTTATGCATCACGTGAGAGCTTCAGCAAGAACCAATGAGGTTCATTCTCATGTTATGCATCACGTGAGAGCTTCAGCAAGAACCAATGAGGTTCATTCTCGTGTTAGGCATCACGTTTGAGCTTCTGCAAGAACCAGTAAGGTTCACTCTCGTGTTACACAGCATGTTTGAGCTTCTGCAAGTACCAATGAGGTTCACTCTCGTGTTACACAGCATGTTTGAGCTTCAGCAAGAACCAATGAGGTTCATTCTCATGTTACGCAGCACGTGAGAGCGCTTTAGCAAGAACCAATGAGGTTCATTCTCGTGTTATGCATCACGTGAGAGCTTCTACAAGAACCAATGAGGTTCATTCTCGTGTTAGGCATCACGTGAGAGCTTCAGCAAGAACCAATGAGGTTCATTCTCATGTTACACAGCACGTGAGAGCTTCAGCAAGAACCAATGAGGTTCATTCTCGTGTTATGCATCACGTTTGAGCTTCTGCAAGAACCAGTAAGGTTCACTCTCGTGTTACACAGCATGTTTGAGCTTCTGCAAGAACCAGTAAGGTTCACTCTCGTGTTACACAGCATGTTTGAGCTTCAGCAAGAACCAATGAGGTTCATTCTCGTGTTATGCATCACGTGAGAGCTTCTACAAGAACCAATGAGGTTCATTCTCATGTTACGCAGCACGTTTGAGCTTCTACAAGAACCAATGAGGTTCATTTTCGTGTTAAGCAGCACGTTTGAGCTTCTACAAGAACCAATGAGGTTCAATCTCGTGTAACAGCACGTTTGAGCTTCAGCAAGAACCAATGAGGTTCACTCTCATGTTACACAGCACGTTTGAGCTTCAGCAAGAACCAATGAGGTTCATTCTCATGTTACGCAGCACGTTTGAGCTTCTACAAGAACCAATGAGGTTCATTTTCGTGTTAAGCAGCACGTTTGAGCTTCTACAAGAACCAATGAGGTTCAATCTCGTGTAACAGCACGTTTGAGCTTCAGCAAGAACCAATGAGGTTCATTCTCGTGTTACGCAGCACGTTTGAGCTTCAGCAAGAACCAATGAGGTTCATTCTCATGTTACACAGCACGTTTGAGCTTCAGCAAGAACCAATGAGGTTCATTCTCATGTAACAGCACGTTTGAGCTTCAGCAAGAACCAATGAGGTTCATTCTCGTGTTACACAGCACGTTTGAGCTTCAGCAAGAACCAATGAGGTTCATTCTCATGTTAGGCATCACGTGAGAGGTTCTACAAGAACCAATGAGGTTCACTCTCGTGTTAGGCAGCACGTTTCAGCTTCTACAAGAACCAATGAGGTTCATTTTCGTGTTAAGCAGCACGTTTGAGCTTCTACAAGAACCAATGAGGTTCAATCTCGTGTAACAGCACGTTTGAGCTTCAGCAAGAACCAATGAGGTTCATTCTCGTGTTACGCAGCACGTTTGAGCTTCAGCAAGAACCAATGAGGTTCATTTTCGTGTTAAGCAGCACGTTTGAGCTTCTACAAGAACCAATGAGGTTCATTTTCGTGTTAAGCAGCACGTTTGAGCTTCAGCAAGAACCAATGAGGTTCATTCTCGTGTTACGCAGCACGTTTGAGCTTCAGCAAGAACCAATGAGGTTCATTCTCATGTTACGCAGCACGTTTGAGCTTCTACAAGAACCAATGAGGTTCATTTTCGTGTTAAGCAGCACGTTTGAGCTTCTACAAGAACCAATGAGGTTCAATCTCGTGTAACAGCACGTTTGAGCTTCAGCAAGAACCAATGAGGTTCATTCTCGTGTTACGCAGCACGTTTGAGCTTCAGCAAGAACCAATGAGGTTCACTCTCGTGTTACGCAGCACGTTTGAGCTTCAGCAAGAACCAATGAGGTTCATTCTCGTGTTACACAGCACGTTTGAGCTTCAGCAAGAACCAATGAGGTTCATTCTCGTGTAACAGCACGTTTGAGCTTCAGCAAGAACCAATGAGGTTCATTCTCGTGTTACGCAGCACGTTTGAGCTTCAGCAAGAACCAATGAGGTTCATTCTCATGTTAGGCATCACGTGAGAGGTTCTACAAGAACCAATGAGGTACATTCTCGTGTAACAGCACGTTTGAGCTTCAGCAAGAACCAATGAGGTTCATTCTCGTGTTACACAGCACGTTTGAGCTTCAGCAAGAACCAATGAGGTTCATTCTCATGTTAGGCATCACGTGAGAGGTTCTACAAGAACCAATGAGGTTCACTCTCGTGTTACACAGCACGTTTGAGCTTCTACAAGAACCAATGAGGTTCATTCTTGTGTTACGCAGCACGTTTGAGCTGCTACAAGAACCAATGAAGCTTGTTCTCATGTGTCAAGTAGGTTCGGTTGAGCTTCTGTTTTTATTCACTGCTCAATGTTTATATGTGAATAGAAGCCTAAATTCAATCTGTTCATCATACAAAGTGATTCGAGTCTCTTCAGAAAATTTGGACTAAACTCGCATGGATTAGTTTTACGATCTCTTTGTGAACTTTTTTTTTAAAGTGGTAGTTTTGTAGCTGTCAATGAAGGGACAGAAAGATCTTCATCTGTCTACCGAAGATGAACAAAAGTCTTACGGGTTTGGAACGACGTGAGGGTGAGTAATGACAAATGTTTCATTTTTGGGTGAACTATCCCTTTAAAGTCAAGTTTACACATTCTTTCATGTGACTTCTACATTTGTTAATACAGAATGTAATCTATATTTGGTTGTACCCCCTCATAAAACGTCCAGACACAGTATGATAATGATAACGGTGTAAAATGTGCTTAATTGTCATGAAAACTTTCTACATAAATAAATACGGAAATAAAGAAATATAAAAATGGACGAATGAATAAATACAAATATAAAAAAAATTTGAAGTAAATAATAAAAAAGTCATAAATACAAATAAATACAGAAAGTTATAAAAAGTAATAAAATAAATTTAGAATTTTATTCGAAAAAATATTTTAATGTATTTGTTTTATCAAGTCATTCATTCCTTTATTTTCCTATTACATTTATTTATTTCAAATTTCAAAAAGGCTGCATTTTCTATTTTCAAAACATAACTTCTTTTGATTTTGGGGTGTAACATGTTCATGACAGGTTTTGTGACATTTACTTGCGAGTGAGATCTGAAGGGTGTTGCCAGCGTGGGTCGTTCCTTCCAGTTTTCCGATTAGCAATGGAGTTCATCAAAGAATGAAGCTCAGTGATCGCACCTGCCAAACACACACGTCACAACACTAATCAACAGCGTCCTTCATATCACATTCATGTTTCTGCAGTGGAAAGCATGCTGCAGTAATACCAAAACACCTTCTCAACTTAGTCTGATATGAAGATAAGTGATCTTTAGTAGTCCGACTTCTCAAAGTGTGAACACAGACAACTATTGTGAATGTTAAAGCCTAAATACAATTACCAGAAGTAAAAAGCTAAAGTTAAGCTGCGTATAAACGAATTACAGCACGGTCGCATGACTTCAAAGTCACCACCATTAAGCTTCCAAAAACTATTTCAATCTTTATTTCAAATTTTAGATCTTTAAAGTTTGATTTAGAATAGTTTGCAAGAGTGTGAACACGACAAGCCTGTCAACAAGTAACCACATACACCTTATTTCATGCATTTAACCACAAAAATCCATTCATTGACTTTGGGATTATGGAAACATAATGCTAATGTGTCCAGGCCTACAAAAAAACAATTCCTGCAGCACTTACAGGTTTGGTACACTCCTGGAAAAACACACATATGTATGATAGTTTGGTAAAGCGTGATACCGTTTTCTGCTCCTTCCTCCTCTTTCATGTGTCTCATCACCAAGTCCACATATTTTCTCTTGTTTCTCTCCCACTCCTCTTCACTATACAACACCACTGGTTTGCAGGTGGTCTTCGTGTCCGGAACCACCACTTTAGATTTCACCTGCTCAGTGGGAAAAGTAGGAGTACACAGTGCAGATGAGTAACATCTGTTCATGGCAATTCTGTCATTCTTTTATACACTCTGAAGACACTTTACGCAGCTCTTTTGCATACAACGAGAGTTCATAGTGACTAGAGATGGGCATTTGTGTCGAGTACTTGATTGCAACACTGACATTGTTTATAGAACTAAACGGAATCAACACCGAACTAAATTGAGCTGAATAATTATACTATTGTCGTTTTAGAGTTGAAACCGTATTTATTTCATAATTTAAGAACTTTGCTCTATTAGTGTTATTTTCTTGCTTATTACTGTGAAGCTGCTTTGAAATAATCTGTATTGTATAAAGCACTATATACTGTACATCAATGTGGCTTGACTGAATATGAGTATGTATATTCATGAATGAGATTTGAGAGCTGCCGCTGAGGGAAAGACTGTGAATACTGATTTAAATTTGGTCTCTTCCTCACATAAGGCTTCATAAGAATATGGTATATTTGGTAACACTTTACAATTATGTACGTAAGGGTTAATGCCCGACGAGGTGTCCATTATCAGGTATTAATGGACGACGGCGAGGCGTGAACCGTCCGACGCGCAGCGGATTCATTAATACCTGATTATCCATTAATACCTGACAATGGACACCTCGAAGGGCATTAACCCGCTTATACCATGGTCACTTACGAAAGAAAGAAATATTTAATCAATTAATAATACTTTAATGTGTTTTAGAGTAAAAATCGTGAGGATTTTTATTTTTTAAGTCGAGCGCACTCTTGTGTTTCAAAGAGTCAAAACTCACAGATAGTTTCCTAAATCGTTTTTATTAGGCCTACAGCAAATATTGTCAACCATTCACTCACGTGTTGAAAGGAAAGCAAGCAAGACAGAAAGACAGGCAATGGCAGTAGGCCTATGCCAGACGTAACTTACACACTATAAGGACGCCTTTCCTAGGTGTACATTATCAATTTTTAACGGACACCCTGCAGCCAATCAGAATCGAGTATTCACCCAGACCATGGTATAATTCTAGTTAATGCATTAGATAACATTAACAATGAGCAATACCATTGTTACAGTATTTATTCATATTTTATATCATTATTTAATAAAAATATAACTGTTCATTGTTAGTTCAGATCCATTAAAGGGTCACTTCACCCAAAAATGAAAATTATGTCATTATGTCAGTATTAAAGTCGTAGTTTTTGTTAATTTTGGACCAAAATGTATTTTCGATGCTTCAAAACATTCTAACTAACCCACTGATGTCACATGGACTACTTTGATGAGGTCTTTATTACCTTTATGGACGTGAACAGTATACCGTCCATTGACTTTCAATGGAGGGACAGAAAGCTCTCGGAATAAATCTAAAATATCTTAAGATGTCTTCAGAAGAGAAACGGAGGTCTTACGGGTTTGGAGTGACATGTGGGTGAGTCATTAATGACATCATTTTAATTTTTGGGTGAACTAACCCTTTAATAAATATTGATAATTTGATTTTAATAATGTATTAGTAAATGTTGAAATTAACACCAACAAAGTATTTTTCATTGCTACTTCATGTTACTAATTTAACTAATGGAACTGTATTAAGTGTTACCAAATACTGTTAAGGGTTTGTTTAGCTTTCCAGATGTTGCCAATATGAACTGTCATTGAAAAAAGTTGCTTTAAGATTGTTCAAATATTCTCTTTTTATGTTCCATCACGGGCGAAATAAAAGCAACAGGTCTGAAACAACATCAGGGACAGTAAATAATGACAGAAACCAGTGGCAATGCTACAAATGTATAAAAGATGGTACAAATGTATAAAAGATGGAGCTCAAACCTGGACCTGAAGGGGCAGCGACCTTTCAAACGTATCTGAGGCACTTTCTTCATTTCGGTCTCGGTCCGATGCCTCCGGCTCTGCCTGCTGACAGACCGACAACAGCTCTTCTTCCTCTTTCAATGGGAAAACTGATTCTGGGGGCGCGCTTTGAGACTTTGATTCATGAAGAGAGATAAAATCGTTCTGCGAGACCTCCCTGATCTCACCCTTCCCAGTTCCCTGAGAGCCAACAAAAGCAACCGAACTGCAAGCATCGAAGTTCAGGAACGCACACAGTTTTATCTCAGCAGACGAAACCTCTCTGTCCCATTTCAGAACCGGTATCGGGGAGGGAAGACTCTCCCGGTCTCTATCTATATGGTTCTGTTTGCATTTGGACAGAGGGGTGGACGCCACAGGGGTCACAGATTGATTGACCTTTGACCGAGGTGGTGTGACGTCCTTTGTGATTGTTAGTGGCTGTAGAGGTGTGGATCCCTGCGATCCAGACAGGAAGGAACAATATCCAAGATCTTGGGAGCATGTTCTAGTGATGCGCTGCTTTTTTAGGGGGGTCTCGCAGATCTCATCAAGGCATGAATCATCATGGTGTCTCTTCTTTGCTCTGGATACATTATTTGAAATGTGTACTTGTATGTTGTAAACAGGGCTGTTGGCATTGCACTGCTGCTTAGAGCACACCAAATGTGAATATACTGATAATGGTTTTAAGTGAAAAGGGGAATCTCCATTAAGCATTGTTATTATTCAAGATTGGAAGAGGAAGAAGTGCTGTCTGGTAAGTTTGATCAAAGCAGGAAAGTGCATGAACCTAAGAAAGAATAATGTTTATTATCAGTAGATTCGACGAATGTCCAATTTGACTTCATGGAGTCACAATTCAAATTCGTCGTTTTTAATTCATATTTAATATTCCCTATTTATGCACACAAAGAAATGCATCACGTCAAACAGATGTTCATGACATTGACTCTAGTCTGAAACTAATTGGTTCAAAATAAAATTGATTTGTGCACGACTGACTTGAAAGCAACCGATCATCGTTTTTAAAAAAAAAAATGCTTTGGGCGAATTGTGTGCCACGCGCATGCTATAAGTTGTTAAAACACTCAAATATTACTTGAAAGTTAACTATTAAGTGTAGATTAGAACTTTGAAATTTTACCTGTCGATAGAGCTTCTGTTTTGGAAATTGTTATTCAGTCAGCCGTAGAGTTTCATCCATCAACGTGCAAACAAACCGCGGTTACACCTGATATTTATAACCTCTCAGCCGCACTTCGTCTTATGATTGGTTGGAAACCAGAGCATGTGATTTTTGAATTTTATTCACTTTCAAATTATTTTAAAAGTACATAAATATACATAAGTGAAGAAAATTTACCTTATAATATATATTTATATATATATAAAATATAATCATCTGAATTTATTAATCCCCTGGTGAAAACGTGGAACTTATGAATATCAATTGCGTTAATGCGAGGGTCGGTCAGTTACTCCTAGTGAGTATTCTCTTTCACAATATTCAAAATAGTACACATATATACATAATTGAAGATAATCAACCTTATAATGTATACATAAAATACAATAATCTGAATTTATTGTTCCTACTGGTGAAAACGTGGAAATCATGAATATTAATGACGTAACGCGAGGGTCGGTCAGTGATTGGCTGAAAGGCAGACGTTGGTAAGTGAGCGCTTCGCTTGAAAGTGGGTTGTCATTTTTTTAATTTAATAAAATCTTGCGTTCTATCCACTGATCAGAATCACATTATATAGATCAGTGGTTCTATCCCATGTGCAGAGACGAATTAAAAATGTTTTTTTGTTTTTTTACATTAGTTGTGAAGTGATTGGTGCCCCATCAAATACAATATGTTATGAATATTAACCCTCTACTCTGCATGCATTTTGATGGCACATGATACAAATTATTCCACATCATTTCTTGGCTCATTTGGGAACATTTGATTGATTTATTGAAAAATGTCCCTCCCCCACCCCAAAATATTTTAAATGGCTCGTGAAAACTACGTGACGACATCTATTTGAACTAATGGCCAACTTAATTAGGCACTGAATTGAAACCATTATTTAAAAAGATTTATGCTCATGACAGCACTGCATTAGTCTCACCACTAGAGGGAGTTATTATGTCAAAACAGTAATCAACACAAAGCACTTTTATCACAGTTTTAATTCATGAACATCAAATGATTAATGCAAACAGAAACTAACACTGAGGTGTTATAATTTACCCTTATGAAGTCTAAATACAAAGACAAGCATCAATGTAAACCATAAAAGAACCGACTGCATTTTTCTCTCAATCAATCAAATCCACAGAGTTAAATACCAGTGTGTTGCTCATTTATAATGTTTATATTTCAACATAAGCAAGTTGATGAGAAAATAGTATATTGCTGTGCTTGTCATAAACAAATTCAGGTCATTTTTTTGGGCAGAGGAATACATGTAATGTTACAAAATTGGTGTTTCACTTAAAAAACAACAACAACATATAAATCAAATTTTGCTTTATTTAGACACTACCATGATGATAATACCATGTTTTTTTTTTTTTTTCAAAGTTCTTATAATACCATGATATTACAGTCTGACACTTCCACAGTATTTTATTGGATGGGTAGTACGGATAACCTAATGAAGAATAACAAATAGCAGGCATTTGTTTCAAAAGGCATAAGCATAAATTAAAATGATGAGCTTTAGAAATAGACGCAGAGAGGAGTGCAAAAATACATTTTCATAGAAAAAGATAAAATTGTCTCATATAAATACCCTGCCTTCTCTTATTATGTATGCTGTAACGTTCGTTTAGTCGTTTTTTCATTAATCTTGTTTTTGTATGAGGGCAGACAACTTGCATACACAAAACCTTCACCACTTCAGAGCATTAAAAAACAAAAAAAAACAATCCCACTCCACACAAACCTCAAACATGACATTTAACTCTTTAGTATGCATATAAATCTCAATTTATATTCTGACATTCGACTGCATAGAATCGCAAAGCTAGCCTCAGCAATCAAATCCATTAAAATAATAATAATAATAATAATAGACAAAATATGATAGTTCACTGTAAAAGGTGATCAGTTGACTTAAATAAATTGAGGAAACCCGTTGCCTTAAAATTATTAAGTAAATAAACTTCATGCTTAATAAAAAAAAAAAAAAATTAAGTAATGTGGAATTGTCAAGTTTACATAACTTAATTTTTTTAATTAATCATTAAGTTTATTTACTTAATAATTTTAAGGCAATGGGTTTACTCAAATCAATTCAAGTAAGTAAACTGAACACTTTTTACAGTGTTATTGTCATATACATACATTTTATATTCGTACACGTACGTAAAAAAAATTAAAGTAACTTATAGTAAGTAACAGAAAATATAAATGTACTTAAAATGATAAGGGGGAATTAAAAAAAAAGTTTATACTGTATTGCTTTGGTCTGTGCTTTCGTAGAAGTTCAGTTTGCCAAACCGCATGTCAAACTGAAACGCGGTGTCAGTGACGGCCACCAGAGGGCGCCAGTGTGACGAGTGCCGCGAGCTCGATCCCTTTGTGACGCTTCATCAGCTCGTTCCTCTCGCGAAGCGTCGATCAGAATCCGAACGCGTCCTCGGCTTCGGCTTCGGCTTTGTCCCAGTTGCTAGGCGACAAGCACTCTTCAGGGTTGAAGTCCTGAGGGTTTACCCCAATGTCCAGCACCTGGGGGTTAGTGCGAGACTCAGCGAGTCTTGGGGGAAAACACACAGACAGAAGAGACAGCGTGAGAGACAGAAGCAAACCGAAAAACCGAAGGCAGCAAACACCAGTAGCGGTGCAGATCAGATCGTGTTAGGAGCTGTAGAGACTAGGGGAAACATATGCAAAACAGAAACAACACTTTAAATATGCATGGCACATTTCTCCCTGATCTGGAGTTGCTCGTTATTTAATGAGCAAGATAAAATAACATTTAGCCTATTTGTAGTCTCGCATGTCATCATAAATAAGAGATTTTATAAAACTAAGAATGTTAGTTTTCGTTGAAATTGAAATAAAGCTGAGATCAAAATATAAACATTAAATGAAAAACTTAAAGGGTTAACACAACATATCATAAAGTCATAGCCTAATTGAAGTAATCCATGTGACTCCAGTGGTTTAACTTCAATTTTATGAAGTGACGCAAGTGTTGTTGTTTTTTGCGCACACACACACACACACACACACACACACACACACACACACACACACACACACACACACACACACACACACACACACACACACACACACACACACACACACACACACACACACACACACACACACACACACACACACACACACACACACACACACACACACACACACACACACACACACACACACAACATAATTTAGCACTTTATTTACAAAATATTAAAGTCCCCATGAAATCAAAATTGATTTTTTTAGTATGAATATGATAGCCTTACTGTTCTAAGCTAGTGTTCTCCAAAACAATAACAAAATTCGCATTTAGAAGATATAAGCGTTCAAAACGTACAGTCTCTCACTTCCGCCAATATGGATCAACGATTTTGATGACGTCACTCTGCAATTCGGTTTCTCATCAGATTTTCTGTCCAATCAAATGCTCTCCATCTGAAGCTCCGCCTCTTACATTATAAATTGACACTGAAGCTGCGGCTGAAATCGGTCCCTTGTTCACACAATTACTATTTTCTACATTCATATTTTGTAAATAAAGCGGTAAAATATGTTAGTTTTTTCCCAAACAAAGTACTCGCGTCGCTTCATAAAATTAAAGTTAAACCACTAGCAGTCACATGGATTACTTTGTCTTTAATGATGTCTTTACTGCCTTTCTGGGGCTTGTTGAAAGTTTTAGTTGCTTAGCTGTCAATGGAGGGACAGAAAGCTCTCAGATTTCATCAAAAACATCTGTTCTGAAGATGAATGAAAGTCTTACGGGTTTGGAACGACATGAGGATGAGTAATTAATGATAGAATTTTCATTTTTTGGGTGAGCTATCCCTTTAAACTTGAAAAAAATTGAATTTTG
This sequence comes from Leuciscus leuciscus, assembly GCF_965113295.1. NCBI lineage: Eukaryota > Metazoa > Chordata > Actinopteri > Cypriniformes > Leuciscidae > Leuciscus > Leuciscus leuciscus. The sequence goes on from NC_138746.1 coordinate 4,625,388, forward strand.
AAAATTAAAAATGTTGCTTTGGCAACTAACTGAATTAAGTTTAATTTTAAATTGAAGTACTAAAATTACTAAACTTAAAACTCAAAATAAAATTAAAGCTAAATAAAAATATATATATATAAAGACAAATGAAAAAAAATAATAATAATAAATAAAACAAACTAAAAACAAAATCCAAATTGAAAATAAAATAAATAAACGGCAATTAAAAAAAAATTATGAATACTAAAAAAGTATATAAATAATACTAAAATAATATGGTGTGAGCATAAATGCTTCATATTTAGGGTTGGGAATCATGAACAAGTTCTTATTGTTATTTTTATTTATGATTTAATAAGATGAGAAAGAAAGGCTGGGCACTGTGAAATAATAGAAAATAAATAGACGAAATGTCCTTCTGATGTGTCGCACCACACAGTGACCAGTCTAGAGTCTGAATCTGTCAAAAATCAGCCTTGAGTTCTCAGTTTAAATCAGTTAAAGGTTCACACGTTCACAACAGAGTTTACTTCAAGTATAAAACAACTAGAATTCTTTTAGAACATCAGCTTTCTCTAAGGAATCGCTAATGGAATCATAAAGTGGAATTGGAATCGCAAACAGAATCGTTACATTCCTTATGATTCCCATCCCTAGACAGAGGTCAAGAATATTTCAAGGGTTGCACAAAATATGGCAGTTGTCTTTTTGTTCTTTACTACCCTAAACATAGAGACTGTGAATGAATGTCACATCATGAGTAGTCAAACCTTTGAGGACCTGGAATGAAACTGGGCTGCGGAAAGTAATAAAAAAAACAGGAACATGTCTTGGAATATCACTTCGGTAACTCTGTCACACAGTCTCGATGCACTTTAGTCAAGGTAGACGCCTTTCAAGTCTCATGCTCACCAAGGCTGCACTTATTTGATCAGAAATGCAGTAAAAACAGTAATATTGTGAAATATTATTACAATTTCAAATAACTTTTTTTCTATTGTAATACATTTTAAACTGTAATTTATTCCTGTGATCAAAGCTGAATTTCCAGCATCATTACTCCAGTCTTCAGTGTCACATGATCCTTCAGAAATCATTCTAATATGATGATTTGCTTCTCATTAAACATTTCTGGTTATTATCAATGTTGAAAACATTGCTTCATATTTTTGTGCAAACCGTGACACTTTTTTATTTTTTAGAATTCTTTGAAGAACAGAAAGTTCAAAAGAACAAATAGATTTTTTTTTATACATTATAAATCTATTATTGTCACTTTTGATCAATTTAATGCATCCCTGCTGAAAAATAAATAAATAATAATTGTACAAAATTCTAACTTTTGATTGTCAGTGTTGTTCTACTGATAAAATAAAAACATAAAGGTGATAAATAATGAAGTTATGAGTGAACTACTTCTTTAAAATACAGCGTCTACCCAGACTGAGGTCCATAGTAACAGACTTTGCGAAAAGGCAGTGGCGGGAAAAAGACATCTGATCATAGGATGAAGTAGGAAAACATGAAGATGATATTTCTACAAATCTTGGCAAAGAACCCTGCCATGAAGTCATCAATATCCACAGAACAGGTGTTTGAAATGGACAGGGTTTTGAGCCATGAGGAGGGACATGCCTGACACGGAACAGATGGGAGAACTGGACTACTGTAGTGCACGGTGGTCGTGGATGATGTGAAAGAGTGGAGGATTGTGACGGATGAGGACTACAGCTCAGGCCAATTACATTTTTACCTGTGTTGGACTCAAAAATATCCAGACTGCGGCTGAGGGGGAATAAACAACATCAGCGTGAGAAAACAGAGACTCCATGTGAGCGGCATGATTAGTCAGTACGTCTTGCGGCTTAGTTTGCTGTCGTCTACATAATACATTAGAACTTCCACATTTTGATACTTTAATAAACATTTTTTTTTTTTTTTTTGGCATGAAACAGAAGTTGTGAAAGTCTTTTCTTCCCTATTGTGACGTATATTCAATTGAAATGGGTTCTCGGACAAGAAAAATGTGGGACGGGACTTGATTTTGTCCATGGGAAATTAGTTGCATGGTTGTGGTTTGCTATTGGTGGATCTCATGTGAGTGACAGGTTGCCCCGCCTTCACGCCAGTAAACGCATCATCAGAGAAGAGATGTCGCTGCAAGAGGGGAAGTTATTTTGATTAAAGATTGAGAGGGCATATGAATTAAAAAAACTAATGAAGTACATGGATAAATTATTCATAATAAATATTCCATTAAAAAAAGGAATTGTCCATTTTGATTTTAAATGCCCTAGACCTCCTGATGGAGATTATTGAGCAGCCAGTCAAGTCAAAGGTTGAGGAATTGAGGTCAGAGTTACAGCGAACTGAAGTTGACCTCTCGATCATAAAGATAAACGACTGTAAGATCCCTTTCTGTGTAAAACTAAAGGCATTAACCATTATTAGTGGTGTTTGACTACTATTGCTCACACTAAGGGTTAAAGATTTGAACAAACTCCCAAACATTTTGGCGAATAACCGGTGTTGTTATTGTTAACTAAAACTATTAAAAAAAATCAGCAAAATAATATATAAATATTAGATGAAAAACTTTAGAAACTAACTGACAAAATTAAGTTGAAGTACTAAAATGACTAAAATAAAAATAAATAAAAGCTAAATAGAAATATTAAAAAGCTAATCGAACTGACTAAAGTACAATGAAGGATACATGGAATGCAAAATTAATTGGAATACAACAAATACTATCCACTCAAGGTTTTCTTATTTAAATATATAGTAAATAACAAATAATAGTGTATTCACAATCTTAAAATATACAGCACTATCTACTTAACCACAACACTGCAAATAATGCAACTTTAAAGTTTGTTTTTTTATATTGGGCCAAGAGGTCAAGCTGACATTTAGATCTTCTATTGGTCAGATGTAGTCATTAAATTTTAATTTTTGCATCAAGTGATGTACATAAATGGCCAATTATGACCATAATATCTCTCAGCCCACTGTGTTTTGGATGATAAACCATCAGAAAATGCTAAAACAGCTTTGGGTTTTGATGGGGAGCACTTCAATCGTCTTTAATCAGAGATTTTCTCTATCCTCAATTCATCCTTGATTGGAAAAGTTCTCGCATGTCAGAGATCTACAGCTTCTCTCCTCACACTTACAGGGTGAAAGCATGTTAAATGGAGATTAACGAAGTACTGAGTTTGATTAAAAGCCAACGCTTTTAATTACTGCACACGACAAATAATCAGCGCCGAGCGGCGATGGACTGAACCCCCGCTGCTGTAAAACAGCTCATCTCATGTCGGCTAATCTCTCGGGAACGGCACTCTGTGTGTCTGGATGAATAATGACCATCATTACAAATCATTAAACAGCTGTTGTTTGGTTTGCAGAATAAAATGACTGTTAATTAGTGTCATTACGATGTCACAGTATGCAAATAATAGTCATTTAAAACATGACCTAATCATTTACCATCACAACTTTATGTATGGTTTGTGTATATAGGCAAGCAGGAACTTGCCTATTGTCCCAATACAAATCATATTCTCCTAAAGGGCTCATATTATGAGGGATCCAATTTTCCTTAATATTTTTAAATTAATGCTGAAGTTTGTCATTTTCCAGTTTTAAAATACAATCTTATGTCTGAGCTTAATGTGTAGAGATGGTTACAAGTAAACGACTTGTATTATGTGGCAATATTAAAGCATATGTCAAATTCATAGCTCCATAAAAAAAGGCTGGTTGCGTAAAAACTGTTACGCAACCCACGTAAAGTTGATAATTCCGCGAATAACTGCAATTGCAGATTTCTAACAGAGATGGCGACAAAGAGGAAAAACTACGGACTGCAGCTTTAACTGTGGAATTCAACTTTTCAGGAACAGCATTGAGGCGTCAACCAGTGAAAGTCTATTGAGAACTTGTTACACAGATTTTTGCACCTCTGTGTCGACTCAAGATGTCTTCTTTTCTATGAAACACAGGAACTGTGAGCGGAGTGTAAAATATTCTGGATTATGTAACCAGTGAAAGTCTATTGAGAACTTGTTACACAGATTTTTGCACCTCTGTGTCGACTCAAGATGTCTTTTTCTTTTCTATGAAACACAGGAATTGTGAGTTGAGTAAAATATTCTGGATTATGTAAGGCCAACCAAAAAGAGTTTATTCTCAGAGCTGATCACGCCCATCACAAATACCGCTGTGGTCACATAATAGAGCGCCAGGAATAGTTGTGCCTTATACTCCACATCTGTGCGAATTAAAATTCGCTGTGTAGGGTGTTATGGTGTAAAAGTGAAGGTTGGTATATCAGTTACATTGAGAGATTATTTCAGATATGATTTTTACTAACCTTGAGAAAGCCTCATCTAGACCATCCTCAAGTTCCTGCAAAAGACAGAGATTAAAAAGTTCTCATTACTACAGCCAAAACTAATACCATATTGCTGTATAAATATTAATATAAATTCATTTGTAAATAACTAATTAATTTTATAATTAAAACATTGGCATGTAAACTACATTAAACTACATTATTGTTGACGCTTTAATAATTAAAATAATTAATTAATAGCAGTGAGTTGTGGTGGTTTTACACCGTTTAACATCTACAGTACCAGGTCTATTATGGATAAAGATTTTAATTCAGTCTAATTATTATTAATGAATTATTCAAGTCAGTGTGTAAAGTACCTTTGCTTTTGGATAATCTCGCACATGTATGATATATGCAGACGTGTGTGTGTGTGTGTGTGTGTGTGTGTGTTCTTACCCATACAGTGTTGTTGTTCTCTGTGCTGAGGTTCGGTACAGGGTGTGTGCCGTCTTTTCCTGAGTGATCTTTTTCTCCACATTCAAAGTCCAGTAGATCCCCAGTGGCCACCTCTACACACACACAATAAAAATAATGATAATGACAAAATAAATAGAAAAATAAAACTAAATAAGTAAAAACAAACAAATAAATAAATGCAAAAAATAAATGTATTGGATCCAAATATTGTGAAATATCATTACGATTTAAAATAACCGTTTTCAACTTGAATATATTTTAAACATCTAATTTATACGGTGGCCGAGAAGGGTCACAACACAAACAAAAACCACAACAACTACATATTCAGAAAACACCTCCAAATTCAGAAAACACATACAAACGCCACAACAACTACATATTCAGAAAACAACTTCGTCGATTTCACATCACGCACGCTGCAAATATTCACAGCACGAGCAAATAGGGAAACGAACTGCAAACTGCAAAGACACAACGGAAATGTTTCCAGGGGGGCCATAATCAGTGACGGCTTCGAGAGGTAAGTGTTTCTCTTTTCTTATGACAGACTTGTCGATGTGCTCTGATACCGAAGTGGTTTGCAGCACAAAACGGACTGAACATTTCAATCTGAAAAATAAATAAATAGTTCAGATATCAGGACAACAATGTACAAACGCCGGTAATGCATCTATTTAGTGACCAGAAGCGAGCTAGCCAACTAGTTTCCAGCTAGCAACGTTGGCAGAACGTTTAACAATTATCTGCGTGGACTAATACGTTATGGGGACAATAACTTAATATGTTGAAAACACACAAAACCACTTCGGTATCAGAGCACATCGACAAGTCTGTAATAATAAAAGAGAAACACTTACCTCTTGTAGCCGTCACTGATTATGGCCCCCCTGGAAACATTTCCGTTGTGTCTTTGCAGTTTGCAGTTCGTTTCCCTATTTGCAGCGTACGCGATGTGAAATCGACGAAGTTGTTTTCTGAATATGTAGTTGTTGTGGCGTTTGTATGTGTTTTATGAATATGTAGTTGGTGTGGTTTTTGTTTGTGTTGTGACCCTTCTCGGCCATCGTAAATTTATTCCTGTGATGCAAAGATGATTTTTCAGCAGCCATTAGGAAGGAAGGAAGGAAGGAAGGAAGGAAGGAAGGAAGGAAGGAAGGAAGGAAGGAAGGAAGGAAGGAAGGAAGGAAGGAAGGAAGGAAGGAAGGAAGGAAGGAAGGAAGGAAGGAAGGAAGGAAGGAAGGAAGGAAGGAAGGAAGGAAGGAAGGAAGGAAGGAAGGAAGGAAGGAAGGAAGGAAGGAAGGAAGGAAGGAAGGAAGGAAGGAAGGAAGGAAGGATGGATGGATGGATGGATGGATGGATGGATGGATGGATGGATGGATGGATGGATGGATGGATGGATGGATGGATGGATGGATGGATGGATGGATGGATGGATGGATGGATGGATGGATGGATGGATGGATGGATGGATGGATGGATGGATGGATGGATGGATGGATGGATGGATGGATGGATGGATGGATGGAGGGATGGATGGAGGGATGGAGGGATGGATGGATGGAGGGAGGGATGGATGGAGGGATGGATGGATGGAGGGATGGAGGGATGGAGGGAGGGAGGGAGGGAGGGAGGGATGGAGGGAGGGAGGGACGGATGGACGGGGTTCCTTATTCTGATTGAAGCTGTTGACAAATGACTCTGTTATGACTCAGCCTACAGTTAGGCTAAAGAACTTGGCATATTTATTTATTAATTTAATTGCACTTAACACAAGCTCAGACCTCCTGAACCAACACGAGGTGATATATCAACCTTTGAACGGTATATTTTCACATCTCCACACCTGCAGGGATCATACAGATCTGTGCATGTAGAGAATGAATCAACGCTCTTTCTCAACATCAAGCCAAGACACGCTTCACAGACTCAAACAAAAGCACATCACATCACGTCCCTATCCTGAGCCGTTAAACGTGTCCATCTCGGTCCTGGTCTCATATTTCATGAGCAGAGATCAGCCGCTGTGTGTGTGTGTGTAGGCTAAAAGAATCATGTTTCTGATATCTGATGGGATTTACGAACACACAGTCCCCTTTATTCATGCACACACACGTCTGTCTCATGGCACACGGATCACTGGTCCTCAAGGGTTCATTCGTTCACTGAACTCTGCCGTCCAAGATTATTTCTGTAACCTGGCAACCTGAGAACCATCCAGGGTCCTCTGGCACCCTTACAAAAAAGTACCATGGTCCAGTGATGGTGTCAGATGATAATACCGGGGTCTTTAAGTAGTGCTGTAAATTACTTAAAACGACTTAAAGGGATGGTTCGGAGTAAAATCAACCTAGGGTCCTTTGCACCATGACCTCGAGCCAAACACCCCCCCCAGAAGCTTTTTTTTCCCTTGGTCGAACATTATTAAAGTTAGAGCTTATTTAGAGATATCAGCCGAATGGTTTAGTGCAGGCGCTAATGGATCCAAGGGTGTATCCCGTAAATTACCCCACTAATAATGCCCAGAATGGTGCCAAACTTCTACAGTAGTGCAAATAGGTTCTGTACTCATAAAACGAGTCATTGGAAAGTTTGTAAGTACATCAGGAGTTTATTTAAATAACACTTTCCTGACGGCTCATGCTACCGCTAACCCGGACGTCGACGTCACTTCAGTAGTTTGGGAAAAGCCCGTAAAAGTCCTGGCAGTAAGCGATGCGTAAGGATGTAGTGTAACAACAAATAAAAAATTTTTCCGAAGTGTTGACAACTTAGTGTTAACTAATAATTGTTGCAAACTGGTACTACCTACAAAATATTAGTGCATTCCTGGAACTGGGTGTCGTTACACTACATCCTTACGCATCGCTTTCTGCCAGGACTTTTACGGGCTTTTCCCAAACCCCTGAAGTGACGTCGACGTCCGGGTTAGCGGTAGCATGAGCCATCAGGCGAGAGTTATTAAAATAAACTCCTGATGCACTTACAAACTTTCCAATGACTCGTTTTATGAGTACAGAACCTATTTGTACTACTGTAGAAGTAGAACTTTAATAAATGTTCAACCAAGGGGAAAAAGGCTTCTGGGGGGCTTCATTTATTTGAAAAGAAAATACAGTAAAACTGGAATATTGTGAAATATAAATACATTTTCAGGGCTCCAGACTCCCTTTTTTGTGCAAAACAATTTAAGGAAAATTAATACTATGGTATTATCATCATATTTCCAGTGATAACTATTTGTCTCTCCACACTGAAAGTGAGAATATTGTGTGACACAACACAATCAGAGCCAATAAGAACACATTTGATATTTAACACCGTTGTGTAGAGTGGGATTTTAAACCAATGAGATTCTACTGTGGGCGGAGCTACAGAGAACAGCATCATAGAAACTGAACAGAAATTAGTGACAAATTGCCCTGTTGATTGACGCAAACAAAGAGTAGATTTACATAGCTCTCTCTCTCTGTGTTGTGTATGTGTATGTGTATGTGTATGTGTGTGTGTGTGTGTGTGTGTGTGTGTGTGTGTGTGTGTGTGTGTGTGTGTGTGTGTGTGTGTGTGTGTGTGTGTGTGTGCTCACCTCCTCCTTTCGTGCTGGCCAGACTGGCTGAACTCTCGCACTGAGAGCTGCTGGCCGCCTCTCCATCTGATCCACATTTCGCCTGCTTCTCTTTCTCTTTCTCTGAAAACAAAGCAGAAATTTCAAGCTTGTGTTATTGTTAACATACTTACATTAAACATTCAGTTCCTTATTTGACCTGAGAAATTCTAAATAGCTTTTTCATCACTCTTTTTGTTTATCATCTGGTAATTTAAACTATTTATGACATGAAACAGTTGTCAAATGCAATAAATAAATAAATATATATATATATATATATATATATATATATATATATATATATATATATATATATATATATATATATATATATATATATATCCCCCAAGAAATTCATGATTTAAAAATTCACTAAATAACTAACGTAAATAAATAAATAAATTATTTTAAATCATTTTTATCTTAAAACTTTGATTCATATGCTTTCATATATAATTCATATTTAAAAGTGTGTTAAATATGTATTACTTAAAGTTAAAAAAAGAACGAGGTCAGTGAGTATAAATGTGCATCAGGTCCAGGAGAAACCAGACCTAAATGTACATTTAAATAATGAACACATGTAGCACTAAACTGTGCGGTGGGCTCGATCTCCGCCTGGATGAATGAAATGGAAATGGAAATGAAACATCCTAAATCACTATCAACGCCCTTCATGAGGAACTGTACATAGCGTCTATAGTAGAGCTCTGAAGAGGGAAGTCATGTTCTCGGATCTTCTTCCTGCAGTATCATAATGGTGTTTTTGGTACTTCTCTGTGTGGTTACCACGTGATAAAGCATCACAATAAAGGTGTTTTAAATCACTTCTGAAGCTCCGAAGGTGGTGAACCGGAATGACCCATTTATGTCCATATTTCAGCTCAAAATCTTCAGATTTACATGTATAACTAAACTGATAAATATTCATTTCTCTCATCACATGCATCACTTTTGAATTAAAAATTAAACATACCATGATGCACAGGCACCACCCTTTCCAGGACCATAAACACTCACTACGGAAATGTGTGTGTGTCATTTGTTTATATTTTAGGCCCTGCAGTAAAACACATTGAGACGGAGGAAGAGATCTGAGATCGGGTTTGAGTTCTGCCAGATGATCCGGCAGCGAACCGTCAGGTGCAGAGAGATGAAATGAATAAATCTCTACAGGCCTCAGGATACACACACACACACACACACACACACACACACACACACACACACACACACACACACACACACACACACACACACACACGCATGTTCAAACATGCAGTAAATTGCATACATGTTCTGCTGATCTGTACGACAGGAGCTGCTCTACTTTCCCTGCACTAAAATCTCTTTCTTGTCCTCCATCCCTGCAGGATATAAATACATATACAGAAATATACAGTTCCTTAAAAACTCTAAGTCATAAATAAACACACTCACAGGGCAGAGGCAATATTGCTCTGAAACTACTTTAAAAGTTTTTTGTTGTTGTTGTTGTTGTTGTTGCCAATTAGAATCAAAATATATGACGCAAGAAGTAAACAGTAAAAATTCAGTTTAAAATAATAAAATTCATGTTTTCCAGACATTTTCCTGCAAAAAAAAATATTTCATATAAAAAATTTCATATTTTTTTATATTTGCAATTAAAGCAGGGAAATATAAAAAAGAAATATTTCATATTTCTTAATATTTGCTATTAAAGCAGGGAAATATTTCAAATATATATATTTTTTTATATATTTGCAATTAAAGCAGGGACACAATTAAAAGCAGGGAAATATCTCAAAAATATTTTTATTTTTATATTTGCAATTAAAGTAGGGACAAATTTAAAAGCAGGGAAATATGTCAAAAATATTTTAATATTTCTGAAATATTTGCAATTAAAGCAGGGACACACTTAACAACAAGTTGGAACATTCTAATGATGAACTGAAAACACTTACAGACCGTTTCCAACGACTGAACGCAACGGTCTCTGACTCGGTGTGTTTGGGCATGATCAGTCGCAAGTATCAAATTACATTCATAATCGGCATTACAGTCGTTAAATGTGTCCCCGGTTTAAGTTGCAATTGATGCATGGAAATGAATTAAACCTACTAACTTTTACTTGCACTTTTAAAACATTTCTTTAAGAGGACCTATAAGGCTTTTTTTACCTTCAACTTTCTTTAGTGTGTAATGTTGCGGTTTTAGATTGAAAAAGTCCCTCTAGCAGGAGTTCTTCTCCATATCAGTGTCACTGTTTCTGAACTCCCTGAAACGCCTCCATTGTAGTCTTGAGTTTTCTTCCGGAAACGTCACAATATTCCTCATTTAAATAATTCCCGCCTGAAGCATACGCAAAATAAAGAGGCAAGGGCTGGTTGAGTTAGTTAGTAGTGTGTTAAAACGCGTGGTTATGGTGAGAGGGGGGTGACATTTCCCAAACACTCAAAGCATTTGACCAATCACAACACACTGGTCCAGCCGACCAATCAGAGCACATTGTGCTTTTCAGAAGGAGGGGCTTCATAGAGACAGGAACTAAACAGAGCGTTACTGACAAACTGGGAAGAGAGGAGCTGCAAAATATGTGAAAAATAATGTGTTTTGAACATTCAAGACTTCTTAAAAGGGCATAATAGGTCTTCTACAATGAGTTTATAGTCAAAGGAAGGATAAAAAGATGACTCTCAATCAGCCCAACACAGCAACATTAACCAATAGCATGAGTTTGGGGCGGAGCTATCTTCTTTTTTTTTCTTTTTTTTTTTACAACCAATAGCAGATGAATACCCTGGCAATCCAGAGTTCTCGTGAGAGCACAAATTGAATTTGCTCAGCGAGTTCCTCTGGCGTCGAGTAATGATGCTCATTAACTATGCCCCTCGATCTGAGCTGCACCAATCACATCGGGTTATCTGATATAGGCGGGCCAGAGGCGAGCTAAACAGAAGACGACAGCACTGCGACGTCAAAGTCACTAGTAAATATTGCAAGATGGCTATGGATGAACACCAGTTGTTTGAAACGGCTTTGGCCGCTACAATGGATGAGTTAGACTTGTTTTTTTCTCTAAAAGAGGAACAGAAGACGCCGCTCTAATCGTTCCTTTGCAAGAAGGGCGATTTTGCTGTTTTGCCGACCGGATACGGCAAGAGTCTAATCTACCAGTTAGCTCCGCTGGTAGCTAAGCGTATGGGGCTTGTTGTGATTGGTCGTAGTGTTATCCAATTGCGTGCAGTGAGATTTTCAAATGCATGCTTGGTGCCGCCCCTCGAGCTGGCTGATTTTCATTAGTCGACGCCAGACCCTTAATCTTTCAGATTTGGGTCTGGATTTCCAGGCTAGCAGATGAAAGGAGTGCTTGAGAAACCTGTTTGAAAACAGCCATTATTTTTGGACTTCTGTTTGGTGAGCTAAGAGTGTGGAAATTACACACTTCAGCTTCAAGTAGGACACACATGCTTTTGAGCTCCATTCACAGCCCATAATTCACAAGACAGAAAGAATCAGAAAGATAAACAAGAGTTGTGCTGGGATGACTGAAGTCGTCGAGTGCATCATACCTCCTTTAGTAGCCTGCCAAAACTCAAATGCCAATCGGAAAGCCTGAGCCACCGTTAACGTCACCGCCTGAGCCTGAGACAGACGTGGGAATAGGGAAAGAGAGGTTTTAATGCCACATCTCTTGTCATGGTGAGAAAAAAAGCACATTGCTATCTGTTTCTATGTCAGAGGAAGTGTGGTCTTAACGTATAACTATTTATAGACAGAAGGAAAGACAGAGCGTCTCTGACACACAAACATATGAACACACACACTCACCACTTTCCTCTTGGTGCAGAGGTACGCGTGACACTCCAGTGTTTCGTTGCGTTGACTCTGAGCGATGTAGGCGAACACTTTATCATGCATCTTATCGGCTGTGCAGTACGATATCCTACAGACAACAAATAAGCAAAGTCAATCTAAAGATAACCTGTGTAAAAAAATTACACTACCATTCAAAAGTTTAAGAAAATAATACTTTTATACAGAAAAGATGCATTACATTGATTAAAAGTGACAGTAAAGACTTTATTTCAACAGTAAAGATTTTTATTTCAAATCAATCCTGTTCTTTTGAACTTTCTTTTCATCAAAAAATCATGAAAAATAAAATATATGAAGCAGCACAACTGCTTTCAACATTGATAATAATCAGAAATGTTTCTTGGGCAGCAAATCGGCATATCAGAATGATTTCTGGAGGATCATGTGACACTGAAGACTGGAGTAATGATGCTGAAAATTCTGCTTTGATCTCAGGAATAAATAACATTTACACAAATATATTCAAATATTAAACAAAATATAGAATAGAATATTCAAATAGAAAACAGTTACTTTAAATTAAAATAATATTACTGTATTTTTGATCAAATAAACGCAGCCTTGATGAGGCTTTCAAAAACATCCAAAAATATTACCGACCCCAAACTTTTGTGTACATATAAAGTCGGCTTCAAATATCTGAGAACACTAGTGTAAATGCAAGTTTTGAATAACACATTTTATTATCAGCATTATGATTACAGTTGTGTGATTTTTGCTCACATGAACAAAACCTGATGATCACGTTCTCCAGTATGATCTGAGAAGCTCCAAAAAGCATCTTGAGCTTCAACTAAAGCAAGAACTGAACATGATCCTGATCACATGATCAACACCACATATTTACTGTCATTTGGTCAGTGATCTAAAACTTAAGAGATTTCCGTTTATCTACTAGAGGAATTGAAAAAAAATCCAGATGGCCTCAGATTGGTCTCTATCCAGTATAACACACCCACTGTGTACATCATCCACCACTAAATCACTTACACACACACACACACGTAAATAGCAGAGCATGATGTCACCTCCTCTGAGATGTAAAAACGTCTACAAGCAGTGTTGTGTTCTCTATGTTCAACGCTCCATCAGCACTTTGACAGAAAGCTGACCCACCAAACCATAACACACACCCACACACACGTGGGATAGTCTGTCTATGACTGCATGGTCTCTGGTTTCCTGTTGAGCTCTCTGTAAACTCATGAACTCCTCCAGTGTTGATCTCTCCCCTCGGCCTTGAGTGACAGCTGGCTCAGCCTATCAGAGGGCAGACCCACAGCAGGAGGGGCGGGACTAATGATGGATGACCACCATCTGTCCGGTTTCACATTTAAAAGTTCACATACATTATAAAACTTTCTCTGACTCTCACACACACACTTCTGTCTGAATAGGACCAGTCCAGTAGTTTATGCTAATTAAAAAAAATTATTTCAGGGTTAGAATTGCATTTTCTATAAAGGGAAATTATTACATTAATAGAAACATTTATTTTAAATTACTGAGAATTTGAGGGAAAATGAACTTAATTGTTATGAAAATAATGTCACAATGAAAAAATCTTAATATATGTCAAAATATTAACATTTAGGCTGCATTGTCTTTTTCCTTTTGGTTTTAGGGTGAAATGAAACCTGGACATGTTTTCATGAGAATGACCCACATAATTGGAGTATTGCTTGTGTAATTGGTGTGGAGAGAGAGGCTGACACCTCCCTCATGTTTATTCATTAGCGTGTGCGAGCGCCCAACAATAGCTGTGGTCCCAGGTGAGGGTCAGAGAGTGTGTGTCTGAGCCTCAGACACTCTAAAACCGATCAATTCAGATCTCTCTCTCTCTCCGTCTGTATGAAAACACAGCAATCTTCAGGTCGCACTGCTCTAAATGATGGATGGCAGAATATCAGGGGGCAACAAACACTCCTCTCTTTTTTATTGCAAGAGGCTATCGAAAACCAGTTCTTATTAGAACCAAAATAATTTCCAGGACATTTGTACACCTCTGTACACATCGACGACGACGGCGATATTTGGGTCCTTGTTATAAGTTATTAAAGGTAAAAAAACAAACATCATCACGATTTCCATCTCTAGAGAGACAGAGCTCAGACAGTGTCTGACATGACAAACAGCCGCAGGGGACTCACCTGTATATGGACACATTCTCTATCATCTGGTTTGCTCTGTCGTAGAGAATAATCCCTCGAGGAGAAACCTTTAGCGTCACCTTCTGAAGCTTCTTCCAACCACCAGCTTTAGCCTGAGAGAGAAAGAGACAGAACACTTGGCTTTATCAAGCAGCTGTCAAATGATTTTAAAGGGATACTTCACCGATTAGCATTAAGCTTTGTATCAGTAGAAACACGGTAGTGTATAGTATAGTATAGTATAGTAACAATATAAATGTGTGTCATCAGCAAACAATACCATTTTTAATATTTCAGAACCTTTACAAATATCATCTATATATACACACAATACAAACAATTTGGGGCCTAACACAGAACCTTGTGGAACACCACAAGTAACTGTCATTAGATCCGACTTAATATTAGTTATTTGTACAAACTGATCTCTATCCTCAAGGTGACTTCTTAACCAAGAGAAGGCTTTTCTTCGAAGAGAAGGAAATAAAATAAGCAGAAGTACTAAAATTACTCAAGCTAACACTGAAATAAAAAAATTAAGCTAAATAGACTTATAAAAAATAAAATAAAATAAAAATGACAAATATAACAGAAAAAAAACTAATTCAAAATATACATTTTTATTTATATTTATATACACTCACCTAAAGGATTATTAGGAACACCATACTAATACTGTGTTTGACCCCCTTTCGCCTTCCGAACTGCCTTAATTCTACGTGGCATTGATTCAACAAGGTGCTGAAAGCATTCTTTAGAAATGTTGGCCTATATTGATAGGATAGCATCTTGCAGTTGATGGAGATTTGTGGGATGCACATCCAGGGCACGAAGCTCCCGTTCCACCACATCCCAAAGATGCTCTATTGGGTTGAGATCTGGTGACTGTGGGGGCCATTTTAGTACAGTGAACTCATTGTCATGTTCAAGAAACCAATTTGAAATGATTTGAGCTTTGTGACATGGTGCATTATCCTGCTGGAAGTAGCCATCAGAGGATGGGTACATGGTGGTCATAAAGGGATGGACATGGTCAGAAACAATGCTCAGGTAGGCCGTGGCATTTAAACGATGCCCAATTGGCACTAAGGGGCCTAAAGTGTGCCAAGAAAACATCCCCCACACCATTACACCACCACCACCAGCCTGCACAGTGGTAACAAGGCATGATGGATCCATGTTCTCATTCTGTTTACGCCAAATTCTGACTCTACCATCTGAATGTCTCAACAGAAATCGAGACTCATTAGACCAGGCAAAATTTTTCCAGTCTTCAACTGTCCAATTTGGGTGAGCTCGTGCAAATTGTAGCCTCTTTTTCCTATTTGTAGTGGAGATGAGTGGTACCCGGTGGGGTCTTCTGCTGTTGTAGCCCATCCGCCTCAAGGTTGTGCGTGTTGTGGCTTCACAAATGCTTTGCTGCATACCTCGGTTGTAACGAGTGGTTATTTCAGTCAAAGTTGCTCTTCAATCAGCTTGAATCAGTCGGCCCATTCTCCTCTGACCTCTAGCATCAACAAGGCATTTTCGCCCACAGGACTGCCGCATACTGGATGTTTTTCCCTTTTCACACCATTCTTTGTAAACCCTAGAAATGGTTGTGCGTGAAAATCCCAGTAACTGAGCAGATTGTGAAATACTCAGACCGGCCCGTCTGGCACCAACAACCACACCACGCTCAAAATTGCTTAAAATCACCTTTCTTTCCCATTCTGACATTCAGTTTGGAGTTCAGGAGATTGTCTTGACCAGGACCACACCCCTAAATGCATTGAAGCAACTGCCATGTGATTGGTTGATTAGATAATTGCATTAATGAGAAATTGAACAGGTGTTCCTAATAATCCTTTAGGTGAGTGTATATATATATAATCAATATCATCTTATAGTCAGAAGTCAGAGATATCAAGTAGGAATATTCCACATCTGGCTTTTACACACACACACACACACACACACACACACACACGCTGACACAGTCCGTTTGGTATGCAACTGATTTTTATTGTTGATTCACAACAATCTGGAGCGTTTAATAACCTCAAAACAACCTTACATCATGAAAGGATCCAGCCTGTTCAAATGCACAGAACCACACCCAGAAACCCCCTGAGACACACACATTAGCACCACTTACAAACCATTAGAGACAGATTAGAGCTTAAAAGCATCAAATTCTACACTTTTGTAGCTATTTTCCCTGAAGTTCACTTACACTCGAAAATAAAGGTTTATATGCATTGATGGTTCCATGAAGAACCTTTAACATCCACTGAACCTTCACCTTGCACAAAAGGTTCTTCATAGTGGTTCTTTATACTGTAGATTTAAAGTCCGCCTGTGGTGAAAATCAAGATTGTAATGATGTTTATATGTCTATGTGGTGTTTTTAATATGCTTTAAGACAAACCATGTGTAAATTCATAAGTCGACAGCATTGTTGAGTATTTTCTCTTTAAAACTGCAGTGAACTAAAGACAGTCTCAAAAACACAGTTTGAAATCGCTGGTGTTTCTGACGTCACAAACTACCTTGTAACCAATCAGATCAACGTGTGATCGCCAACCAGTGGATCTCTGAGCTGGTGAGAGTGAGTGGAGGCGGGGTTAATTTGCGTATTCATAGAACCACGTACACTAAATGAGGCAAGGGTGTAGAGTTACATTCAAGCTATTTTAAGGCATGAAGACATTTTTTCAAGGAAAAAAACCTTTATGTATTTTTGGTGATTAAAGATGAGGGATACAATTATTGACTACAAGGGGACTTTAAAATGTTCTTCACACTACGAAAAAAGTGGTTCTTTTAACGCTTTCCTCGCCATTGACTGAAATTTCCATCATTTATGACAACGCTTCACTGCTTTTAATGGAATTCCTGTCAATCCATGTTTTGACTTATCCGGTAGGGGGCGCTATTACGAAACTTCTGAAAAGAGTACTGAATCTCCTGTTTAAAACACAGGCGAAGAAGCAGCAGAAACTAGCAACAGAAGCATTGCTTACGCACATGTAAAATAACGAAATCATCAACATTAAACAGCATATAAATCAAAACTGCCTAATGTAACTGAATGATATGTCGACCCAGGACGAGGTACAGGACTGTGAAGCATTAGGGGTGTTGATGGACTCGATCTACTCCATCTGTGTTTTGATTAGGGCTGAACGATTAATCGCAATAAAACCGTACGCGATTTGGCAAAGGCTGCGATTATTTTATGCGCAGCTTGTCAGTGGAGTGGGCTGATTGGTAGTAAATACTGCCCCATTTGAACGCCAGAGGGCGCTCTCATGCAAACACGATAAATCTGCCCCGCCGCAGAAGTACAATAATGCGCATCATTCCAGGAAATGCCTATCGCTGTAGCTGAATAAACAGAAGATTGAAACACTTTGATTAAACATGACTTATAAATACACGACTGCCTTATTCTGTGTAAGAAGGCACATCATCTCACAGAAGGAGGAGCTCAGCTGTCGTTATGAAGTGAGTTTGGAGTAAATGTATGTTATTAAATGTTGTCTGTTGTTGGACAAGAGGTTCATAAATGCTTCTCATGTTTTGGAAAGATTTTTGACGCGTGTTGTTTTTTCAAATGCCCGTTATAAGTGACTCAAACTCACAGTGCTTTCAGATGGAGCAGCGTTTACAGAGCCGTACATCAATGACAAGCTGCGCATACTTTTTTTTCTTTTTTTTTCCTTTTTTTAAAAAAATCGCAGCCTTGGCGATTTTAAAATCGCGATAAGCCATCTCGATTTAAGTGCGATTACATGTAAAGTGCGATTAATCGTTCAGCCCTAGTTTTGATCATCGTTCTGAATCCGATCCGGACATAGTCTTTGACAAAGGGCAATTTTCTCAGCTTTTTGTTTAAAATATTGCTTTTTTTTAATGAAACTTACCCACGTGCAAGGGTAAAAAAAAAAAAAAAAAAGAATGCATGAAGCTAGAATAAAAAGCAACGGCTCTGTTCTTTCTTTTGAAATATTGCATGTTCAGATATTCATACAACAAAATATTCTGCGGGCCATGAAAGTTTTGTGAAAATGATCAAAAATACTGGCAGCGGCTGGCAAAAACCCCCCCCCCCAAAAAACCCCAAGTTTTTTGCTTCCAAATTTCACATTTAACTCAATGTGTTGCTTGCTTTTTCATTGTAATTGTTTGTGAAATTCACTAGCAATTGTGAGTCAAAACATTTTCTACACCAATTTTTTTGTCAGTGTGACGGGGTCTGTTGGTGTATGTGTCTTACTGTGGCCACGATCCTCTTGACAGCAGCGGCCGAGAGCTCTTCTCCTTTGGGTTCCTCCACCAGTGTCATGCCCAGATACTTCAGCTGAAACACCATCCCCTCCAGCAGCGTCTCCCGCGTGTCCGTCCAGTTCTCTGGCAGCTCTGGAAACACACACACACACACACAGGATTAACATGTGCGTGCATGATGCAAACCTGGCCAAAGACATAGCAACACACTCATACTAATGTAATGTGTGAATCTCATGAAAACATGTCTAGGTCACATTTCACCTATAAATACAAAGAATGGAAAAGGATAAGAAATTATATTTTACAATTATGTTTTGCATAAATTACTAAATTCTCCAAACATGTTCTTGACACTAAAAAAACAGCACAGAAACACACTGAACACACACGTACACGCTCATTATCTCAACAAATAAACCTGCCAAATACTAAAGCAACTGAATGAATAACACATCTACATATGAAACACATCACACAATCCTTCATTAAAACACACCGTCTTCAATCAGGACTTTTATCCTCTGCTTTTTGATCGGCACCTGCACCGGAGATAAACTCACATCCACACAAAAAACTGTTTATAATATCCATAATAACAATAACTGTCCAATATATGTCCACCTGGACTAAAGTGGGCATGTACTAGTGTTGCATGCATTGGTTTAAAACCACAGAGTGTCTATTTACACTAAGAGCAAAAAGCCCGCCTTGTTGGCAGAGGCTATTTACACTAACTCCAGAGTAACTCCAGTTATTACGGAAAAATAACGGAAGCTGCTGGATTGTCAACAATAGCAATAGTGTAGGGGTAAGACACTGACTGAACACACACATAAACCCCCACATATTGCCCTCCTGTGCTGTCTGATCTCAGACAGCAATCAATGAGTGTGTGTTTAACCCCACGTCAGCATTGGCCTTTGACAAAGTCAAGGTCAGGAGTCAAGGACACACATCTAATCTGCTCCTCTCCACAGTGTCTGCCATATCAACCTTGCTTAATGCATCTCAGCATGACAGAAAGCAAGAAAAGAAAGCAAGAAAGAAACCACAAAAGAGAGCAAGAATGCTTTCTTGCAAACAAACAAGCAAAAATAAAATAAACAAAAAAACTGAGAAAATAAAATAAACAATGAAAGGTATAAAAAATAAAAATATAGAACAAAAGGACAAACAAATGAACAAAACCAAGGCAAGAAAAAAAATATAAAACAAAGAACCATTGAAACAAACAAGCAAAAACAAACAAAAGGAAGAACAAAAGAAGGAAAAAAAACAAATAAAGCAGCAAATGAACTAAAGAAATGAAAAATAAACAAATGAACATTCATTCTGTGTGAACATTCATTCTCTGTGTTTGAATTGTGAATCTGTAATCAAGGCTCTAAACGCATGACACATGCATGAAATGAAAACTGATATTGATTAATGCTGATTTCATGAATCATTCATGAGTTTCGGGCCGACGGGTGGTCTCTGAAACCCTCATCAGAGATCAAATGACATCATTCTGCCTACAAGAGTCAATTTTACTCTCCCAGACCTTCATAATCATTCTTCCCCATATGTGACAGATCAATGTTATGAAATATATTCAGCTCATAATACTACAGTTAGCAGGTATCATCAGAACTCTGGGGTATATGGAGTAAATTGGGGTTTGTAATGGTGTAAATGAAATCAGCGTGTTTGTGCAAGCATGATTCATCTCCATCAGACACAGACTGACGCTCCTTTAACCCTCACTTAACCTTCATTATTTAACATAACTGAACAGATGATGGGATTTCATGCCTAATTGAGATCTGAATTGGTTGATGTCTAACTGGTCATTCATTGAAAGCATGATGTATTTTGGACACAAATGTGGAAAACACTGGCGGAAATCGGAAGTCACAATCTGATTGGCTGGCTAAAATGTGTGTGTTTTCTTTTTTTGTGTGTGTGTTTTTTTTAAGTTCACCCGGAAACAAAAGCATGTTAACAAGGTGCTAAGCACTTATGAAGATTTGTCAGTTTTGGTGAGTGGCATCAAATCTTTGAAAGATACTCGAGTGTTTTGTATTGAAGTGCTTAGTAGCATTTTAACAAAATTTCCATACATTTCAATTAGCATATTCTGCTTTGTTTTGGGTTTTTTTATGTCTGAGTTGAGACACTTTAAGGTGGGGGAGGGGATAAATAATTCAAATGACAGATTTATTTTCCATGTAAGTCTATTATTGCGGTCATTTCTTTCAGATAAACCTGCTTTTAAACGGTGCATCAAAATAAAACTAACTGTAGCCGGTCTCGACCTCTCTTAGTATTGAGTATCTCTTATTGATATAAGGATCACACTAGAATGAAAAAAACCAAAAAAGTCTTAAAAGGCAATTGATATTCTGTGCTATTATCGATTCAACTGGACTGACACTATCAGATAAGAAATTAAGAAATTAAATTGAATTGAACTGGACAATGACACGAACTTGCAACATTTAAACTGTTTTTGATGTGAAAGTGAATTATCACTGAACTGATTTGAGCTGAAAACTAATATCTTCTGTATAGATGTATAGCTGCTTTATAGCTGAAATTGTATGTTTCATAACTGATTCATTTTGCAGCGTTAAAGGTCATTGCTAGCCTGGCTAACATCAGACCTCGTCTCATTTAGACGTGATCTGGGAACCACATGTTCATTTTCTCTTATTTGAGGCGTGGTTTACGAATGCCCAGAGCCGTTTAGTGGGCGCTACTAATGTCTATCAAATACGCCTGTACGTGGCTCATAGCCAATCGTTTCAATTATACCAGATGATGTATGCAGAGCGAGAGAAATTCGACGAGGAAGAAGACGAAATAAACTTGGAACACTATCTAAGGCTGCATCGAAAGGTAACTTCGCGTCTGATGCCATGTTGGATCCATAGATATAAACAAACTGCTTCGGTGTGTCGCATAGACGTTGTCATCGTCTTGCTGCTCCCTCTCCGTTCTGTGATTGGTTCCCTTTTTGAGGGGAAAATCTGGTCCATGGTGTCCAGGCTGCATAGCAGCGTGAATAAAATCGCACTGCGCTCAAGGCAGCATGGGGAAACCCAGGCTAGGTCCTAGCACACTGAGACCGAAATTTTCGCATGCGTTTTTTCGTATCCGTCATTCGGTGGCTCTGAATTGTCAAAACACCATTCAAATGCTTGTTACGGATTTGAAAAACGCAGCAAATCGAATCCGATCTGAATATTTTTATGACGGACGAAGGTTTCGGAGGCAGTGTGTAATCGTGATAGACACAACATTAGGTCGTATTTATTTTTTAGCATGCAAAAATTTCGGACGCGCATTCCGGACTTGCAAGGACCTTTACACTGTTTTTTTTTTCTGCAATCTTTATTGTATAAAGCGCTATATAAATAAATATGACTTGTCTTGATTAAAGTCAGCATGAAACAAAAGTTGCGATAGTGTTTTCTTCCCTATTGTGATGTATATCTGCTTCTGGAACAAGAAAAATATATAGGGCGGGACTTGTTTTGTCCATGGGGAATTGATTGGTTGTTGTTTATTATTGGTATCTCATGTGAGTGACAGGTTTTCCCAAAAATCGACAACGCCAAAACAAGATTTGTCCATTTTGATTTCATGGTGACTTTACCGAGACATACTTCGGCCCTGTCTCAAATGACGCCTTTAACCCTTGCTGTACCCCTGTGTGCCGACTTCAGTGACATAAGCAAGTGAAGACCTGTTGGACAACTGATTTATTTAGCATCACACAGAGTCATACACACAGTGAATCAGGTGTACAAGCACTTATGAGCCCGGTGTGTAAAGAATTGCACCCTGTAGCATGCTGGGATGCCCGTTGGATGACACAGGCGTGATGTGATTTGTGAGGGTCTTCCCGCTCCACTGAACATCAAAGCGGAGCGTGAGGAATCAGAGCACATCACACACACACAGCAGTGCCAGAGACAACAAATAGTGAGTGTGTGTGTGTGTGTGTGTGTGTGTGTGTGTGTGTGTGTGTGTGTGTGTGTGTGTGTGTGTGTGTGTGTGTGTGTGTGTGTGTGTGTGTGTCTGAACGCACAGAGCTGCTGGGGTCATGAACATGAACCAGAAACACAAACATACATGATTCCCACTGACTGATCCACACACACACACACACACACACACACACACACACGTCACACCCTTCTGCAATGATGCCAGATCAATAAATACATTTCAAGAACAGCATCCAGACAAAGCAAGATCATAATCTCACTGAACCTGTCAAGAACGCGTCTAGGTCATATATATGAAGAAAAAATAAATAAAATAATAAAATAGTAATAATAAATAAATAAATAAATAAATAAATAAATATGTAAATAATCTATTTGTTAATATGTAACCAACTCGGTTGATAGTTGTTTTGTAAAATGGTAAGAAATATGCAGTGTTGTTGTCTATTGTTATTTGGGTTTATGAACAGGGGTGGGAGTCAATAAGCTTGTCTTCTTCCCACTCCTTTTCGAGCTGTAATGTAAATTATTTTGTCTTTTTTTCTCTTTTATTATGTATATATATATTTCTGTTTTTCTTTTCTTTAGCTCGAAATAAAATATTCAAATCAAATCAAATCAAATCAAATCAAATCAAATATATAAATATATACATACAATTATATATATTTTAATAGCATTTCAGATTTGTTGTCACATATCATATGTTTTTCATATATTATTCATTTTCATGTAAAGCTGCATAATATTATTGCAAAAAATATATATATACAAATAAATGTATATATATATTTATATATAAAACCTAGAACCAATTTTATTATATATATATATATATATATATATATATATATATATATATATATATATATATATATTTATATATAAAACCTAGAACCAATTTTATTATATATATATATATATATATATATATATATATATATATATAATTTTTTTAATGCTATGCTATGATATATATACACTCACCAAAGGATTATTAGGGACACCATAATACTGTGTTTGACCCCCTTTCGCCTTCAGAACTGCCTTAATTCTACGTGGCATTGATTCAACAAGGTGCTGAAAGCATTCTTTAGAAATGTTGGCCCATATTGATAGGATAGCATCTTGCAGTTGATGGAGATTTGTGGGATGCACATCCAGGGCACGAAGCTCCCGTTCCACCACATCCCAAAGATGCTCTATTGGGTTGAGATCTGGTGACTGTGGGGGCCATTTTAGTACAGTGAACTCATTGTCATGTTCAAGAAACCAATTTGAAATGATTCGAGCTTTGTGACATGGTGCATTATCCTGCTGGAAGTAGCCATCAGAGGATGGGTACATGGTGGTCATAAAGGGATGGACATGGTCAGAAACAATGCTCAGGTAGGCCGTGGCATTTAAACGATGCCCAATTGGCACTAAGGGGCCTAAAGTGTGCCAAGAAAACATCCCCCACACCATTACACCACCACCACCAGCCTGCACAGTGGTAACAAGGCATGATGGATCCATGTTCTCATTCTGTTTACGCCAAATTCTGACTCTACCATCTGAATGTCTCAACAGAAATCGAGACTCATCAGACCAGGCAACATTTTTCCAGTCTTCAACTGTCCAATTTTGGCGAGCTCGTGCAAATTGTAGCCTCTTTTTCCTATTTGTAGTGGAGATGAGTGGTACCCGGTGGGGTCTTCTGCTGTTGTAGCCCATCCACCTCAAGGCTGTGCGTGTTGTGGCTTCACAAATGCTTTGCTGTATACCTCGGTTGTAACGAGTGGTTATTTCAGTCAAAGTTGCTCTTCAATCAGCTTGAATCAGTCGGCCCATTCTCCTCTGACCTCTAGCATCAACAAGGCATTTTCGCCCACAGGACTGCCGCATACTGGATGTTTTTCCCTTTTCACACCATTCTTTGCAAACCCTAATATGGTTGTGCGTGAAAATCCCAGTAACTGAGCAGATTGTGAAATACTCAGACCGGCCCGTCTGGCACCAACAACCATGCCACGCTCAAAATTGCTTAAATCACCTTTCTTTCCCATTCTGACATTCAGTTTGGAGTTCAGGAGATTGTCTTGACCAGGACCACACCCCTAAATGCATTGAAGCAACTGCCATGTGATTGGTTGATTAGATCATTGCATTAATGAGAAATTGAACAGGTGTTCCTAATAATCCTTTAGGTGAGTGTATATCATAGCATTAAAAAAAATGGATAAACAGTCTGACAGAGCACTAAATAAAAAGAGTGCTGTGGTCTCCAGAGCAGGAGAGCAGTGATATGCCTTAATTAAAGGAAAACAACAGGGTAACCCTCAAACTGCTGATAGGAAAGAGGGAGGCAGAGGACAGCGAGGAACGAGAGATAAAGAGGAGGAAGAGATGTGACGGGTGGAGTAGGGAGGAAACAGAAGTTAGATTAAAGAAATCATGTCTGCCATGTTTACGGCTCCACTCATAAACAATCTTCAAAAGGAATATCGGCCGAAGATCCGCTGCTCCCTGAACACACGGTGATGTTTGGATCCATCAAAGTAACTGACTAATATTTCATAAACCATCATCTTAAATATTCCCTCATACGGATGAACCACAAACACAAGAGAGGAACAGGAGAGAACATATAGGGTGATATTTATTTTAATTGGATTCTTTATTTTATAAAGTTTCCTAAAAAGTGAATTATTAGTCGAGTTTTGCATTCCTTGCTTGTCCTGTGATTTGCTTGTCCCAATTATATATATTTTAATAGAATTTCTGATTTGTTGTCAGATATCATATGTTTTTCATAAATTATTAATTTTCATGTAAAGCTGCATAATATTAGAATAAACTGAAATTGCAATGTTTGTTTTTTTGACTGTGATGTATATTGCATTATGATCAAATAGGAAGTTCCACCTGATGACTTGGATAGCTCTATTTGGAGAGAATTGGTCATTCTAGAATGATTTGGGGAATTTTGTTGGGAAGATCTGCATAGAAAAAAGAAAAGAAAAAAAGAAGACTTTTTTAAAAACTTTTTACACTGAAAACTCAAGTAGAAAAACACTAAAGTTCATACTGTTTTTTATTTACTGAATTCATATGACTATAAAATAATAATTTATTATATATATATATATATATATATGATTTGATTTGAGAGATTTGATTTATTTTATGTGATTATTATTAAATATATTAAAGAAAATATATTGTAATACTATTGTACTGTAAAAAACAACAAAAAAAACAACAAAAAAACCTTTTTTTTCATTGTGAAATTACAATACTAATATTTACATCTTAATTTCTTTATTTTCAAACACTATTCCATCAAGCTTTTATTTTGACAGGTTGCCAGTAAATAAATAAATGTGCTGCAGGTTTCAGAGTGAATTATGTACAGTGTAATAAAAATAAAATAGGCTACTATTTAATATTTTTAAATAAATCAATTAAAATAAATGTGCTGTTTAATATTAAATAAATATATAAATGTAAAAAGATATTGCCCTTAGTTTCAGTGTATAGTTAGCCATTTCCGTTAACTTGCAGTGGTTAACTACACATTTTTCATTAGGGTATCTTGACTTCATCTTAACTAGTGTAAATGATGCCTGGCATGCTGCGGTTTGAAAGGAGCACTCACACACACACACACACACACACACACACACACACACACACACACACACACACACAGCTGAAGAGCGGGCGTGTCAGATGAGGTTTCAGTTACAGTATCTGCAGGATGTAAATACTGGAGGAAATGTGGGTCAGTACTAGATAAGATCTACAGAAGAATTACACTCCCATCCTCAGACCAGCAGCCGATGTCAAGTTCCTTTACATCAGACCTCATCAGCACAAACACAGCAGAATGCATGGCTTCAGAAGAGTGTTATTTTAGTATCATTCATATCCTATTATAGTGTTTGTATATAGTTAGAAATAGATAATCCAACACTAATACATAACAGGAGGAAGAAACATTACAGATACTCGTTAAGGAACGAGTTCATTCCTCCCCAGTGTCTATACTTTTCCAATTTAAGATGCGATCGATGTGGACAAACTCCTGCTTCACTGGCACATCTTCTGGAAGCGTCCTGACATTTCTAATTAATGGCTCACAATCTTTCAGTCATTGTCAGACATCTTAAAGTGGCCATTAGACTCAGATCCAGTTCCCAGCGATCTCTGGTGTTAATGTAGTGCTATCAAATAATCAATACATAATGACTGCATTTGTTACACTCTTGGCACGAACTGGGGTTTTACTTAACTGGAAGCAAAAGGAAAACACCCATTTTTTCTGCTCTGTCTGCATCTGTCGGGTATATAGACCTTAGTCAGGGAAGACGTCATATTGAATTTAACGCAGATGAAAATAAGGCTCTGAGGGATAGACTGAAAAGGACAATTCGCCCAAAAATGAAACTTTGCTATTAGTTTTCTCAGCCTCAAGACAAACAAGATGTGGGTGTCTTTTTTCCTTCAGTAGAAATGTAAAGATTTTTTAGCTGAAACCGTGATCCTTGGTGATTCATATAATGCAAGTCAATGGCTACTAGCCTGGTTAAAACCAGACCATTCTCAGTAGTAACTGAGTTATGGTCTGGCAAAGCTTCATTAATAACTCATTTCCAAAGGGTCGTCACCAATGGACGTCGCTCAAATGCCTCTGGGCGCAATTGGATAGACCTAAAACCAATCAGAGCGATCGTCATCGTGTAAAGCCATATGCTGCGTCCCTAAGTTACACTACGCCATAAAAGTATACTCTTTTTGTGAAGAAAAGGTATTTACTTTTGAATGTGTAGCAAAAAAGTAGGCAAGCTTTGGGACATACTACTTCGTCATCTTTATCGGACGGATCTGTCGCGTGCATCCTGTCACGTAAACTGTCCTGTCAATCATCTTGTCACAGTTAAAATCCTCTATTAAATCTAATTTAATTTCCTACCGTTTCGGAGAGAAATGTAGTAGCATGTTCATCTGCCAGTGGGTCTTTCATGGAGACTGTCCTCGTTTGTTTGCAATTTGAATATTATAATGCATTTAAAAGTTGGTGCGCTTCACCAACAGATGTCGCTCAAATGCCTCTGGGCGCAATTGGATAGACCTAAAACCAATCAGAGCGATCGTCATCGTGTAAAGCCCGCCTCAACGTTTCTCATTGGTGCCTCGATTTGGACGGATTAGAAATGGGCTTGAATGAGCTCTTTGCCAGACTACTTGCAGAGCAAATCTAAATTTGCCGGAAGTTTGTCTGGGTTTTCCCAGGCTAAATGGGATACCACTTTGAGAGTCAAAAAAACAAATACAGTCAAAGGAAAATGAATACCCGTGACTCTTGATGATACATTGAGGTCTTATGAAAACTAGAAGCTCGTGCTCCAGACTGTCGTGAACACGTTCATTTGCAGAGGCTGTGGATTACAGGTAATAATGTTGTAAAATGTACAACACTGTATTGCACTGTATTCACTCCCTCAAAGTCTCGATTTCATTCCTGTCAAGAATTAAATGTGGCACTTCCCTGACTAACGTCTATTAATGTTATCTGGTAAAAACAAATGACATCTAAAATTGTGATATATTTGTGCACTAGCCCTTTTCTTTAGGTTTTATGGCTGACAGAATGAAGCTACTCGTCAGCCTGTGCAAGTACATTATGAGCAAGTCTACGATCAGCAGGAACTATAGGTGATGAAACCAGCAGAAAGTCAGTGTGCGTTTTCCCATATCTGTCAGTCATGGAGACCCCGGAAGAAACCTCGGAGCTATTCCACTTCTCTCAAGGAAAACCCCTTGTGTCCTGTTCACTTGATCCGTTGGGATTAGGCAGGCAAAACCTCTAAATGAGGAAACTGTTGAGAGTTGCTGTTAGCAGGAGCGTCTCAGGCTCAGTCGGGACGCCAATGACCAGGCTTGACTGAAATACACAGTTCAAATCAGGTTTCAAAGGGAAAACAGTATCTGATTTATGAACACATTGTTCAGGATGACTTTCCAAAACACATCATAAGCCAAAGTAGATCTTAGTACTATTTATTATTATTTTTCAATTTAACTTACTTTAGTTATTATTTTATCTTATTTTAGGCGAGCAAGTCATATGGACTTCTTTTACAGAGCTTTTTATGTTACTCATTAACCACAATTAGGCATCTTATGGCGCTTTTCCATTACCAGTACCAGCTTAACTTGACTCGACTCGACTCGTCTCGGCTCGCTTTTCGCTCCGTTTTCCATTGCAGATAGTCGCCACAATAGTACCTGGTCGTCATAGCGACGCCGCAGGAAACTGCCGTGACGTAATCTTCTACGCGACACACACCCGCTACACACACACACACACAGGACAATGGAGGAAATCGCGTCTGGCGCGTGCAATGATGACGCAGTGAATAGTTACGATTCTCTCTGACCAATCAGCAGTCTGCCGTGTTTTCACGTCACATTTTAGCATCGCCTCAGCTCGCTCAGAACCTCGCCGGAGGTGATACGAAAAAAAGTACCTGGAAGCAGGTACTTTTACACAGTGGAAAACCAAACAAAGGCGAGTCAAGGCGAGTCGAGGCGAGCTGGTACTGTGTAGTGGAAAAGCGCCATTAGAAGGAATAGCCTTTGGACCTGTCCCAATACCTCTCCTTCCCCTAGATTTTTGCCCTAACTCTCGTTTTTGCGCGCTCTTGTGTAGGGGTAGGGTGTCCCAAAACTTTAGGGAGCAAGGGGGAGTGCTATTCTTCCCTTAAAATCAACCCTCAAAACATAGTGAGGTCCGATGCAGGCTTAAAACGAAGTGGGAGATGAAATTACCCAGGATGCCTTGCGATGATGAAATCTGCCGAGTGCTTTGAGAGAGTATGCCCATCAAATATACATCTGATCTGGGTACGTTAACTTGATTTACGTTAAATGATTTAACCACAGACTGGATTTAACTATACGATCTGAATGTGTAGGTCGCCTTATTTTATCGACACAAACAACAGGTAGTTCTAGTTGGGCTAGCGTTAAATCATCAACAGCTGAGCTGAACATAACGTCAAAATATTTAAACAAATCGACTAGGGCTGGGTATTGACACAAATTTCACAATTCGATTCGATTTTGATTCACAAGCTTGCAAATCGATTCAATATTGATTATTTTGGATATCAGGTACAATACATGGCAAATTTTCTCAAGGAAAACAAATCTCTTAACTAATGCTGTAAACTATGGGAGTCAGTTGTAGCCTATAGGCTTCATTAGCCTACTATAATATTGAAGGTAAAATTAACTGATTTGTATACAAACACTTAAATTACACTTTTATTTATTTTTATAATAATAAAGTCATATGAAATATAAACATTTAAATGGTGGCTGTCATAAAAACCTGCCAGATTTATTCAAACATGCATTAAAAATTTAAGAACATTAAAAATTATAATGAATATGTAATATGGTGCATATATTTAGCAAAATGCTCATCTCTAGAGTTAATTTTTCTAGCTGACTAACGAGTTCATGGTCACTGGATATGGTTTAATATAGTAGTAGTAATAGTAGAAAATAGTAGTAGGCTACTACCGGTAGACACGTCGATGCTGCGCGTGATGTAGGTGAGCACGTTCGCTATGCTAATTTGCATATAGTGGTGTCCCATTTCATAGGGAAAGACCTTCACCCCCACTTCCCTCGTCGAGGGCACTCAAAACCAATTGGAAGTTTTAAGTGGAGAGAAACGGGACAGGGCCTTTGTCTATGATGCCTTAAAATGCTCCCTACATAAGCAGCTCACTAGGTTTTGAAACAACGCCATTACGTTTTCCGCTTCCACACTGCAAAACATTAAATCCCGACCGAATTTCCTGGATCTTATTCCCAGGGTCAGGCCATCTCTCGAAGTCATCTCACTCAAGGCCCCCGTTTACATAAAGCTCTTGAGTCATTTTCCTGCGAGCGTCTCAGATGACACTGTAATCACTGACCTGTAATCATGTTCCCATCCATGCAGCGGCTTCTTCAGGATACGACCTCGCCGTCCATCACAAGACCTGCTGAATCACCATCCTGACTGTCTGAGGTTTGCTCTGATTACAGCCCTCGCAGTGCGAGCTCAGGTTTAACAAACACGAGAGCTGAAAATAACACTTAGATGGAGACACGCTCCAGACTCTTAAAAACAGCTTTATGAGCCCTCGAGGAGTGTTCGGGAAAACCTTCATGACAATCTAATCAGTTTTACAATGCGCTTGGTGACACTGGAGGTGCAGAATTTCAACAGTACACACACAAGAACATGTTAAATGTCTATTTGCTCTGTGCCGTCGGACTCTCTAGGAATCTAACACCCAACATCTGATAACTAAAATCCATTTGTTTTTCGCGATTAAAAGGTGAACTAAGTAACTTTTTTACATTAACCGAACAGCTTCGGAGTCATTGGAATAGTTATATGAATTTTTTCGGGTTGAATGGTGGTCGTCTCGCACCCCCCAAGCGCCTGTGAGCCGAAAAACCACCCTTGCAACTTTGCGCCGGCGCAGCGTCAGGAAGTATCGCGTCGTGATATCACGTCTCGCGATGTAACGAATTGCTTTACGGCAAAAAAATCGGCTAAAATTCTGTCATTATTGCGCTCCCTCACGCTGTTCGAATCCGAATGAAGAAGACGTTTTAAAGAATGTCCCATCTGCTTTGATGTCATTGATCTATTAGCCTCTGGTATCTGAGAGTCGCCAACGAGTTTTTCGACAGTGTTGTCAAATATCTATTCCGAAGCTGTAGGGGGAGCTCTAGAGAGGAACCTGCGAGCAAAAAGCGAGAATACAGCGAAGAAATTCCCGTTTTAAATGAAAGCCCTGCTTTAAATGAATATTCTGGGTTAAATTAGAATTTGTAGCATAACACCATTTTGTAGCCAGATGCAATGCAAAAAGAATCCAGTGACAAGCAACTTGTCTATCCATCCCATACATGACACAACTAGAGTCCGAGACACAAAAAAATCAATCAAAAATCACAGCCAATCAGAAGAGATTGTGGGCGGAGTCTCTCTGTAAGCACATGGCACTCGCAACCGCATCAACCATACATAATACATACCGAGTGACCAAAAAATCTTTGTCATAGAATACACTTGTTTGCACACATTGAGTTGAAAAGTTTGAACATTAAATACACAAAAACAACACCTGAGATTATCACGGTCATTATTTGTGCTGTCGATCCAGCCATGATGCTGTAGAAAAATAGAAACCTTTTTTTTTTTTATATAATATCACAGAGAAAAACTCTGATAAACATGGAAAAGATAGCTTTTATCACGTGTCGCATTGTGTCTGGTTAGGACACTGTGTTATAGTAAAGTGTTGGCTTTTTATGATGAGGGTTATGTCTCACTGTAACCTAGAATTTCTTTCTTTAAGAAAAGGACCATTTTCTTAAATCTACAATGAAGTTAAAAATAGATGGAAATGAGATTCAATTACTCAAACTCAGATTTACAAGTGCTAATGTACATTATGAAATGGATATGTCCGCTCTTGGACGATGAACGATTGGTTATTGTAACATTAAAGCTCCCTAGATATCAGCATCGTTCATTGTAAATCTCATATTGGCTGAACACTTACGAGCCACGTCAGTGTCAAAGAGTCCCTGAACGGCATTATCATTTTGTGATAAAGAAACTCTGAATCTTCAGAGCGAATGTGACATGTAATGCTAACAGAGATTAGCAGAGAATGGAGTTATTGTCCATGAGCCCAACACTCACTCACTCACTGTAGACAAGCACAAAGCATGTTCAACTCAAACACACACACACACACACACACACACACACACACACACACACACACACACACACACACAAACACACACACAGTACCACGTCAAAGCTTCTGTTCAGGGAAACAACTGACACAATACAACCAAACAACTAAAAGCCAAATCCACCAGAATCAGAAGATTGACTCTTCAAATCAACACCAACTAGAGCCTCCTGCTTTCACAAAACCTGTCAATAACATTAAAAGAAATAATAAAATATTATATAATATACTTATTTAGTGAATATTAACTATATTTTTAGGACCATTAAGATTTTTTATTATTATTGTGACATTATTTTCATGACAACTAAGCACTTTATTTATTTTTATGTAATACATAAATATAAATAATATTAATCGTATTATGAAACAATTTAAATCATATTTTTACATCTTAAATAATAAAACTCACTCTTATACACTGAAGAGAATCACTATTCAGCATTAAGCATTATGGTAATAAAAATGTGCTTAATTGTCAACAATACAAATCTCAGTGGTTGAAAGAAAAAGGCCGTTCTGGACCGGTTTCTCCCTCTCACACACACTGATTCACATTAGTGCTGATCACTGCTGACTCAGTCCAGACCAGTCAACATCACACGTCTACAGGACTGATCACATGACCACCGCTTTTATCAGCAAAAAACGAGTCATGAGAGATTGCTGTGTTAACAAGGGCAACATCAATGCAGCAAAAGACACTTCGTTAATATTAATCATCATCGGAATAAACATCAGATCTACTGCATTTTAAATCTTAATGAGGGTGATTTCAGGAAAAGAGCTTTGGCAAAAATATGAAATATTGATTTCAATATTCAATACAAAATATGATTTCTTTGGTGAAAATACACTGACTAGTGGTTTTTACAGAAGTATATTACATCATATAACCTCAGAGCTCATGTACTGTTCGAGAAAATGCTATTTCAGACGCCTTCTTCAAAATGTAAAAGTTTAAAGTCACTTAGTAATCAAAATTGACAATTCAAATTTTTTTATGAAATATTGCAGTATTTTTTATAAATGATTTATCCATGCACATCATTATTTTATTTTTAAATACATGTAACTTCATAATCATTAATCAAAATAACTTCCCCTCCCACATTCAGCGACATCTCTTCTCTGCTCTGATGATGTGTTTACTGGCGTGGGGGCGGGGCAACCTGGCTGTCACTCACATGAGATCCACCAATAGCAAACCACGACCATCCAATCAATCCTCCACAGACAAAAATAAATAAATGAATAAATGTCTTGTTCGAGAAGCCGTTTCACTCTGATACGTCACAATATAGGGAAGAAAAGACTAACTTAAATTTCACGCCGACATTAATTTAATGTCTCTTTGTTATTATTTGTGAAATTTACCAGTTATTTCTGAGTGAAAACTGTTTCAAAACTGTATTGAGTGTGGTAGCTCATCCGCATATTTTGAAAGGTTGTTATCAGTCAAATCTGAGAGTGGGGTGTAGCGCTGTACTGAGAGACGCATGCAGACAGAGGCTGCTGGGATAGCTCTCTGTGAACTCAAGTAGCACAGATCATGCCGTCTGGGACCGAGAGAGATGGGAATAGCAGAATAGAAGGCATTGTTCAGTCAGGAGATAAAACAAGAGATGACAGAGCAGCAGAGGAGGAGGAGAAGAGAGATCTCACCCTGACACAGGCTGATACACACACACACGAATATGTGTATTATGTAAACTTTCCATGAGTTAACTACAATGACTTGAAAATGTATGCAATTTTTGTGAAGTACAATGTGTTTCCCAGGGGCGTTTCATGTCGACTTGAAAAGGTAATTTTGATGAGGATCAAGCCGAGCGGATCAGTGGAGAGGTGGTGTGTGTGTGTGTGTGTGTGTGTGTGTGTGTGTGTGTGTGTGTGTGTGTGTGTGTGTGTGTGTGTGTGTGTGTGTGTGTGTGTGTGTGTGTGTCTGATGAGACCCCATAAATAACATCAAGCTTTAAAGAGATTTGAAGGGCTCGGCACTGCTGTATTTAGCCTCAGGTTACACACACACACACACACACACACACACACACACACACACACACACACACACACACACACACACACACACACGTCTACAGGTTGCAAAAGGACACAATCAACAGGCTCTCTGAGGATCGTGAAGACCTGCTGTGTCTTCATTTCATGAACTACAGTTTGGTGAACACACACTCACAGCTCGCAGACATGCTGACGAATCATTGCTCACGCAGAGGGCTGGACCATCTATAGCTAACAACATTACATCTCAATATTTTTGGGATTTGCTGTGAAAAGGTGATTATTTTTCATCAGAGAAACAATCATTTTACCCCAAAAAATATTCAAAATATTTTTAAAAAAGCAGTAAAATCCAGTTATTTTTAATTAAATTATTTTTTCAAAACATTTTATTTTATATGCACCAATATATAGATGTTAAATAATACTAAAACACTCATATTTTACTAATATATTCTATATATTTTATAAAAAACAGAATAACGTTCAATAGTTTGGGGTCAATAAAAATATTTCTGTTTTTTTTTTTTTTTTTGCTCACCAAAGACTGCATTTATTTGATCAAAAATTCAGTATAAACAGTAACATTGTGAAATATTATTACAATTTAAAATATCTGTTTTCCATTGTAATATATTTTGAAATGTAATTCATTCCTGTGATCAAAGCTGAATTTTCAGCATCATTACTCCAGTCTTCAGTGTCACATGATCCTTCAGAAATCATTCTGATATGATAATTTGCTGCTCAAGAAACATTTATGATTATTATCAATGTTGAAAACAGTTGTGCTGCTTCATATTTTTATGGAAAACCATGATGCATTTACTCAGGATATTCAGGATTCTTTGATGAATAGCGAGTTCAAAAGAACAGCATTTATTTGAAATAGAAATCTTTTGTAACATGATAAATATCTTTACTGTCACTTTTAGATCAATTTAATGCACACTTGCTGAAAATTTATTTCTTTTAAAAAAGTCTCACTGACCCCAAATGGTAGTACACATATTTTACTTTATTATCTGGAAAAATACCACATATACTATTAAAATATTTGAGTTATGGTGCAAATGAATCACTGAATAGATTCGTTTTGAATTGATTCACTGAAGCAAACTATTTGAACTGATTCAAGGAAATGAACTGAAATGACAAAATCCTTTTTTTTTTTTTTTACTCTTATACTCACGAGTCCCAAAGACAAAGAAATGATCATGAAACATATCTCAAGACACTTTAAGAAACTGAATGACCCAATAACATAAATCCCAAGTATATTATGAATGCTTGCTACATCATCCATACACTCCTCTCATAACATCCCGTAAACATGAGAAGTTTACATATCCATCAATGTCAGTCAAACAACTTCCTTACAAAATCACTTTCTTAATCTCTTACTGACCCTGATCTGCTTCCAATCTCCAGCGACACACACACCAGCATGAATATGAATGAGTGTGTGTGTGTGTGTGTGTGTGTGTGTGTGTGTGTGTGTGTGTGTGTGTGTGTGTGTGTGTGTGTGTTGAGATACTGACGATGTCTGAGGAGGTTAAATCTGTTTTGTAAAGAGAGCTTTGATGGACACAATCTCCTTTACACACTGGCAGCGGTGCTCAGATCTTCAGACACATTTCACTGTTGCCCATCCCAGCAGGAGCTCCAAACCCTCAGCGCTGGAAACATGGGAATTATTACAGACCCAATATTTTCATTCAGAGTCAACATAATCAGATTTATCTCAGGAAGGGAGTTCAGGTATTTGCTTGCTGCAGAATTCCACATTAACAGCAAACCAAATGCTATAAATATTCCGATATTTATCAGTAAAAGGATTCCAGTTTTAAACTTGGACCAATAATTTCATAAACTATTCTGAATCTTTGCTGCATGCAAAAGAAAAGCAAGACCGATATAATCCGATTCATCAAATAAATTGTCTTTTTAATTGATGCTTTTTAATGAATGACTCAAAATCTATTTATTTAACAGTAATCACTGTTGAAAATGCAAAAAATATATTTATTTTACCTGTTCAAAAACAGTCCTTTATTCAGCTTGATATTGCAAAATGGTATTTGTTATCATATTATTTTAATTTATTATCATAATCATAACATATGTAGCGCAAATAGTTTTACTGTTTGCACTTTGTCATTCTTTTACTTCACTATAGCAGCAAATCATTCAGAAGTCTCACACAATAACAGAAAACATTGCAAACTAAGGTGGATACGTGATGTTAGCTGTACTGGGACTTCGGCTAAACTTAAGTCTGACTTAAGACATAATGGCTTCATGTTTCATGTCACCTTTTCATCTGGCAGTAGATCAGCTGATCCGACGCCGAACACGAGAGAGATTCTGCCAATCGAATCTACTGGCTTTAAGACTGACATCTCTGTGGGAAGATGGTTAACAGCAGGAAATGATAGCTTTTCATTCACCCAACCCTGCGCTTGCTCAAGATTACTGAAACCAACTGCCACTATAGCCTGTCGAGAGCCCTTTCCACATCAGCACGACTGTACGTGACTAAACGCTCAGACAGGAAATTATTACAGCCTTCAGAAATAATTCAATCTGGCTTTTGAAACATAATGGCTTATTTAAAGGAATAGTTCACTTAAAAATGAAAATTCTGTCATCATTTATCATCCTCAAGTTGCTTCAAACCTGTATGAGTTGCTTTCTTCTGCTGAACACGAAAGAAGATATTTTGAAGAATGTTAGTAACCAGAAAGTTGGACCCCATTGACTTCCATAGTAAAAAAAAGATACAATGGAAGTCAATGGGGTCCATCAACTGTAGCTTATTTGTAGACTGTTTACGATTGCTGTGTTTATCTGTATTTTACACTGGCTTAAAAATGACTCATCCAATCAGAGCTCAGAGTCAGAACCATCAGTTTAACTAAACATATTCTAGAAATTGTCATTAGAGAGCTGCAGGCGCCAAACGTGGCCACATAATCTCACGATTTTAGCACTAAAGTCTACAGTCCATCACCGGTATATAAGTGCATCATGTGTTTAGTGTAAAAGCGTCTGTGGGTTTCAGGCGTCATGCCGTGTGAGTCTGCTGCAGTGAGACACATTTCCTGTCAAGACAAGCTCGAAAGAAACAGCTACTGTCTGCCGATCTTACAGTGGAGACACTCACAGATGATGTGAGTAAATATCCTCAGAGCAGAAGTGGGATTAAGTGTGTGTTCAAACTTGGCATGTTTGGTTTGATAAAAACAAGAGCAGAAGTGGGATTAAGGGTGTGTTCAAACTTGGCATGTTTGGTTTGATAAAAACGAACTCTGGTGTGATTGCAATGCGGTTCATTTGAATAAGTAAGTGTGAACGCTGCCATCCGAACCCTGATCACACAACAAGCGGACGGAGACCGGTGAAAAGATGACTCTCAGTCCGCCTCCAAGCCAACAGTCACACTAAATGTGTCTATAAAGCACGCATTGTGTTTATCGTGCAATTTATACGCACAAATTTGTTTTACGTGCATATGATACGCAAGGGTTGGTTTAGTAGTGGTGTGGGGTTCGTAATGTATTATACGTTTGGTTAGGATTAGTGGTGCAATAAACTGCGTAAAATATGCACGAAAAAACTAATTTTCTCCTATAAATTGCACGATAAACACAATGCGTGCAATAGAGACGCATTTTCATGAGAGCGGATCAAATGAAATATAAACGCAACATAGACCAAAGACATGTAAACGAACCAAAAACAGGACATGATGTCACAAGATGCGACCCTAAAAAGGACAGAATGCTGAAGCACACCTGTTTTTTCTCTTCATAATCGTGATGTTGCCCATCACAGTCCGATATAGGCGTCAAGTCACTTTCATTTATATAGCGCTTTTTACAATAAAGATTGTTTCAAAGCAGCTTTAATTTCCTTTGATAATAGGAAATTAATGGAAATGGATTGATTGAAATAGGCTGTACAGCATCATTGTACAGTTGAAGTAAGGTTTTGATTCATTCATTTCCATTGTAAAAATCATTAGTTATTCATTTCCTTTGTGTGTGTGACCGAGGTATTCCTGCCGTTGTTTTTTTTTACTCAGTTACATATTTTATAATCTCTTCACGAGTTCTCAGCTGGTAAAAATACCATCATACGCACAAACAACGAGCGCATTAATCCCAGAACACATCATTGTTTTGGATGTGCGGTATAAGTGCCGTCGCAAAATATGTCATAAAAGCCGACCAATCAGGATGTGAACATATCCATAGCCTTTAGGTTCGGTGTTAAAAATGCTTATCTGCACACAAAGCGGACCAGGATTTAAAAAAAAAAAAAAAAAAAAATTTTTATTGGCCAAGCAAACCGAACTGCAATAGTCAACACACCCTAAATGTATAGAAAAATGTGTCATTCTCCTGCAGGATGGTTGGATGAAGACACGGAACATTAGTAACAAACCGTAACACAGTCCACCATAACGTAAACATAGATAGAAGAAGAATCAGTTAAAATTATATTTATATAATATTTATTATATTTATGAGATAAGGGCACAAGAACAATTGAAAATGGCAACATTAGCGGGATATTTGGGATTTTTTTCTAAGCCTGGACATTCCAAGTTAAAGGCACGTTTATTAAAGAATAATTGAAGGAAACAAATATAGAATGATAAATGATATATATATATATATATATAGGGGTTCAAAACCCCTTATGATGCCCAAAAAAAGGAGGACCGTGACGTCGCCCGGTATGGCGCAGCCGGGGCCCCACCCTGGAGCCAGGCCCGGGGTTGGGGCTCGTATGCGAGCGCCTGGTGGTCGGGCCTCCCCCCATGGGGTCCGGCCGGGCTCAGCCCGAAGGAGTGACGTGGGGCCACCCTCCCGTGGACCCACCACCTGCAGGAGGGACCGTAAGGGGCCGGTGCTAAGTGGATCGGGCGGCAGTCGAAGGCGGGAGCCTAGACAACCCGATCCCTGGACGCGGAATCTAGCTCTAGGGACATGGAATGTCACCTCTCTGGCGGGGAAGGAGCCTGAGCTTGTGCGTGAGGTTCAGAGATTCCGACTAGAGATAGTTGGGATCACCTCTACACACGGCTTGGGCTCTGGAACCACACTCCTCGAGAGAGGATGGACTCTTCACCACTCTGGAGTTGCCCATGGTGAGAGGCGGCGGGCTGGTGTGGGTTTGCTTATAGCCCCCCAGCTCAGCCGCCATGTGTTGGAGTTCACCCCGGTGAACGAGAGGGTCGCTTCCCTATGCCTTCGGGTCGGGGATAGGTCTCTCACTGTCGTTTGTGCTTACGGGCCGAACGGCAGTGCAGAGTACCCGGCCTTCTTGGAGTCTCTGGGAGGGGTGCTGGAAAGTGCTCCGACTGGGGACTCCATCGTTTTACTGGGGGACTTCAACGCCCACGTGGGCAGCGACAGTGACACCTGGAGGGGCGTGATTGGGAGGAACGGCCCCCCTGATCTGAACCCGAGTGGTGTTCTGTTATTGGACTTCTGTGCTAGTTACAGCTTGTCCATAACGAACACCATGTTCAAGCATAAGGGTGTCCATCAGTGCACATGGCACCAGGACACCCTAGGCCGGAGGTCGATGATCGACTTTGTGGTCGTTTCATCCGACCTCCGGCCGTATGTCTTGGACACTCGGGCGAAGAGAGGGGCGGAGCTGTCAACTGATCACCACCTGGTGGTGAGTTGGATCCGATGGCGGGGGAGGAAGCTGGACAGACTCGGCAGACCCAAACGTACTGTGAGGGTCTGTTGGGAACGTTTGGCCGAATCTCCTGTCAGAGAGATCTTCAACTCCCACCTCCGGCAGAGCTTCGACCAGATCCCGAGGGAGTCTGGAGATATTGAGTCCGAGTGGACCATGTTCTCCACCTCCATTGTCAACGCGGCCACTCGGAGCTGTGGCCGTAAGGTCTCCGGTGCCTGTCGAGGCGGCAATCCCCGAACCCGGTGGTGGACACCGGAAGTAAGGGATGCCGTCAAGCTGAAGAAGGAGTCCTATCGGGCCTGGCTGGCTTGTGGGACTCCTGAGGCAGCTGATGGGTACCGACGGGCCAAGCGGACTGCAGCCCGGGTGGTTGTGGAGGCAAAAACTCGGGCCTGGGAGGAGTTCGGTGAGGCCATGGAGAAGGACTATCGGTCGGCCTCGAAGAGATTCTGGCAAACCGTCCGGCGCCTCAGGAGGGGGAAGCAGTGCCCTACCAACGCTGTTTACAGTGGAGGTGGGCAGCTGTTGACCTCGACTGGGGATATCACCGGACGGTGGAAGGAATACTTCGAGGATCTCCTCAATCCCGCCGTCACGTCTTCCATTGAGGAAGCAGAGGCTGAGGGCTCGGAGGCGGACTCGTCCATCACCCAAGCTGAAGTCACCGAGGTAGTCAAGAAACTCCTCGGTGGCAAGGCAACGGGGGTGGATGAGATCCGCCCTGAGTACCTCAAGTCTCTGGATGTTGTGGGGCTGTCTTGGCTGACACGCCTCTGCAACATCGCGTGGCGGTTGGGGACAGTACCTTTGGACTGGCAGACCGGGGTGGTGGTCCCTCTTTTCAAGAAGGGGGATCGGAGGGTGTGCTCCAACTATAGGGGGATCACACTTCTCAGCCTCCCTGGGAAAGTCTATGCCAGGGTACTGGAGAGGAGAATCCGGCCGATAGTAGAACCTCGGATTCAGGAGGAACAGTGTGGTTTTCGTCCCGGTCGTGGAACACTGGACCAGCTCTATACCCTCTACAGGGTGCTGGAGGGCTCATGGGAGTTTGCCCAACCAATCTACATGTGCTTTGTGGATTTGGAGAAGGCATTCGACTGTGTCCCTCGCGGCGGCCTGTGGAGGGTGCTCCGGGAGTATGGGGTCCGGGGCCCTTTGCTAAGGGCTATCCGGTCCCTGTACGACCGGAGCAGGAGCTTGGTTCGTATTGCCAGCAGTAAGTCAGACTTGTTCCCGGTGCGTGTTGGACTCCGGCAGGGCTGCCCTTTGTCGCCGGTTCTGTTCATAATTTTTATGGACAGAATTTCTAGGCGCAGCCAGGGGCCGGAGGGGGTCGGGTTTGGGGACCACACGATTTCATCTCTGCTCTTTGCGGATGATGTTGTCGTGTTGGCCTCATCAGACCAGGACCTCCAGCATGCACTGGGACGGTTTGCAGCCGAGTGTGAAGCGGCTGGGATGAAAATCAGCACCTCCAAGACCGAGGCCATGGTTCTCAGTCGGAAAAGGGTGGCTTGCTCGCTTCAGGTTGGTGGAGAGCTCCTGCCTCAAGTGGAGGAGTTCAAGTATCTTGGGGTCTTGTTCACGAGTGAGGGAAGGATGGAACGGGAGATTGACAGGCGGATCGGTGCAGCTTCTGCAGTAATGCGGTCCCTGTACCGGTCTGTCGTGGTAAAGAAGGAGCTGAGCCGCAAGGCGAAGCTCTCGATTTACCAGTCAATCTACGTTCCTACTCTCACCTATGGTCATGAGCTGTGGGTCATGACCGAAAGGACAAGATCCCGGATACAAGCGGCCGAAATGAGCTTTCTCCGCAGGGTGGCTGGGCGATCCCTTAGAGATAGGGTGAGAAGCTCGGTCACTCGGGAGGAGCTCAGAGTAGAGCAGCTGCTCCTCCACATCGAGAGGGGTCAGTTGAGGTGGCTCGGGCATCTTTTCCGGATGCCTCCCGGACGCCTTCCCGGGAAGGTGTTCCGGGCATGTCCCACCGGGAGGAGACCCCGGGGAAGACCTAGGACACGCTGGAGAGACTATGTCTCCCGGCTGGCCTGGGAACGCCTCGGTGTCCCCCCGGAAGAGCTGGAGGAAGTGTCTAGGGAGAGGGAAGTCTGGGCATCCCTGCTTAGACTGCTGCCCCCGCGACCCGGCCCCGGATAAGCGGTAGAAGATGGATGGATGGATGGATATATATATATATATATATATATATATAAATAATTTCACACTTTCTACAAATAATATACGTAACATTTCTTCAATGCTGCTGATGGATGACGTATTTCGTTCATGAAGACACGGTGGAACATGATAACCGCTGATATGCCGATAATTTAAACCATGTTAATATTGGCCAGTACCCTCATATGGTCACCAGTATATCATGCATCCCTAAGAACCCAAACATCACAGTGTGCTGACATCAGTCTGACAGAGAAGTGTGTTTGCGGAGGGGTTCCCCATGTGAAAGCAAACAAAAAGGTCACCCGGCAGTTAAGCTTGTTTTTGTGCATCAGATGGACTGAACTCTGCAGGAATGGGACGTACACACACCGCATCTGACATCAGAGACTGGTTGAACCTCGCGAGCCGCTGAGACCAGCAGTGTTTTCCATGTGCACAGATGTTTAAAGAAATACTTCACCTGAAAAATGACCATCTCTTAGTCTTAATTTACCCATCCTGACATTGTTTTAAACCACATGAGTTTCTCTCTTCATTGGAACCCAAAATTGCATTTTTGAAGAATATCCTGAAATGTTTTTGAATGAATTGGCTGCTCTTTTCAATATAATGAAAGCGAAAGGGGACTAGGGCTGTCAAGCTCCAAAAATAAATAAATAAATAAAAGCATCATAAAAGTACATAACTTATGATACCATGACACCTTACACTATACATGGACCACTTTTAAGATGCTTTTATAACATTTTGGATCTTCACAGCTTTAGTCCCCATTCGCTTAAAGGGTTAGTTCACTCAAAAATTCTGTAATTAATTACTCTCCATGTCGTTTTTAAACCCGTAAGACTTTCGTTCATCTTCGGAACTCAAATGAAGATGTTGTTGATGAAATCTGAGAGCTCTCTGTCCCTCCATTGACAGCTACACAACTACCACTTTGATGCTTCAAAGAGTTCATAAAGAGATCGTTAAACTAATCCATATGAATTGAGCGGTTTAGTCCAAATTTTCTGAAGAGACACGATGGCTTTATATGATGAACAGACTGAATTTAGGCTTTTATTCACATATAAAAACATTCATCAACTCCGAGAACCAATGAGGTTCATTCTTGTGTTACGCATCACGTTTGAGCTTCAGCAAGAACCAATGAGGTTCGTTCTATTGTGTTATGCAGGTTCTGTTGAGCTCCTGTTCACTGATCAATGTTTAAATGCGAATAAAAGCCTAAATTAAATCTGTTCATCATATAAAGTGATCGAGTCTCTTCCGAAAATTGACTAAACCGCTCAATTCATTTGGATTCATTTTTTGATCTCTTTATGAACTTTTTGAAGCGTCACAGTGGTAGTTGCGTAGCTGTCAATGGAGGGACAGAAAGCTCTCAGATTTCATTGAAAAGATCTTCATTTGTGTTCCCGTAGATGAACGAAAGTCTTACGGGTTTGGAACGACATGAGGGTGAGTAATTAATGACAGAATTTTCATTTTTGGGTGAACTAACCCTTTAAGTATAGAAAACACCAGCCAACATTCTATGAAAGCAATTCCCCTTTTATGTTCCACTGAAAAAAAATGAGTCATGGAGGTTTGGAACAATTCCTTTGAGGGTGTGTTTTATTGGAGCCGAGACAACATAGCAAAAGAAATTGTCAAACATGGTGACAGAAAAAGAGAGAAAACCAGAGGATACCTTTCTTTGCAGTCTTACTTTTTCCTCCAAATAAAGCAAATCCATGTATCCTACACCTAAAAAGCATTGCCTAGCAACAATGGGTTGCCAAATCATTCACATTCTACTGCCATGCTCTCTGTTAGCAACACAAAACCCCAGATTATGTTCTTTTAGATCTGATTCCTACAGATACTGCTGTTCGTTTTTTTTAACCGGTTTATACGAATCAATAATTCAGGAATCTGACGATAGTGATCTCGCTGTATGTTTACAAATCCCCCAAAAAGAACCGACTCATAAGAGTCATTCGTTCGCGAATC
This sequence comes from Leuciscus leuciscus, assembly GCF_965113295.1. Lineage (NCBI taxonomy): Eukaryota > Metazoa > Chordata > Actinopteri > Cypriniformes > Leuciscidae > Leuciscus > Leuciscus leuciscus. The sequence continues at coordinate 4,669,829 of NC_138746.1, forward strand.
GCTTTACATGATCGCGCTATTCATGGGTTTCATCAGGTCCCTTTCCACAGGTGTATAAAATCAAGCACCTAGATTATGAATGCAGACTGCATTGTGCTTGATTAATACACCTGTGGAAAGAAACCCATGAATTTGCTTTTGATTCACTATAAAGAATCGGCTCACATGAAGCATTCGCCTGGGAACCGAGACTGATTGCGCTGTAGCTTCAGTGAAAAACAGTGCAGGATATACACACCGTCAAAAATGAAACGCCAGGAAAATAATTCGGATTAGGCATTTAAAAACAAAATCGGTTCTGAATAATAAAGGGTTCGAAACCTTTCTGGAGAATAATATACATTAATATCTACAATACACACACTACAGTAATTAAAAGGCGTGCTATTTCCTGAACATTGCTTTTAAATTGCACTAAAATGGATTTGACTATAACGGACTTTGAAAACTTAAACCGTTCAGTCATTTGTTATGAAATGTCATGTGCAAATGCGAGTAAATTCCTGCTTTAGCATACAAGTTGCAAACAACTTTGACTCTGAACTTCAAAACAGATCTGCGGATATAAACAATATACATAAGGGTCGTTCCCAGGAAAATTCATGCAGACTGACAGCTGTAAAACTCACTTTTATGTTTCCCAGAGGTCCAGGACTCTTTCGCCAGACTGGGACTGCGAATGATCGCGCGTCCGGCTGATTTTAGCGCGTCCATGATGATGATGATGAATACCAGTTTATGTGACAATTAATAATCCTGAGAGCGCGATCCTCCGACTGTCCTCTGCCCGGTCGAGCCCGATCCTCTGCCCGCAGGAAAACTTTTCTGACAGCCAGTGATTTTCTTCCTTTTCCGCGGATGATCCCGGGTGGATGTGCGAACATGCTCGCCACGGTGGGCGGGGTTTAGTATGTAAATTAGGCGGATAATGTTCCGTCATGACGCTGCGGTGAGTAGGCGAAGGCGGGGCTCGAGTATGCAAATTAGGACTTCGCGCGTGTGTGTGTGTGTGTGTGTGTGTGTGTGTGTGAGTGCCGTTTGACGTGCATGATTGAAACGACGGTTACTATTAAAAGGGATAATACCACAATTTCACCCACCACAAAATACTATGGAAGCCAATGGGGTCCATCAACTGTTTGGTTATTCACATTCTTCAAAATATCTTCTTTTGTGTTCAGCAGAAGAAAGAAATTCATACAGGTTAGTTTGGAAATTGTTGGGTGAACTATCCCTTTAAATTATAAACTTTTCAGTTACTTCAGTTCATAGAGGTAAAAATAATAATAATAATCTTGGAGGTTGTGATTACAAGGACACACATTGGCCACAAAGTATTTGGACACTGAATAAAACAATAACAACACACATTAGAATAGTGAAGAATACAAATACTTATGAAGCATATTGCAGTTATAAGGCAGAATGTTTTAACTTAGATTTGTTTAGTATTAGCTATTATTAATGTAAAAACTATTATTGTTAGCTATTATTTGCATAACAAGTAGAAGTAGAAGAATTTAAGTAAAACATTCTAGTTGCCAATTCTATTAGATTCAGTCATGTAGCAGTTAAAGTATGTTACACATAATAAAATGTTTTAATTGCATTGTTCTTTAAAAAAAAAGTATTTTAATGTCATTACATTAGTCACTCAATTTCACAGAAATAATTAAATAAATAAAAACGTTTCTTTCCATTTTCACCTCCATGACACATGAGGTTCATTTCATGCAATGTCAAAAAAAAATGCTAAAAGTTACAATTTTAAGTCATTTAAACTTAAATTAACCTGACTTAAAAAAAGTTGAATCTTGCATAACTAAAAATTGCAATGTTAATTGCAAAGTTAAATCAATGTAAAAACATATGTTGTCATAACTTATTGATCATATAATTGTTTACAGTGTAATACTTAGTATGAAGAAAAGAGCAATAATGACGAGGATGAGTGTGAAACTTTACTTTGAGAGTGTATAGTTGTCTTTCTCTCCACTCAGCCCTATCTGAACTCCTCCGCAAGAGTGCGTCTACACTGACAGCCCATCCCCACATGGGAAACATGGAAATAAAGAAACTGAAAGGGGAAAAAACAGGCATTCAAGGAGGTTCCTCTGAGAAAGAGGTGATTTTGCTTGTCTTTCGTCACTTCAGGGTAGCATCTTACAACTGGAATGTACTTCTAGCAAACAGAGACCGGGGCATCAGGTTCTTCACCGTGACCCACCAAAACCAGTTCAGTTTCATGTGAAGACACACATTAAATACCATTGACCAGGGTCTCCCAGCAGAACAACAGGTGAGTCACTCCATTCAGGTGATTAACAAGAGAAAGCCAGATCTTCAGCATTCCTGGGCAAGCATGACAGATTCATGCAGATTATTGCAGAAAAAACATGTGCACTTGTTAAGGCAAGCATACAGACGAGGTTCTTCAGGGAGGCTGAATGTGAAACACTGCATCCCATGGGAATAATTCACTCTCCCAGTTCATCCTACAGTCCTGGAACTGGAAGCTTGAGGAACGTGGGTGACATACTAAACGGCTTCTGTACATTATTAATGCCTCCATATGCTGATTACAGCAACAGTCTGCAGCTCATCTCAGAATATAACAGCTTTAATAGGTCAATAGATAGAGATGTATACATAAAGGTCTGGAACGGCAATCTTTAAACTTGCAAAAAAAAAAAAAAAAGTGATGTGAAAACAAGAGCCCACATGAAATTGTGCACGTCATGTGACTGATGCACTGAAGAAAGCGTGAGTGTGTGAGAGGAACATAGAAACTGCATGCATGGTTATAAAAAGAGACGTGTTTAATATGAAAGCTCTGGTTATTTATTCATGCACGTAATATCATCTCATGAATGAGACATGAAGGCTCCACACTCACAGCGATCCGAGAATCTGTCGGCACGAGATGTTGCATTAGTTCACAAACTAGCAAATGCCAGCTGCAAAAAAATAATAAGTGTTTCAAAATGTTTTGAGATTAAAATCTATCTATTCTTAGTGTAATATGTGCTTTATTAATTCCCCCATTATATCTTATATAACCACTTATAGGGTAAACCTAAAAACATTTTAAAATATAAACTCTTAAGCTGTAAACATGTTTTGTTTGGACTTTGAAAGTGATTTGAGAGTAAATGCAAGATGAAATGACCCTTTAGAGTCTAGACCAATTTTTTAATTTGTGTAGATGAAACCATGGCATTCACAACAATACAATTGTTTCCCATTTTTACTCATTAATTAACCCTTTCCTCAGCTTCAATTAACCCCAATTATACAGCTAGTTGAATTTTATCATTTTAATATGTTTTTCTTTGCCATCAGAACACCATATATACAGTATATATATATATATGGTGATTGGTGACCCACCTATAATTGTGTGCACTAAAGCCTTAACAATCAACAGACAAATCACAAGAAACTCAGATGCCAGAAAACAAAATGTTTTATTACTTGAAACCTCACAGAGACCTCACAACGAGTGCAGCCGAGGTTTGGCTGAACGACAGACAGAAAAGCAAGAAGTGACAGCGGGCAAAGAAAACAAAGCAACTGTCTTTTTTTTTCCCCCTCTTTCATTTAAACCACTTGGACATCGCAAACTTTACCACTTCCTCCATCACATCATAACTTAAAAAAAAAAAAAATATCACAACACCTAAAACAACAACCATCTCAGAGCACTACAATACCACATAGGACTGACTCTGGCTAAACCCCTCCCCCCCTCCCTCCCTCCCACCCATCATTAACCAAACTAACACAGTAACCATCTCTTCTTCTGAAACGACCCGCACCAGAACTCGCTGGAGACCGTTTGGGGGAACTGGCTTCCTCCAGTTGGCAAAATCTATTCACGTTAACACAAATCCAAGGTTTTTTTTCCAAAAGGTGGGTCGGCTCGGGACATTCTCCCTTTAGCCTGATAATACTTCATGCTTAGCAGACATAGATGACATCTGGATCTGTATCCGTTTACACAGCAAGTGTGATGATGGCCCAATGAAAACCTTTCCACGAGTGTAACAGGTTTAAAGTCGCCAACCTTTCTGAAAGCAACAGCGCCATCAAGTGGCACAACCAAGTATTTCTTTGAAAACAATACACAAACCATATAATAATAATCATATTATTATTAATAATAATAATAATAATAATAATACACTCCTCTAGCTTCCGATCATTGGACCAGCCAGTAACCTGATGGATCTGAAACACTTTTCGTTTTCAACAAAATTGCAGTCCTACTACTTTAGTTGGCACTGGACTACACTAGCTTCCGTCTGATACTGAAAGATGGTCAATCAATACAATAAAGAAAACCAGGAGGGGAAAGTATCCTGCGTTTCCATACTTGACATATTCCCTTGCGAGCTCGTTGAAGTCAACAGTGCATTAGTGCCACGCTGGATAAATAAATAAATGTAAACAAATGACCGAATTCACAAGCGCGGACCAAAACAGGAGAAGAGTCGTCACGACAATGGGCTGGTGATCCGTTTGCAAAAGGTTGCCTGTTAACGTGGCAAAAAAAAAAAAAAAAAGATGTGTTTGAGGCATGACGTGGTAGAGAGGGAGGGAAGAGATCTTTCGGTTCCACCAACGAGGTCCCATACGAAGGCACTGATTATCTGTAATTGGTGAGTTACACTGCTGGACTGTGTTTGTGGCGCACAGTTCGTCACTTTGTACCATGAGGAAGAACTGAACAGCAATCCACAGATTAAGCTTCGGTTTCGTCACACGAGTCCTAAAAGATGTTTTGCATGAGAATTGTCGCATTGTTTCTGGGACGTTCGATGGAGACGTTTTGTTGTTTGAACATTGCGTTACATTCTTGTCATATTAGATGGTGACATTCTTGAGTGAAAATCTTCTTGCCTCTGATATGGGGTAGAGCACCTGGGACGACGGATCTTACACTTGCCCTGCTTTGCACAAACCCCCTCCCTCCCCCCGCAAAAAAAACAGTAAAATCAAGGCCGAAATCCAGGAGGCCGGTCTCTGAATGGACTGAGGGAAGATACTCACCAACTCCTGTGAGGTTTCTAGACATTTACAAGAGAAAAGAAACGGCAGTTTCCTGCTCAATGTGTGATGTCCCTTAAAAGTCTTCTTTTTTTGTCTTTTGTATTTTTACTACAACAAATACAGTCACACAATACAATATCCTTCTGACCAGGCAAGAAGCTGTAGTATTAGAAGACAAAAAAAAAAAAAAAAAAAAAAAAAGCAATTTGAGCCACAGACATGCCAAAGATGAATCTGAATCTGGGCTTATGGAGGAAAAAAAACAACCAGAGAAGACCATGTGTGTATGTGTGTGTGTGTGTGTGTGTGTGTGTGTGTGTGTGTGTGTGTGTGTGTGTGTGTGTGTGTGTGTGTGTGTCTGTCTGTGATTGCAAGAATGATTGGAGGTCTGTTGAGGTGGGAAACAAGCATTCATTTTTTCAGGGGCTGGTAGACAGATGCGTTGGGGTCCAGTCCTGACGGACTGGTGTCCATGAACTTGGAGGAGTAGTGGGGCGTGACGGGGGTCATGCTGCCCGTATCTGCTGAATACACCACACTGGGCATGACGGCCATCACCTCTGCTATCTTCTGCTTCAGGTCTTTAATCTCCTGGTCTTTCTGCAGAATCTGACCTAAAAGAACACAAATCCAGACGGGAACAACTTTTAGTGGTTTTCAAAGATCAAGGTCAAAGTTTATTTACATAGCAAATTTTAACAACACGAATGTTGACCAAAGTGCTTCACAAGGAAATCAAAAATACACACACAGTGAAAAGAACTTGTCAAAAATTAAAATAAGCAAAAGAAGTTCAACCTGGAACCATCACGAAAACTGCAAACCCATTGCATTTAAAAATGCACACAAAATTAAACCGAGTTTTTAATAAGCTTGAGAAAAAAGGTAGGTTTTATTTGATGCTTTAAAAGCGTTTAATGTGGGAGAAGCTCTAATCGTTAACGCTAGTGTTGGAGCATAGACTGAAAATCTCCTTTTGTTTTCAAACGAGCTTTCGGGATATTTAATGATGGCTGAGATGCAGATCTAAGTGATCTCTGCGGAGAATAAGAACTTAAAAGCTCTGATATGTTTTCCATGATTGGGAATGATGTATTCTATAAATACATATACCACCATTCAAAACTTTGGAGATGGTAAGATTTTGTTTTTGAAATGTGTCTTATATGCTCACCAAGGCTGCATTTATTTGATCAAAATACAGTACAAACTGTAATATCGTGAAATATTATATATATATATATATATATTATTATTATAAATATATTTTTAAACAAACACAAAGGTGAGCATCATTACTCCAGTCTTCAGTGTCACATGATCCTTCATAAATCATTCTAATATGATGATTTGCTGCTCAAGAAACATTTCCGGTTATTATCAATGTTAAAAACGGTTGTGCTGCTTCATATTTTTGAGGAAACTGATAGTTTTTTCAGGATTCTTTGATGAATAGAAAGTTCAAAAGAACAGCATTTATTTTAAATAGAAATTTATACTGTCACTTTTGATCAATTCAATGTGTCCTTGTTGATTAAAGGTATTCATTTCTTAAAGAAAAAAAAATAAATCTTACTGATCCCAAATTTCTGAATGGTACTGTAGTTAATTAAATACTAATTAAAATATGTAATTCTTACAAGAATTTCTGGAAAGAAAAAAAAGTTTGACAAGTGGCTGAGTAAATGATGACAATTTTTCTTCAAACCTGTTTTAGCTACAAAATAAAGTGGTGCCCAAATTTAAAAGCTAATCTTTGAGTTCTTCTGTGGACAGGGCGTGATGCAAACCTTGTGCGATCTCCAGCTGTCTCTTAGCGTCTCCGAGGGCAGAGAAGAGGTCCAGCTTAATTCGGGTCTCAGCACTGAGGCTGTTTTCCAGGTGCTGGGTTTTATCCTGCATCGCTGACAGCGCTGACATCAGAACCTCTGTGTCCTTTTCGTTTTCCTTATATTTATGAAGTTCCTAGACAGATATGAAAGAAGGATGAGACATTAAATGTCTATTTTATTACTTTTTCTGATTTTTTTTTTAGCAGATTTAGAGCAAATATAACATGAAAATCTCCTCACTTGAACTTTGAGCTCCAGCTCTCTGATTTGATCTTCTTTCACCTTGATGTCAAGCGTAAGTTTCTTACACTCCGTCTCCAGCTCAGAAATCCTCCTCCTCAGAGACTCTGTGCACTCACCTCTGACACACACACACACACACAAATACAGATGCAAGTTAGTTCACATATAAAAAAAAAAAAGAGAGTGTTAAATATCCTGCAGGTATATGGAAAGGAAATAGAATAAAACAAGACAGAACTGACAAGAGAAAAAGGAAAATCCTTTGAGACACAGACAGAATGGAGTGGAAAATATTATGAAATATTATGCATGTTATGTACACTACCGTTCAAAAATCTGTACGATTTAAAAAAAAAAAATTAATACTTTTATTAAGCAAAAATGATCAGCAGTTTGAAAGCAACATATTTATAACGTTACAAAAAATTACTATTTCAAATACATTTTTTTTTAACTTTCTATTCTACTAAAACAAATCCTGAAAAGAATTGCATCACGGTTTCCACAAAAATACTGAATTAGAAATATGATTTCTGCAGGATCATGTGACTGAAGACTGGAGTAATAATGCTGAAAATAAAGCTTTGCCTTCACAGGAACTACATTCAAACTGTTGTTTTTAATTATAATAATATTAATATACATTACAATATTACTGTTTTTACTCTATTTTCGATCAAATAAATGCAGTCTTGATGATTATAAGAAACTTCTTTCAAAAACATTACAAAATCTTGCCGACCCCAAACCTTTGAACGGTAGTGTATATTATACATTTCATTCCATTTGATTAGGATTATTTGATTAGTAAGTTCAAAAGAACATTATTTATTTGAAATATGTATTTTTTTGTAAGAAAGAAAGACTTCACTGTCTCTTTTGATCAATTTAATGCATCCTTGCTGAACAGTAAAAAGTATTAATTTCTTAATTAAAAAAAAACCTGTTGACTCCAAACCTTTGAACAGTGGTGTATAATGAAATGGAAAGGAGAAAGGAATGTATGAGGGTTGCATATATTACGGATTGGATGTTATGAAATATAATGTAACGATGGGAAGCACCTGGTTGCAGCGGCGAGAGCGACTGCACGGGCCGCCGTGGCCTCCTCCAGCTTCTTGCGTTTCTTTTCCTCTGCTAACAGTTTCTCTGCTGCAGCACGAGCGTCTTGTTCTGCTTTCAGACGCTTCTCCAGCTGTCCCACTGTCTGCTTGTCCTTCTGCTTCGCCTGCACGGCGTTATGAAGTCTGAACATACACACAAGAGTTTGCATTAATACAGATACAGTCCCCTGGCTTCTCTGCACTCCCTCATGGAGCAATCTCAAAGAGGGATGTCTCACTTGTTTTGCAGTAGTTCGTTCTCTTGACGCAGCTGCCCGAGTTCAGAGCGTATGCTGCGTTCAGAGCTGCCCAGAGAGCCCAACTGACTGCGCAGATCCTGTTCGGTCTGTCGGCTTGCCTGCAGATCTGCCTTCAGCTTCTTAACATCCTGCTCCAGCCTAACACACATATACACAGACCATTAAGTCCATTAGGGGGTCATTATAATAAACATGAATCAGAGAAAAGGTCAGCATCTCAAAACTAGAGGTCGACCGATTGATGGGGTCGATTTTGGGCATTTTTTTATGAATCGGCATGGGCCGATTGTGCTGCAAATTAGGCCGATTAATAGGCAGGCGCATCTGCGGGCAGCTAAGCGTTGATGTGGAACACGTGAAACTTGTTTTAGTGAACTAAAACTTTATTTTATTTTTTCATCTAAAAGTTTATTTGACAGTCTAGATTTTTGATGACCTGTTTTGTGTATTTTATATTTAATGTCTAATAATTATTTGTATTTTTTTATACAAGTGCACTGATTGGAGAGGCTTGTGTTGTTCAGTAAATGTTTAATTTAAGCAATTTTCTCTATCACTTCTTAAAAAAAAAATTTTTTTAAAAAAGGGAAAATCGGCCAAACATATTGGCATCATATATCGGCCATCGGCTGCCCTGATTTCTAAATATCGGCCAGAGAAAAATCCATATCGGTCAACCTCTACTCAAAACCCATTAGGCTACCTACATAGACGGCATTTGCGTGCACCCAAACATGCACAAGGTATAATCTGCATACAAATGATGCCCAAAAATGCTGTCTAAGGAGGCAAGTAGATGATATAAAAATAATTATTTTCAGGTAGTTTGTGGTTTCCCCCAGATTTGGAGTGTTAGGTAAACATAAAAGGTTTGTGAAACCACAATATTATAATTATATAATATAGTGTTATTCAAAAATGGACTGACCTCGCATCCGAAAATGCCAACTTCCCTACAACATATTATGAAAAATAGTACATCAAAGTTTACTTAAGCTGGACTGTGACACTATTTTCTTCTAGAAACAAACTTTGTTGCATTCTTTTTCTGTTATCTTTGTAAAGCTGCTCTGAAACAATCTGTATTGTAAAAAGCGCTATATAAATAAAGGTGACTTGACTTGACCAAAGGAGTAATATGTACGAATACTAGATAGCACCTAGATAACCTACTATTTCCACCAAGATTTCAAAGCACACATCTGATATACACTTTACTAGTCCATGAGGCCACAGGAGAGGAGTAGCGAATGGCGGGAAACTGATGCAATTGATGTTGTGGGTCACATGACAAAGCAGATTTACAACGCAAATAAATTTTTTAACAGTCACAAATGACTCTGGCAGTAACCATTTCAGACTCCGCTTATGACCCTAAAGGTGTGGTGACATTAGCAAAATTAAGCCGAGTTCACACAAAAGTCACATTTAAACCAGGCAAATTCATGTGAACTTGAACCTAGGGGTGTGTGATATCACGACTTTTGATAGTGAATGATTAAAATGTCTCCACGATCTGCTTTTAGAGAAATATCGTAGCTATAGAGCATTCTATCAGTTGCAGTTCTGGCACCTCTGTCCCCACATACTGTACAACACAAGGGTTACGCTCACGTGACATTGCAGGTTTTCACAGTCATGCAAGTGTATTATTTGCATGCGTTATAAAGCCTTGCCGCTTAAACATTTTATTCACACACTGGTCTCAAATCTAATTTATACAGTGCAGTCTTTGTAGTGTTTTATATTTACATTCGTTTACTCATTTCCTTGCTTGAATACTACTGTTAAATACACCTACTGTGAAAGACTAAAGAACTGTTTATTTCATTTGTATATTCTAATGTATTTGTAAAGTGCATATTTGTTCAAATTTTTAATAACAAAGATAAAATATTGAGATAAATATTTTTATCTTTGCTCACCCCTACTTTGGCCTAAATGGTATGTCATTATTTTTTCTTTTATATTTTGTCACCTTGTAAGGCTACATTTTTAAAATAGGGAAATTAGCTTGACTGTGCTGCTCTGTCACTTGCAAAACAGTAAAACCAACATGTAAAAATTGTGAATCGTCATGTGATATTTTTGCCATATCGCCCACCCCTACTTGAACCCCATGCAAAACTTGCATTGGGAAATCTTTCACCCTGGAGTGAAATTCAAGATTGCGTAGATTTCTATTGAAATGACTCTTGACCACTAAAATGATAATGCCAAAACAAAAGTGGACACAAAAATAAAGTTCCAAATCAACGAGAACAGATTTATTTCTCACTGAAAACAGTCTGACTTGTTTTTTTGGCTTAGTGAGAAAGCTTAATGCTTAATATTGACATCAGAGTGTAGGGAACAACATTACAAAACATGCTTGCTAGTATGTAGTGTTTTCACACAACCCTTTTGAACATGAGAGCTGCTTGTTTTAACACGAAGTCACAATTTTGAGACAGATGATGTGTGCGAGTCTAACCTGACGAGCGCCTCGGGTTTGCTCAGCTGATTGTTGGGAATGCAGTTTTCCACAGGGTCTCTGTGCGATGTTGCGTTCTTCCCTCCTCCACACTTCTGTTTTCTGTCCCCCTTATTCGAGGAAGAGGCGGACGACGAAGGCCCGGAGGAAGACGGCACGCTGCCGTTGGCTGTTCCGTGTCCCCGGGGCGAGGAGCTCCCTCCCCCTCCGCTGGCGTTTTTGTAATTTTTGTTGGAGTTGGAGGAGGAAGAAGAGGAGGAGGATGAAGAGTGTTCATCTTTCAACAGGTTCTCAGTGCTGCCCAGCAGATCTGAGCTGCTCAGTCTCTTACTGTTCACGTGGTTCTCCATGTACTCCATCTCCTGAGCTTTACTGTCCACTGACGGCAAGATGCTGCTGGTGCTGCTGTGATGGTTCTGGTTGTGGTTGTGTTGCTTTTTGGACTCGTTTTTGCCCCGTTCTTTCTCTCTGTATTCCAGCTCTGGTAACGTGTTGGATGAGGGCTTTTTACCGCCCGCTGAGCCGTTCTGTGCCACAGCTGGAGAGTCTACATCTTGAATGCCTTTAGATGCTGCTGCTGCTGCTGCTTTTGAAAGTCAAAGAGCAAGAAAGACTTAAAATGAATAGTTTATCCAAAACAGAAAAATCTGTCCATAAATACACTCAGCCTCATGTCACTGCAACAATGAACAATTTCATAATTTTCTCACGGCTGTTTATTTTATGATATATAATGGTTTTAATCATTTATTTTCATGACTGGTACTTTAAATACATTTATTTATAGTGGCTTATTTTTACTGTCAGGAGTAGAAAGAATATAAAAACACTGTAATGTCATATACAAATTTAGGTCACCCTTTAGTTTAGGGTCCAGTTCTCACTACTAACTAACTACGACTTTTGCCTCAATAAACTCTTAATTACTGCTTATTAATAGTTAGTAAGGTAGTTGTTAAGTTTAGGTATTGGGTGGATTAAGGTCATGCAGAATAAGGCATTAATATGTGCGTTATAATATAATAAAGAACTAGTTAAATAGTGAGAATTGGACCCTAAACTAAAGTGTTAGCCAAATTTACTATCAAAAACTGTGTTTTTTTTTATGAAACTTATTAATTTAATTTGCCTTTTAAAATGTAATCAAATAAAAATATAACAATTCCTTAAAATTTTCTGGCAGAGTACTGCACAATAGGTGTACTGTTTAAATTAAAACATGGACGGAAAATTGTATAATATTCCATACAAAATAGTGTACCAAAATTATATATTATTTATACAAAATTTGCCAAATTCCATGACATTACACATTATTATAATTTTTTACTGGATTCCAAGATTCCATCCAGCTTTTCCATTAAAGGGCTCTATATTACATATTTACCCTGTTGAAGAGAGTTAGTGTGGGCTATTAATAGTGTTATAATGCAAGAACCATTAGTAAGAAGGTTATGCAGTTAATAGGGGTCCTCCATTAATGCATCTCAATCCATGCACTCTCTGTGGCCACTGAATAGATACAGCAATTATTTCAGCCATGCACCAGTAGTCCAGTATTGGAAAAATACATTTCCTACACAAAATAAAAACGGTATATCGCCCAGCACTGGTTTGGGTGAACTATTCCGTCAAGACACAAGATGCAAAGCTGCACAAGATCATCCCTCAGTCCTTACCTTCCTCTGCTTCTCTCTCTTGTCTCTGTATGAGCTGTTGTTCTGGAGGTAGTGCCTGCTGCAGCAGCTGCATGTAAAATTCGTTCTCTTTCTGCACTTCCTTCTGTTTTCGTAGACGCATCTTATAACTTACATAACTCTTAAAACCAAAGCCCAGCGTAACCACCGGGTAACCGATACTGTAAACATAAGAAGAAATAGTACATCAAATGATTAGCATTGTTGGGGTAAAAAGCAATTCCGTATGCTGTTGTTTATGGTGTTGAGTTCAAAGGTAATAAATCAGTCATAGGAAAGTGCTTCTTCAACGATCCTGCCTCTTGATATTTCAGCTGAATAAATTTTATATATTGGTGTTCTAGCATCATTTTGGTCACGGTGAAGTGCGCCTACACTGCTGACATCTTTACCTATTGTAGCTTATCCACAGTGTTTGCACAAAATAGACACTGACACAGTAAAAATGCAAAATAAATGTTTTGTCAATGATTTCAGCCCTCCAAAAATATTTTGGCCTATTATTTTCAGTTGCTGGAATTTCAGTGCATCACTATTTCATATCACATTATGATCACTTATAGTAATAAAAAAACATGACCAACACGTTCTGAAATGGTTGAGGACACTGGACATATAAAGCAGAAACTTGCTCACAATCAATGGAAGCGTTAGATTTGTCAGCGTAAGTGTGGATTTGGGAAAATGACGTACCAGTGCGCTGCAAATGGACGACACAAGTCCACGTGGAAGTGCTTCAAATCTTTAAATCTGATAGCTGCCTCAATATAAACAAAAAGTATCCATAGCGACACAGTGGGGAGGCAGACCCCTCGTTCTGTTGGGAGACAAGAGATTAACAGCACAAATTAATCTAAACAAACCCACAAGGATTCAAGCACACACTCGGTGGGCGAGTCATTTGAAGCAAATGCTTTGTTGACACCAAGATCCAGAGCTGCTCAGTCACACCGGCAGAAATAACCAAGCTTACAGCTGCAAGGTCACAGTGTGTGTGCATGTTATAAAGAGAGAATAAACTATGCGATGACAACAAATGCTCACAACAGAATGGGAATGCTCCTCTCATGGAGTGCGCCAATGGATGTGTGCGTAAGAATTTGTGTGTCCAAACTGAGCTACCAAAACAGATGTAAAATATTTTTTAGCCCATCTTTTACAAAGAGGATTAGAAAAACCAGAGATGGGTGTGTCTTCAACAAACCAAACTGACATTGTGGACACGTTGGCTTGAGGTTGTCTATAGCGGAAATGTCAAAACTGTCAAGTCATGAATGTTCACTAACCACAGACCAATCAACTGTAAGCTTGATGTTATACTTCAGAGACATTCAAACGAAAATACCAGAACATTGATGGCAGGGTGAACATGTGATATGAACAGGTGTGTGGCTCTTACCTGTGTGCCAGACGTACTGTACCCACACATATGTGCTGGCTGCAAAGAACAGCCACTGCACTGGGATGAACAGCAGACATATAATGTCTGATGTGAATGCCACACACACAAAAAACACTGAGAAAGCCTGAAACACACAAAGAGATGCATAAGATCATCACATGTGCAACTGGCATGACATGTCAATTTACAGTCCTCTTTCAGTATTTGGGTAGACAGTAGGGCAGCCCCCTAATAGCCCATAATTTTTCCATCTTTGCAGCCGACACAGACACAGAAAACACTAGTTTATTAAATAATTAAAATGTCTCCTTGCTATTTTTTCCCGACATTCTGCGTGCGCTTCAGAACAGAATAGGCTATATTTTGGCATTATATTTTGCATGCAAAACATCATATAAACAGCCCTAAACCCTATTCTGACAGGACTAGTTTTCCAGGGGGGGGGGGTTGTTAGAGAAATGCATGTCTCACAGACATTGCAATTTTAATCCCATCTGAATCTGCCAAGTCTGTGTTTTTCTCACACAACTTCTGTAAAAATTCTAGGGCAAAATTACCAACTTTTTTTCGACAAACTCAACGGTCCTCTGAGAAATCTAATGTCCGAATGCAAATGTCTGTGATTGCTGATGTTGTATTATTCTAACGCTTCTCCTCATGTGTTTTTGACCTACCTGAGCTACCATTTGCACACCAATCTTCAGCATGCTTTAATTTAGTTTCAATATGGATGGTATCCGACAAAAAAAAATAACATGCAATTAATAAACTGAACCAAATCGCCGGAAACTGCGAAGACTGCCCATTATAATATCAGTGTCATGTAAGTGTAAGATACTTGTCTAGATTTCTCTGCTCACTTATTTATTATAAACAGCCACTGCACATAAATTAGTCCCGTCCGAATAGGGCTCGAAACAGCATTTTATAAATATTATGCATAACATAATATGCATAATACAAACAAGTTTTAAAGTGATGGATTGACAAATAAGATATGCATTAATTCTTTATTTTTGTATTATTATTATTATTTATTTTTACAATATATAATATGTAGCAGTTGATTTTAATAATTTTTTTGGTCTGTTTCGGAGCTTATAAGCAGAATGAATCACCATGCACTTTCTTTGTACAGAAAACAGAAGCTCAGACATTTTGCTAAACAAACATCAGATTTTTGGTTGGGACAACATGAGGGCGAGCAATTGATTCCTTATAAAGTCCCATAATCTGGATGAAAAAGCTCATCTCACACACACACACATACTCACCAGGCCCTGGTATCTGAAGGAGTCGTAAACACTGCGAATGAAAAGCCAGAAAGGCCAGAGGTACTCGAAGCGAAACTCCAGCACAAAGTCTGCCAGCAGCACCAGCGCCCAGACCACCAGAAACTTCAGGTACAGGAATGTACTGAGACAGAGAGAAAGAGATATTATTAAACAAACATTCAATAATCCATCCATTTCAAGATTGCAACCCTAGATCTCTTTGAATAAGACCCCAACATGTGGCCTTGAGCCAGGGAACATCTAGAGGAGGCACGTAAAGCAACTCCATCATGAGCTCCAGCAGTAAATCCAAACCAATGAACCATGGGTGCGTGGGGGAGGACGTGAATCACTGTTTGGCTTTCTCCAATGCAGCGTGTAGTAAATGAAGTGGATTATGTTTTATGTAAGGACGAGAAGCCCAAAACCATCTCCAGATGTAGAAATGCAGATAAGGTGTAATTAAGCAACACTGTGAATATCATGATTTTAATGTGCTTTTTAAGACTGTGTCTTTAGACCAATTTTATGATAATTCCTTGTCTCTAAAACAACAGAGCTTTACTGGTAATAATAATAATGAAACATAAAATACAGGTTAAAGTGCTGCAAGGTATATAAAAAGAAAAACGTTTAAAAATATAATGCATAAAAAATTAAGATTAAACCTTAAAACAACAATAATTATAACAATAAGAAATCATCTAGATACTTTAATAGAGCCTTCAGAACTGTTAGTGTTGGTAAGTTTAATTAATTTCAATGAATTTCTTCGTCATAGAAATTTGTAGAATCATACACCTCAAAACAAATGACTTCCCTTTTTACAGGTGCTGTAAATAGTGTTCTGATGACAGAGATAATTGTGTTAATGCAAGGTAAAAAATAAGCAGTCACTGGACCGGTAGATCTGGGATGATGACATACTTGTTGATTTCCACCTCACTGAGGAAAGTGACTAAACAAATCAAATAACAAACAAAAGATAACAGGTGTTATAGATGCATCTTCACAGATTATGTCATCAAAGTTTACAGTCACTGGATGGACGGATCCAAAACAAACACTTCATATGCAACACATATTACGCATGTTAGCAGGACAATAAAAATAAACCCTAAATTGTATGATCTTCACATAAACATTATTTGGTTCATATTCTAGTATCACAAAGTACTTATATACACAGTTAGGACCAAATCTATTACTTAAAGCGTTAGTTCACACAAAAATGACAATTCTGTCATCAGTTACTCGCCCTCATGTCGTTCCAAACCCGTAACAGAGTTTCTGTTTATGTTCACTGATCAAAGTTTATATGTGAATAATAGCCTAAATTCAGTCAGTTCGTCATATAAAGCGATCGAGACTCTTTAAGAAACATTTGGACTAAACCACTCAATTCATATGGATTAGTTTTACGATCTCTTTATGAACTTTTTGAAGCATCAATGTGGTAGTTGTGTAGCTGTCAATGGAGACATGAAAGGATTTCATCAAAAAGATCTTCATTTTTGTTCCAAGATGAACGAAAGTCTTACGGTTTTGGAACGACATGAGGGGAATTAATTTTTGGGTGAACTATCCCTTTAAGGAAAATTGTTTTGGGGTAAAAATAATTTCCCTATGAACCCTAACCGACATATTTCCCAGATGCAACATTATATCAACATTTGAAATGTTGGCATTATGACTGAATTTGAGCTCCAGACCCACTAAATTAGAGAGTCAAACATGCCGAACTTCAAGCAGAATAACAGATGACTGATAATGGGTGAAGTCTGGCAACTTTCGTTAATGGCAGGGATAGTGCCAGATATTTACCCACTGTGAGTAAATCATAGGGTTTAACTGCGTCATCTACGGCACAACCTATTCATGATATATCTGCAATTAATTATTTTGCTGGCAAGGACTGTGCATTAAGACAAGGATATAGTTTGTAAATTCAATTCATTTTGTGAATCAGTTCAAGCTGTAAATGAATCAACTAAAAACTTGATTCAACAATTTAATGCAAATATGCGTATATATGGTATTTTTCACATTCTTCAAACACTTGTTAAAAAAACATATGTGCAGGTAAATATTGATGTTTATTAATGTATTAATTAAGTTCATTGGTTAGATGAAAATGATCAAATATACTCATTCCTTGTGTTATTTTCTTGAAAATTGTGTGGGAAAACATGCCTTGATTATTTTTCTTGTTACTGTATTTTTCACTTTTGGCATTATGAATCTACTTGGCTTTAATGACTGATTGGTTGAAACTGTGGTTTCTCTGTTTGAAGAAAACCACCACTTTAAACAGTTTCAAAGCAAATTCATATCCGCTACGTAATTATCTGTAAATTGCTGCCATCTAAAACACTTTACTGATATCTTGCTTTCCACATTTGACAATCTGTCCTATGACATGTCCCACACTGATGTCTCCTGTAAACAACATGACTCCCACTTCATGCATAGAGATTGAAACTATTATATGAGAGATTATGGCTACTGATAATATATGAAACATTCAATACTGTTGGGCAAACACTCTTACAACATCACTTTTGACTGATAGGTCAGATGCTCCCTGACAAACCTTACTTACACAACCACTAAGACCAACAAACTACAGCTTTCAAGAATTAGTTCATTAATTGTGAAAAAAAAAAGCACAATGAAATATGTAAGTTTTAATAAAGAATATTATTATTTTTTTTAAATAAAAAAAGAAGAAATACATTCCTAACATTTTCTGGAAGAACGTTTTTTTCTTACACCAAATTTGGCAAATGATGGAAGGCAAATTTTTAGTAACTTAGTCAAAAGATGTGATCAAGGAAATTATAAAAACTGTCCCGGTCTTCCCAACTTCTGCTGGAAAATAGCTTAGTTATTTGGAGTCTCAGGCATTTAAAAAACAAAACAAAACTGCAGCTGTCTCTTAGAAACCATTATTTGAATAAACTTCACGCTTTCTGTGCAACTTTACATTTGAAATTTGCAAATTAAATTACGGTTATTCTTCTTACGGTCTTGCTAGATCAAATCAAAACATTGCCTTCGTTGCGGATACCGAGAGACTGAAGGTGCTGCTGTCACGTCAATCATTCTGATGATTGACACTTACTGACTCTAACGATCGAGTCTCGAGCCCTCACTAGTGGGTTTCGCGGGTTTCTTTCTTTTAAAGCACATCGCTGAGATGATGAGGCCTAGGGCAGCTTATTCATTTCTGCGGAAACGACTGTCTACCTTCGGCCAGCTTTGTTGACTGTAGCCCAGTTGAGCTAAACGATTTACTGTCTCTCTATGGGGTCTTAGACCATAATAAAAGGCTAAATCTGGGTCTTTCCTACAGGTCGGGAAAGATAACGGTTCCGTCCTAAGGTCTGAATCGTACCTGCCGTAGATCCCCTCGGTGATTCGGTTCCGTTTTAAGGGCCGTCGGAGCTTGCTGCAGTCCGCATTGCGCCGCTTCATCCTCGCCCCCTTAAATCGGGCTTTTTAATACGTACAGCAGTATAGTCCAGGGTTCTGTCTTATTCGGATGGGAAACATTGGCGGTCCCGCAAAGGAATATACCGCGGTGGTTGTTTTTTTTTTTCCAGCTGGAAACAAAGAAATAAATAAAAAGACTGAGTAGAAGACCCTCCTCCTTCTCTCGCGCAGACGCACAGACACGGGCCTAGACAGATGTGAGTGACAGGCTGCCGAGCCAATAAGAATCGCGCCTGTTTGCTGTCATTTTGAATGACAAGACAAATAGCCAATAGGCAGCGGTCTGATTTGTGGCGGTACCAAAGAAAGGGAAAAGGGCGGCTGACCTGTTTCTTGGCCCGACCAGTCGCTCTTTTTTTGGACAAATCAGGTAGTGGTCGCTGACCAATAGGATCGATTCAGGCGGGACTCTCTGTACGTTTTTTTCGTATGATATGTGAGAGATGCGAATTCCACATAAACTTACTACGTTGGTAGGCAGATGTAAATTATACATTGTGTGACGGTCAAAGACAAACAAAGCCCCACAAATAAGTTAATACATTATGAATTTAATGATCAATATTTTGTTTAATAATCAATTTTTCTTTTTTCTTTTCTTTTTTCTTCTTCTTCTTTTTTTTTTTTTTTTTACAATATGCATTTTAATCTCCCCAAACACATTTCTTAATATAGGCTACTGGATAAAATGTAAAACTAATAATTACCAAAGAGGCAAATTAATTAGCCTCATTTGATCTCAATTAGGTAAGTAACAATTTCGCTACTTTAGTTTTAGAATTTACAAAATTTTAAGTGCTGTAGAACAGGAATAACCCAAACATTTTATATTAGTTGCATAATTTTCTTTGCCGGCTTTTGATAATGTTGCTAATAGGTCCTAGGCTACTATACAAACAAACACTGTCCATGATATTATACATACACAACATGATGATTAATAGACCCTTCGTAGGGAGTTTGATTGACAGGCGATCTGACCAATCATAATCCGCCATCCGCCGAATCCACAATTTTTGTCAGACAAAGCAGTCAGGAGAGTTAGTAGATTAACGTTGGATGATTTGAACTTGAAAAACTGTATACTGACGTCTTTCCGCGGTTAAAACAACATTCTTATGTTCATTCATGTTTATTTGATGCTATAAATTAAGGAAGAGATGATCGGTTCACTAGCAGCTTTAACTGCGGCCCTACATACAGCGATCTGTCAGTCACATTAAAGAGCCACAAAACGGTATTTATTGTTTAAGTTTCTTCTAAAAAAATTACCAAATTTGATGTTTCATATCAAAAGTAGCCTGGTCTGTACTTTCTGTCAGCGTGTTGTCAGTGTCCTGTATTTTTCACTGCGTGAGAACATGGTGTGGCTTGTCGGACATAGCAACACTAATTAAAGGGGGCGGGTCTCTGCGAAGGGTCAATTGCACAGGGTGGCATTTTTCGGAAACCCCTCCATTCCTCTTACATGCACGTGATCTTGCATACTCTTCATCTCTGGCCGGTGAAGATTAAAGACATTCAGAGTTTGTCACAGTAATAATGGCTCCTCAGTACGCCCCCAGTCTCCGCTCAAGACTTCCTCTTGTGGCCTTCCTGCTGGAAACCATCTTTATCCTACTGTTTTTCTTTTTTGTGAAAATAGAGCAGCATGAGTCTGACAGTAAGCTTTTCATCCGCACATATGCAGGTTAGTAAGTCTGATTTACATATAAGCTGTGTTATGATTCCTAAGAGTTCAAATTTGCATTCATTGTTCATTTTAAGGATAAACCTGAGGTTATTGATTAACAGCATTACATCATCTTTTGTAAACCTGCTATGTTAATTTCATATGTTGATGAATGCTAATGCAACAAAAGACTAGTCAAATATTCAGCTCAGAAATATATATATATATATATATATATATATATTAGAACCTTTAACATATCAAAACCAATTGCAAAATTCCTATCCATATGAACGTACTTAAAATGAATATAATTTGACTTTATTTAGTTTGTAAATGTGTGCCACATTGCCGTTTGGGGTGTGGAGCCACACCATCTCTGGTTTTGGATGATAAGAAGCATTTCTCTATCCCACAAGCAATTAAAAGACTGACCGCCAAGTGTTTTAAAGTTTATATCGCTTTTCATAAAATTACACATTGGCAATATTGGAAATGCAATCTTTTCTACAGAATTCCAAGATATCCATGTGATGATATTCATGGGGTTTGGATTCCTGGCCACGTTCCTTGTACGATATGGTTTCAGCGGATCAGGGTTTAACATGCTGTTAGCAGCCATGGCCATCCAGTGGGCCGTCTTGATGAATGGCTTCCTCCTGCCACAACGCCACCACAGAACAGGGATCCACATCAGTATGAAGAGGTACAGCTACATTACAGGTCTTAGCAGATGCTTTCTTACAAAAGCAACTCACAATGTGTAAATGTTAACGGCAATACACTGACAGGTAAGCCATTAGATTGAATAGGAAACATTATCATTTAAAACAAAGTCAAAACATTTGCTCTGGTATATTTACTCTGGAAAAACTTTTTTCATACTTTAAGATGGTAAAAAAGGTACAAAAGCTGTCACTGGAATAAAAAGGTTCTAATATTTACCATTTAGGTACTAATATGTACACTTTTGGTACCGATGATATGTACCTTTGAGGTACTAATATGCACTCTTTAGGTACAAAGGTGTATCTTTTGAAAGGGTACCGCCCCAGTGACAGCTTTTGTACCTTTTGTAGAGTAGGTTTGACAGCACCACTACATCAAATGTTATCTGTGCTCCTCATGTAGTGTGATTGAGGCAGAGCTCTGTGCAGCATCCGCTCTGGTTGCAATGGGAGCGGTCCATGGGAAGACAAATCCTGTCCAGCTTTTACTAATGGCTCTGGTGGAGGTCACTGGATTTGTGATCAATCAGTGGATCCTGCGAACTCTGCTCAGTGTAAGAAGTATTACTTTCCCTGATAAAAATGATCACTTTCATCATATATATATATATATCTTTTTTCTTTTTTTTTTTTACTAGTTCTGTCAAATCGATTACTCGTTAAATTCACATCTAACAAAAAAGTTTGTAAAAGTACAATATATGTCTGTGTGCAATATATGTTTGTGTGCACACATATATTTACTAACTTTTATGTTTAGATGTGATTAATCATGATTCATCGTTTTGACAGCACTAATTTTAATCCTATTATCCACATTTCAAGGTACTTTGCATGCCAATTTCAACACAGAAGAATGATTTCAATGAAGAATGATTCATTCAGATTAACTATTCATTGGTTTGTTCCCGAATGAATTGTTCCTGAATCAGTGGATCCTGAAAATTCCCAGTATTACATTCCCAGATATAAATTCATTTTCAAAATTGTCCATGCCCTCATCTATACATTGCAAGCCAATTTCAATAAAGAAGTTTAACATAAAAACTGCTATAATGTTTTCTGCTATCTGGCAAATTCAAAATGCAGAAACATTTACAGACAGACAACTTTTAAATGGGAATATCACTGACAAAAAATAAATAAAAATAAAATAATATATATATATATATATATATATATATATATATATATATATATATATATATAAAGATTTGCATACAAATTTGTAGAAGTAAGCAGTCTTTTTTTTTTTATATCAGGAAATTTCAGTTAAACCAGCTTGCAAAACATGATATCTGTGAATTACTGTCTGGATACTTTTGTAAGACATTATACTTTTGTAAGACATTACACATAAGAATGAACAGTACTGTCAAATTGATTAATCACAATGAACCACATCTAACATAAAAGTTTGTGTAAATATATATATTCACAAACTTTTATGTTATATATATTTTATATATAACATATATGTACAGTATATAACATATGTGACCCTGGATCATAAAACCAGTCACAAGTCGCACGGGTATATTTGTGGCAATAGCCAACAATACATTGTATGGGTCAAAATTATCGATTTTTCTTTTATGCCAAAATCATTAGGATATTAAGTAAAGATCATGTTCCATGAAGATATTTTGTAAATGTCCTACCATAAATATATATATAAAAAAAGATTTGTGAGTGAATGCTGCACAATCGCCAACATAAATGGACAACGTTAAAGGCGATTTTCTCAATGTTTACATTTTTTTGCACCCTCAGATTCCAGATTTTCAAATAATTGTATCTCGGCCAAATATTGTCATATCCTAACAAACCATACATCAATGGAAAACTTATTTATTCAACTTTGTATAAATCTCAATTTCAAAAAAATGACCCATGTGACTGGTTTTGTGGTCCAGGGTCACATATAGCCTATGTGTAATATATGTATAACATATATATTTATGTTATATATATATATATGTTATACATATATTTACAAACTTTTATTTTAGATGCAATTAATCGCGATTAATTAACAGATTGAGTATTTTCATTCTGTACTAAGGCAACGATTGAAGCTGTGCTCATGTTTCAGGCAGATCCACTGTATAGCATCATGATGCTGCATATCTTCGGAGCTCTTTTTGGTGTGATGGTGTCATGGGTGCTGCACAGAGAGGGAATCAATCCAAAACATGAGAAAGAAAAAATTGACCGTAGCACTGGCTTATTCGCAATGTTTGGTGAGTACTATAACTAACAGTTATCTCTCAGACTCAGAAGATACCTCTAAACCAGGTTTCAGACTCTAACCATGATGACAGCACATCAGATGAGTTAGTGAGCTTTTCTGGTGAGATGCGGAAATTCATTCAGCAGACTCTCACAGTGCATTATGGGTATTCCCTAGCCGTTCAGCGTAGGTCAGTTATACACTCGTTATTGCGGTGCATTGTGGGATTGAATAAGTGCACTCAATAATGTCCACTATGGTTTCGGACACCACTACATTTGGCTGTTCCCTCAAATAGTGCCCTATTTAAGTAGCCTGACGTCGTCATACTCAGATTCTAGTCAGAATGTGAGTCTGATACTGCTCCATTGCGCTTTGATTATGGGGAGTGTTTCAACCGAACCAGGAAGGAAAATGCCTCTGCACTCAATTAGATGGACCTATAACCAATCAGAGCAACGGAGTAAGTGATGTATGTTTTTCATTCATGTTTCCGATCGACAAATGCCTTGATCGTGGTTCTCTGTTCCTCTTTTAAAATGAATGCGCTGTCGATATCTTCTATAACAGATGCGATGGCGGAATCTACACATAATGTTTTATAAACAAAGTTCGAGAGGAGCATGTTCAAATAATCAATCCAATCAACTTGTCATCAAACAATGACCGTCTGGTCTACACTATCAGTATGAGAGGAAGCATATATTTATTCACTTTGTCAACTCACCTAACATTCCATGACAGTTTTCAGCATCCCTCCACTCACTCTCGGCCTGTTCTTCCACAGCCTGGAATACGGGCCAAGCGCTCGTTGGTGACGTGGATGATTACGTTACGTTGCTCATCTGTCCATCATCGTATAAAGCCCGCCCTGACAATTTGATTGGTCCGAACAATTTTTGTTCGGGCATAATAGCTCCTCAACGGAACGAGTCCAGACCGAACTTCCCGACCAAAAAATGTTGTGGGCGGGGCTAAGTTCGGCTGGCATCCAGGCATCAGGCTGTACAGAGGACGATTTCAGACACAGCCTATGTGTAAACCTTAATTAAACAATATAATAATCAATTAAGAAGGAATTTATACGTGTAGCCTATAATATTACGCTGTAGCCACAATGGACCAGCAGTTTGGAAAATGGATGGATGGATGATTCCTTCTGCGGGCGCCATCTTCTGGTCAGACGCAGGAATTTATTCAGCACAAGACTCTCACAGTGCATTATGGGTATTCTGTAGCCGTTGAGCGTATTTCGGTTATAGACTCGTTATTGCAGTACATTATGGGATTGAATGAGTGCACTCGATAACGTCCACTATGGTTTCGGACACCACTACAAATGGCTGACCCCTCAAATAGTGCCCTATTTAAAAGTATAGGGGGTGATTTCAGACACAGCCAGTCGCTTGTTTAGATCCTAAATTAATCCTGAAAGTTGTAAACGAATCGGTTCAATAGGCTCAATGAATGATTCAGTGAGTCATTTACAAAGACAGTAATTTGTCGCCACCTACTGGTTTAACTGTGTAACTTGCAGAAAGAGTCATTGAAACACTGAGTCTGTCTGGAACAAAGAAAGATGAACGAAACAGTGAAAAGTCCCAGTGCTGCTGGATATCACGGCCCTTTTGAACGATGCTCACCCAATCAGATTCAAGGACCGAAGTGTAATTATTTTATCTCTATATTTTAATTAAATCATGCCTGGGATCTGCCTCCCTTTCTCTCTTTCTCACAGGAACACTGTTTCTGTGGATGTTCTGGCCCAGTTTTAACTCGGCACTGGTGCCTCAAAGGTGGGAGACAGAACTGAAACTCACTGTGATATATGGGACGTATCTGTCTCTGGCCGTCAGTGTTGTCATGGCGATGTCTGTTTCTATGCTCACCAGCTCCAAAGGAAAGATGAACATGGTGAGCGACTGTAGTAAGAACATTCCCACGTAGCAAACTCCCTCACAGAGTTGAAAACAATCATAACATAATACTCTGAAATCTGACACATCATGAAAGTATAATGGGTCGTGAACTTTGTTAGGATCCAGTTTTTCAGATAATGAAGAGTATCATGTTTTACAGGTTCATATCCAGAGCTCTGCCCTGTCTGGTGGCGTTGCCATTAGTGTTGCCATGACGGCAGTCCACGAGCCATGGATCGCGATGACGATTGGCTTCTGTGCCGCTCTCTTATCAGCCCTGGGATTCCAGTACATGAAGGTCAAGCCACATCCATCACAAAATGGAAAACTCAAATTTTCCTGATCTCCCCCCATAAGTCAGGGTCGTTAACTAAAACTTAAAACCCTATAAAAACATTAAACATTAATTGAAATAAACCATTAAGCTTAAATTAAACTTCTTGTATTTCAGTATTTGTCATTTTTGTTTAAAGATGAAATACTAAAATAACTATAACTTACAGTGATATATTCTCTGTTTTTCGCTTTCATTCAGGATCACATGTTGTTTGCTTTTGAGTGTCATGACACCTGCGGCGTCCTCAACGTGCACGCCATACCGGGAATCCTGGGATGGTTCGCTCATTTATTTTTACGGCTGGCCAGTAGTGAAAGCACAATGTAAAGTGATTTTCACTTTTAGTCAATCATATGACGTGTGCATCCAATAAATTGCATTAATTAACCATAGAATAGCAGTAAAAGCAAAGACTACAGGCATAAAATGTCTGAGCTTTAGATGTTTTTCAGATCTTTTAATGTTGACTGTGTTGTATTTGTGTTCTCAGAGCTGTGCGGTTTGCTGTGTATCACATCTGTGTTTTCCTCATCACAGTGTGCATGAGTCTGGTGATGGGAACAGCTACAGGTACACACCACTGATGAAGATCATTTGACAGACATATTTCATTTCCTTGTGTTATGAATAAGATCAGCAAAGCACTTTAGGCTGTTTTAAACAAGTTTTCCCTGTGCATATGTTGAGCTAATTTGTAATAGATTCAGATTCTTTCTAAAAAAGAAAAAGAAAAACAGAAAAGAAAAAAAAGTAAGACTGATGGTTCACTTTAGACATTCTACTAACTATAAGTAAGTTAAAGGGATGGTTCGGAGTAATTTCAACCTAGGGTCCTCTGCACCATGACCTCGAGCCAAACACCCCCCCAGAAGCCTTTTTTTCCCTAACGCTAACCCAGACGTCGAGGTTACTTCCGTGATTTGGGAAAAGTCCGTAAAAGTCCTTTGCAAAACTCACAAGTGTAAGGGAAAAGCTAGTGAATTTAACACTTCATAGAAATAATTTTTTTCCGAAGTGTTGACAACTTAGTGTTAACTAATAATTGTTGCAAACTGGTACTACCAATAAAATATTAGCGCATTCCTGGAACTGGGCGTCGTTACACTACATCCTTACGCATCGCTTTCTGCCAGGACTTTTACTGGCTTTGGTTTGGCTCGAGGTCATGGTGCAAAGGACCCTAGGTTGATTTTAGTAACAACATGTCAACTAGCAGTCATTAGATCATTCTGATGCTCCTCAACAGACATTTTACTGACGATAAGTGGCTTTGCAAGTACATGTCAACTTATTTTACTAACCCTGACCTAATCTAACAGTCCACTAATAGTCTAATGAGACTTAGTTGACATGTAGTTGCAAAGTTATAGTTTGTAGAATGTCTACTGGTGGACCATCAAAATAAAGTGTTGTGTTTTTGCATAACCCTTACTGATAAGTTTTGTGTTTTAGTTTACTGAGGCAGACTATACATACAACTTAAATAAAAATTTGCAGGACTTTTCCTTAAATGGAGTTTCTGGAGACCCCAACAGGACAGGAAGTGCTTTGATGACCAGGCATTCTGGGAGGTAAATGGTTTTGTTCATTCACAACAATATAAATACAGTGGACTAAATGGCAATCCTTATTCTTGCTGTGTTTGCATTTTAATTTTAAGTGGAATTAATGACATACTTATTTTAAAAACTTATATTTCCAAACATGTTTATCACTGCTAATTATGTATTTCTTTCTCATGTAGTTTCCAAATTTGGTGGTACGTGTATGAAGAACTTGTGGACACATCGAAAAGAAAACTCCAGGCATAAATGCAATTAACACAAAATATATGTGTGTGTTTGAGAAGTCAGAGGTTGCTTAAGTAAACAATTTATAATCTAAAATGTCCTTAAATGGAAATCAGTATGTTTTCTAACTGAAAAATCATCTCGCAAAGAATTTTCCAAGCCCGTGGCTGGATTAAATTACTTCAGTGGAAGCAAGACACAGAGAAGAGTTTGTTTCATGACGATGGCGAGCTGATAAACCACACCACCAACTAACTTAATATCTACAAATAACCTGATGTCAGTACATTGACTGTAGTCCATAAACCCATTATTCATCTGTATTTGAACATAGTGAAAGAAAAACCACTGG
Source organism: Leuciscus leuciscus (assembly GCF_965113295.1). Lineage (NCBI taxonomy): Eukaryota > Metazoa > Chordata > Actinopteri > Cypriniformes > Leuciscidae > Leuciscus > Leuciscus leuciscus. Next base: position 4,697,691 of record NC_138746.1, read on the forward strand.
CTCTGTACATATTTACAATAATTTTATTCATTTGAAACCCACAGTTGAATGAAGTTTAGCTACTTTATGTCAGAAAGAGAGACATGGATTACATTAAAATGTTACATTCTTTTAGCATGTAGAAATCACAGAATCTTTAATTTGTCAGTTGATAGACGAGTCAAAATCTCTGACTTGCGTCACCTTGTTCTCCCATAACCACTGAAATAATAAGAAATTGTGCTTCTTTTAAAAACATTAACATTTTTATACAACTCCCACATGCCCAAGCATACACATAGAGAGTGACCTTAATGCTCAGAACACAAAATATATAACCAGGGTTCCCACAGTCAAGGAAAATATGCTGTTTGGTTTTACTAGTTGCACAGAAATTAAACACTTCTTTAAAAAAAAAAAGGTTGACAGTGAATGTACATGTTTCTGCTAAAGCTCAGCTATAAGAAACTGCTCTTGCTCAGTGCAATCTCTGTAAAATAATTTTTAAAAATCTGTAATAATGATTGACCGAAAGGGGTATAGGAATCCATATAACAATATATAAAAATCTTCCAAAAGTAAAACTTTGAATAAAGCGCTGCTGTAGTGATGTCGTGACTGAATGATGAGCTAATATGATGAAATTTCAAGAGATTATGCATGAAAGTGATCCGACAGATACAAATTTGGTGGCTTATGAAAAAAAAAAAAGCAAACTTATTCAAATGACACATTAAAAATAGAAACACAGTGAATCACTCATTTTGGTTTATAAACGATCCTGCTCAAAAACTCTCCCTGCTGCCGTCACATAAAATCACGTTACTATATTTTGCGAATCAATGTTTTCTTTCCTTTTGAGATCTCTGGAAAAGCTAGGCTGAAGATATTAGCTCTTATTGTGCACTTTTAATCTGAGAATTCTACAATTTCTGTATGTAATGTCATTATAATTCTATTGCATATATGTAATTTTTTAATGCAGAGTGAAGTCAAAACGCTTCCATTTTGACTGCAGAGTCTTGGATTTGATTTGCATTTCTTGTGTGCACCCATTGTGGCCACACAGGAAACAAGACAAAGAAAGGAAGAAGGAATATATTTAAGAACGGGAGTCGTCTGAGGAGGTTGAAAAGAGGAGAGAAAGAAATAGCGAGTGCAAATAAGCAGCAATAAGTACAGAGGAATTGTGTGTTGATGGACTGTGGGATTTGACTGAAGGAAATGAAGCTTCACTGCCAGAGGTCCTCAGTTCGGCCAAACTTGAACACCAGACCACTGCAAGAGTGAAGGAGAATCACAAATCAGAGCTCAATCAAATTATCATATTGTTTTCAGAATTTGCAGAGTAATTTATTATGATTTGCACGAATGCTCAAAATCTTAGATCTCTGGTGCAGGTAATTACAGGCCGGGCGATAGTTCATATATTCATGATATGTTAAAAATTATTTTAATGCACTTTTACCGGGGCATTAGGCTTCCTAAAAAGTATTCTGAAGGTCATTTAAATGTCTTGCGACTAACAGATATTTAATAGCATCATTAGAAAAAAATATTTATTTTTAATTTTCAGTTTCATTCAGTTTGAATCAGATAATATTGTCCATTCCAATAGATTTATGGAAAATAAAAATTAACAACTAATTTGTGTAACCAATCACTTAAAAATAATTATCTCCACATGGCAATTACATACAGTAAATTGTTTTAGTAAAAATATAGATAATAAAACTACATTATAGGTATAATATTGCACATAATTTATTAAACATCCCTTGGTGAAAACATGGTAGAATAATTTTTTTTACTGTATTTACTTCTTGCATTAAACATTCTGAATTTATTTATTTAAAGAAATTTCCACTTTTATTCAGCAAGGGTGAATTAATTGATCAAAGGTGGCAGTAAAGACATTTATAATGATACAAAAGATTTCTATTTTAAATAAATGCTGTTGTGTTTAACTTGCTACTCAGTGAAGAATCATGAAAATATTAAGCATCAATTGTTTTCATCATTGATAATAATAATAAATGTTTCTTGAGCATCAAATCATCATATTAGAATGATTTCTGAAGGATCATGTGTAGGGCTGGGTATCGTTCAAAAAATTTCGATACCAATACCGATACCTTGATTTCGATACCGGTTCCTGAACGATACTTTTTTCGATACCAATTTTATGAAATCCATTTGAACAAGATTACATAACACATTACCTCAGAAAAACTTTGGTTTTATTTTTTCAGTTTGACTCATGCTCCTTAGTCAGTCCAGAAAGGAACAAAAAAAAAGCACAAAGGAACAAAATATTTTTTTTTATAAAGAGCTCATGCTCACCAAACCTGAATTTGTTTGATCAAAAATACAGTAAAACTTGTAATATTGTGGAATAGTATTACAATTTAAAATAGTATTTGAATATATTTCAAAATGTAATTTATTCCTGTGTTGTCAAAGCTGAATTTTCAAAATCATTACTTCAGTGTCACATGATCCTTCAGAAATATGAAAACATATTGATACATTTTTTCATGATTCGTTGATGAATAAAAAAATTCAAAAGAACAGCATTTATTTGAAACAGAAATCTTTAGTAACATTACATATGTTTTAAGGTCATTTTTGATAACTTTAATGCATCCTTACTGAAAAAAGAATTCTGACCAACACATTTTTGAACGGCAGTGTACATTCAGTAGGTCATTATTGCAATATAAACACTGTCAGAGTGATCAACAGGTATCTCTTCAGTTACCAGTCGAAGACGGAGCAACTTTCTGCTCTTATGTTTACTCCGTGCACTGTCAAGGGCTTCATCATATCTGTCGCGGTACCGTCTTTGCAGCAATTATTTTACCACAAATACTGCATCGCACGCTTGGCATCGAGCCTGGAGAAATGTAGCCACACTTTTGATCGGCTTTTCCATATCTTTAAGGTATTGTGAGTGTGTGTGCTCGCGTCTCATTGAGTATGTGCGCGAGTTTGTGTGTGTGTGCTCGCGTCTCATATGAGAATGTGTGCGTGGACAGTTTGTGTGCGCGCGCGCGTCTCCGTCCCGCCCCTCCGTGTTCGGCGATCAGGTTTCATTCTCGCGCAGCTTTCATGAGCGGGTCTTTTCCGCTCTGTGTGTGCGCTGCGCTCTCCGTTCCGTGTGTGTGTGAGTTGGCGCGCTCTCTGCTCAATGTTCCGCTCCGTGTTTGCGGTGCGCGTTCTGCTCTGTCCTTAACGGCCCAAACGCTCCAATCATGTACCGATCACGCACTGGAAAAGCAAAGTCCGCTCAAATAATTTCTCAGTAGTAGACTTCTGTTTGCAATAGCCCTACTGAGCTGGTATAGTCATGCTGGGCAACAATGGTAAAATGACCTGCTCTGATCACATGCTCTGGTAATAATAGCTTTGTAGGACTATATTTTATTTTGATAATTAGTAAAAAATATAATTTAAAAAAATCTGTTAAATTGATTATGTTGATTGATTATTGAAAAAGAATAATATATTGATATATTGATGTTTAATATTATTTTAATATAGGGCTATTTTCTGTTCCTTTTTTTCCCCTTTGTTGTTTAATTTAATTAGGTGATTCTAAGTTTAAATATTGATGATTACAAGCTTAGGGGAAATGCAATTAATTGCAATTAATTACAGCAAATTGTGCAATTTATTAGTTAATTTTTTTTATCGATTCCCAGCCCTAATATATATATATATATATATGGCAATATTTCTAAATTTGATCATATTTATATAGTGTATATATTGTCAAAATACTGAGGTAAGAAAAAAAAGGTCAATAAAATGATATCACCCAGCCCTGTGCCATATCACAGGGCAAAGTGACATATCAAACCTGTTCTGATGTGAGATTCAAACTTACCCAAAGAAGATGAATGCATTTTGGAAGAAAACTGCAATACCAGGATACACTGACAGATCCTTCTTTTCTGTTCATTCATAAAAAAAGAAAAACTTCATTACAAACTATACACAAGCAGAAACCTGAAACATCTTTTTCTATAAAAAGAAAAAAGAAAGCAAAATCTTTCCAATCTCTTACCGGTCACAACAAAACCACCAAACAGAATCCACATAGAGGCGATGAGAGACCCGAACGCCAACATGAACCCGATGAAGAGCCAAATTCTGGCACCTACACAGACACACATTACCTTTACATTAATCATTTAATAGACACTTTTATCCAAAGCAATTAAATTAACAATAGGATAACAAAATGCAAGTGCTGTGACCCTTCCCAGTTTAGTCTAATGCAGTAGGTGCAGTTTTTAAGGGTGTTGTAGGGCTGAGCAAATATGGGCAGAACTCTTTACTGCCCTAGTACTTCAAAAAGCCTTTTAAAGGTATACATGTGAATTAAACGTGGCACAATGGCCTTCTAATATGTGTTCTAATATGTAACTATGCCATGTTTGGTCTCATCTGACAGCCTATAAACTGAAAAGAATGGTGGTGATCTTAATAGAGATATTAAAGTATCCTAATGTACAATCTAGGTACTATTGGTTAAACATGCATTGAGGAGAATATGTTAATATTCTTCTCCCCCTCTGGATCTCCACCCATTTGCCTCATCTTTTGGTTTCCTGTCGGTCGGTTTGGTGTTGGTATTCCACTAATGTTTAACAATGCTTTGCTCAGGATATAAGAAGGAAAGGTAACTGTTGATCTAGGAGAAAGGCTTTAACCCCGCCACTCCCGCACACCGGTGCGTAACCTCATACTACAAGAAAGGCTTTTACGGCCTCTTCTGCACGACAGTGCATTATTTGTTACAACTAATTTCTATACAGTATGTTGTTCCATTCTACTGTCTGTATATCTAAACATGTAACTTAAATAACTTTGCCTGCTTTAAAGGTTTTGAGAATCTTTACTTTTATCACTGATCATGTTGAAAGCTAAAGTGATTTTAACTCTCGTTATCTAAACGTTCAGGTTAAATCCTACGTTTTCCTATTAGTTCTAAGAAAGACCTTTACCTTTAAAGAATAACAACAACTTTAATGGAATCAGATTAATTATATTGGAGTCAGATAAATATTTGAATTATACACGTCATCCTTCAAACTGCCTTTTGTTCCGATTATTGGTTCAAAATAGCAGCGCAAGTTTCCAGCCTTACAGTGTGTTCACACTTGGCATGTTTGGTTCGATTAAATCGAACAGTGCGATTGCTCTGTTAGTGTGGTTCATTTGAATAAGCGTGAACGCTGCCATCGGACCGAGACGCTGAAAAGATGAGTCTCAGTCCGCCTCCAAACCAACTCTGGTGTGGTTCGACTGAAATATGAACGTAACACAGACCAAAGACATGTAAACGAACCAAAAACCGGACATGATGTCACGAGATGCGACCGTAAAAAGGACAGAATGCTCACGCATTTTTCTCATCATAGTCGTGATGTTGCCCATCACAGTTCAGTACAGGCATCAGAACCGCGTCTCCTCGCAGCAGATCTTCATCTGTGTGTGTGACGGAGGGATTCCTGCCGCTGTTTTGACTCATTTACACATGTTATAATCTCTCCACGGGTTCTCAGCTGGTCAAAATACCATCACATATAGACATTATGTAGCCCCGCCCCTTTTCAGCGCTGCGCTCGTTGTCTTTTGACTTCCAGTCTGTATTTTCACAGCATTCTTGCGTATTGTTTTAAAATCTTCCCGGTCTACTGACATTTGTTAAGTCATCTGCTTTAAACATTACAATCCTCATGATGACTTTCATTAACTTTACATTAAGTAAATCCACTTCAAAAGCTAATTACTCCTAGACAGCGATGCTATAGAAATATACAGAGCGACCGCAAAAACGGAAGTTCAAAGACAATATTCTAAAGATGGCGGCGCCCTCGTTTCTCTGGCGCATAAGGTCTATAGGCTACGTACATACAACGAGCGCATTTAGCCCAGAACACAGCATTGGTTTTGATGTTTGTTAAGTTTTGTTGCAAAATACTTTATTTTAATTTTTTAGCTTTAGGTCCCATCTTAAAAATGACCGTGTGAAGACCAAGCGAACCAGGAATATATGTATTATTTTCTTTTTTGGTCCAGACCAAAAGAACCAAGAGAACAATACCCTAAAGGCACTTTTCAGTCATGTAGTATTACAATAACGTCAAAAAAACCTCATGATGCGAATGCAGCACTTACCAGTCTGTCCCAAGCAGCCCTCGCTGTAGCTGTCTCCCCTCACCTGGCCATTTGACACCGCGTTGATCCTGCAATCAAACAAAGACCCTTTAAAGCAAGTCATTCCACTCGTCGGCCATCTTTGAAACTCCTCTCGGGCAGCTTCAGTATTCCAGTCATCAAGCACAGCTCCTTTCTCTTTGAATGGGGAAACATCTCTAAACCTGTTCACCAAGCTTACGATTAAATTTCACATTTAAAATCAATGAAATCTGACAACAACGGTCTCAAATCCTGACAAAAAACTGCATTTGAAGTCATAAGCGTGTCTCAAAGTACTCATTGTAATATAAGTGCACCGTCTTTGTATATCTAAAGTCTTTGATTGAAATCCACAGAAAGTGAAACTCAACAGGGAGTTAAACAATGCAGTCATGGTGACGGTAGTCATTGCACAACCCTGCAGTTAAATCAAGGCTAAACAACAGGAAGAAACATCTGGGACAGTCTGTTTGGCTGGACACGTTAAAAACAACCGTTCCCTTCATTAGAGGAAGCCAAGAGAGAATCTGTACAAGTGTGACTCACATGAGGAAGGCTATAGTCGCTATAACCCCACAGGTGTGATATGCGTGGTGGAACTCTTCCTCTTTAGGGTACATTATCGCTGCGTCGATGATGATCCACCAGCCTGTGAAAAACTGCACGTGTGCACAGTGTGAGAAGAAAGATCATTAGTTTGGGAATCACTGGATTTTTTTAGATAAAGTGCAGAGAACAATTTCATTTATTTGATGTCATTAGGCAGACGTACCAGAACTCCGGCTGCGATGGAGGCGATGGTGTTTCTCTTCTCACCCCAATCCACATTACACTCGCAATCGCCACATCTGATCCCATCCAGAAACCCCGACATCCTGCTGATTTCACCTGATCATTCAAAGAAATACGGTTCTTTTGAGATGTTGTGCTGGTTTTCCTACTAAAGATACTTATTCATAATGCGTAATGAACTTTTTAACATTTAGCTTAAGCTTTTATCCAAAGTGAATAACATGCATTACAGTGACAATCTTGCACAAATAAATAGATATTTAATTTCAAAACACCATCCCCCATATCTATCTATCTAACTAAACTAACTAACTAAACAACTAACTAACTATCTATCTGCTGCTTATGCTTTTAGTTATATATAATATTATATCAATATTATTGATAGTTTTATTCAGCAAAGTCGCATTAAATTCATCAAAACGTGCCAGTAAAGACATTTATGTTACAAAAGATTATATTTCAAATTCATGCTGTTCATTTCAACTTTCTATTCAGTAAGAACTTACATTTTAAAATATATTGAAATAGCAAACAGTTATTTTAAATTGTAATTATATTTCACAATGGTGACTGTATGCTAGGTGACTGTTGAGCATAAGAGACTTATTTCAAAAACATTTTTAAAAACACAAGGGGAAGTGAGTGTTCACAAACTCATTTTAGCAGCAATCGTAATAATAAACGTAATAAATTCCACTGTTACTGCGCAAATGCGGCGCAGCATCACTGACTGCGCACACGCAGAGCACACATGATCATCCCGAAACCAAACACAAATAGCACACAAAAGGATTTGCATTTGTCATGTTTGCGACCAAAATCTGAATATTAACATTAGCGATATTTAACACAATAGTTCAAAACTACGTTCCCGCTCATTTTCGGACGAAGACGTCGAGTGTTAATGCTGTAAACGTGATTGATCTCTTATGTCCGGATGATTTCTAACCCATATTTGCTACATCACTGTTTATATAAAGTATCGAGGATAAATACAAACACAGAGTTGGAGAATACCTCATGAATGATCACAATAACTCATGCTCTATAGCACAATAAATTCTTACCTGCACTTTTCTTGAGTTTTTCTTGTGGTTCGCAGTAAGTGGAGATAGACTCCGCAGTCTTCCGTCTCAAACAGTGGCTCTGAGCCGCACATGCGCAGTGAGCTTTCCATCACACTGAGCACATCCGATCAAACAAAATGTGCACCTACTTTTAAACCTAAATATGTGAACAGCACGTCTGATAAAATTACAAGAAAAGTGTTTTTTGTTTTTTTTAAAGAAAGGTTTTAGAAAAGGTTATTCTACAAGAAGCGGGTCCCCCCCTGAAGGCGCCCATGTTGACATCACATGACCAACTGATCCTGCAATATCCAGTTTTGGGTAAGTTACTCTAAAAATAATTTATTACTAGTTTCAACCGAGTAATTATATTACTGTACTAATTACTATCTCTAAAAAATTACTTATTACTTTCTAAATCCCATATCAACGTCCTCGACAAGTTGAACCATACAAGGATAGATATGAAACTGATCTTTTAATCTTTTCAACAACAACATATATACATATATATAGTACTGTGCAAAAGTCTTAGGCATGTTAATTTCCAGATATATTTATATCTTTTGCTGTAGTGTGTCAGTAGGAAATATCAGTTTACATTTCCAAACATTGTTTTTGCCATTAATTGTAATAATCCAGTGAGATTTGTGAATGCACAAGGAGTCTGACAACAGCCGGTATGATCTGATCTCACCATCATCGAGTCCGTCTGTGATTACATGAAGAAACTGAGACAAACTAAATCCAGAAGAACTGTGGGAACGTCTCCGAGACGCTTGAAGAAACCTTTACAATTAATGGCAAAAAGAATGTTTGGAAATGTAAACTGATATTTCCTACTGACACACTACAGCAAAAGATATAAATAACTGACTTATAACCATCTGGAAATTAACATGCCTAAGACTTTTGCACAGTACTGTATATATATATATATATATATATATATGTTGTTGTTGAAAAAATTAAAAGAACAGTTTCATATCTATCTATATGTATGGTTCAACTGGTCAAGGACGTTAGAAAGTTTAGAAAGTAATAAGTAATTTTTTAGAGACAGTTATTAGTACAGTAATATAATTACTCTGTCGAAACTAGTAATTAATTACTTTTTAGAGTAAGCTGGGGGGGGGGGGGGGGGGGGTATTAACATGCCTAAGACTTTTGCACAGTACTGTATATAAATTGCATAAACAGACCAAAATATATAAAGGAATGTTACATTAAAATTAAATCCACTATTGTTTTATATCGAATTGTTTTATAGTCTGTACAGTTTTTAATGCCATTACCTCAGAAGTAACTGTAATTAAATAACAGAAAAATTAAGAGTAATTGTAATTAAGTGCTAATGCTTTTCTTATCTGTAAGACTCTCTCAAAAAATAACCACCAAAAAAGGAAAACTGATTTTAAGGAGCCATATGGAGTGATAAGAATATCATAGTAACCAGCCACAACACCATAGCATCATAGTAACACTCTAGGGTCTGTTTATAAATGATTTAACGCTCCAGTTGTCCTAAAGCCCAGCCATATGCTACTTTAAATTTTACCATAGTGATCAGAATCATGTAATTAATTTCATTTTCACAAATAAAGCACCTTTTGTAATCTCCTCTCAGTGATTTCAGAAATGAAAGAGCATGTTCCACTGCTAAAATGAGTATGAAGTATGATCATCACCATACATTTTCTCACTTTAAATCAATCAAGCACTCACACATGGTTTATCTGAATCTTACACTGACATTTATTATTCATATCTCTGAATCTATTGATATAACATAGGGTGACCAATGACCATACATGCCAATCAAATCAGGACAGCCTCTGATAAGCTCTGATAGTTATCAGTTTTTACAAGTCGAGTTTAGTCACCTTTATTTATAAAGCGCTTTTACAATGCAGATTGTTTCAAAGCAGCTTTACAGTGATATCAGGAAAATAATGCAACATAATTTGTTTTGGCTGAACAGCAGATCTAGAAGAAAATAGTGTCATTGTCCAGCCTAAGTAAGTTCAGCGTTGATTCATTTCCATTGTAAAAATCACTACTTATTTAGTTATTTTATCTATACAGTAGCTCTAGAGAAAACTGTGATGTCATCGCCCAGTTCAGTTCAGTTCTCATATAAAGGTGTCAATGCAGTCAAATCAATAATATTGTTGAATATTTGCACCTGAAATATCCTGTTCAGAGTCAGACAGTGATCAACAAGCGAAAATGACCTAAGCTGGACTCAAACCCAGGTCGTCTGCACATAAACACCATCATCAAATGATTAACCGGTCACCCTAATTGAAATCTGAGAAATACAGCATAAAGCTTGAGTATTTAAGTCTAAAATGTTGATTAAATGTGATTAATATATTCTATAATAATTTGTAAAAAATTACAGGATGGAACAATGCAGTTTAAAAACAGAGTAAAAAAAGTGAAAAAAAGACTTGCTGAAGACTACATTTAGTGGCAAGGATTGGTTTTATGTGGTATGTTGTCCCCCTTAAAGGACTGCAAGCAGTTTGAGAGCCACAGAGATGGAGAGCAGCATGACTCCGAACAGCCCGATGTATCCGTATGCACCACGCATCCTCTTAGCAGGATCTGAAACAGAGAAACAACACTGATGACGAGGGATAAAACTCATATAATGTTCGTAAGAACCAGGGGTATTCAGTCAAAGTTCCAAGAAGTCCAGACAATACCTTTTTTGGAACAGTTATACATTTCCATCAGGGCAGCCGCAATACTTTGTAAAAGAAAAAATCCTAAACACTCAAAATAGTCTTCAAAGATGGGAATCTTGGGCCCGAGGACCAAAGCAGTGATGTCTAAGAATTTTTTTTACCAATATTTACCAAAAAAAGTAAATATTTCTCCCAACTGGATATGAATATAAAAGGGTTAGATCAGATGTTTTATATTTATCTATTGTTATTTATTAATTTTTTACATTTAGACACATATGTGTATGGCACATAGAAGGCCTTGGGACTGAGAAAACAGTTTTATAATTTGCTCAAAGTAATAAACTACTAAAAACAAACAACGTACATAATCTAATAATCAAAGCTCTCATCATGAGCACAAAACAAAGTTGACTAGTAATTTCAAAGTTTTTTGTCTACCCTTGCTATCTCCAAATAAATTTCCAAATTATAACATTGTTTATTATGAAATGCTCTTAATATGCTGATTAATAATGCTAAATGTATAAGGGGGAAAAAACTAAATGTCTAAAGACATTTTAAACTGTCGGAGTCTGTATGACAGATAAAAATAATTCTATTTGTTGCATTCTCGTTTTCTGCAGCATTTTAGCAAAAGTATCTATTTTTCTGATCACCGTGTTTCTGCTACTGTTGTTAAATGAACCACGTCATCTGCAGCTCTTAAAGGGATAGTTCACTTTGAAATTAATTTTTGGTATGTTTTAGCTTACCTCAAGGGCATCCAAGATGTAGGTGTCTTTTTTTCCGCAGTAGTTTCAATTTTGATATTTTTAGGTCAAACCGTTCTTGTCTGTCAGTCATATAATGCAGGTCTATGGTCATCACCTCAAAGAGCAAGCACAGAGTCCAAATTAAAACAATTCCCCATCGTCCAAATTAAACAATTCCCCATCGTAAGTACACATTGATGGCCTAAGACACGAAACGAGCGGTTTGTGTGAGAAAACGAACAGTATTTATATCGTTTTTACCTCTTGAACACAGCCACGTCCAAGTGATCTGAGGGCGTGCTGTGTGACGTGTGCGCAGACTGGTGCATAGATATATACACTAGATGTCGCCTTGGCTACGGTTTCTTTCCAATGAACTGCAGTAGCCAAAGCGACATCTAGTGTATATATCTATGCACCAGTCTGCGCACACGTCACACAGCACGCCCTCAGATCACTTGGACGTGGCTGTGTTCAAGAGGTAAAAACGATATAAATACTGTTCGTTTTCTCACACAAACCGCTCGTTTCGTGTCTTAGTGACACTCTTTGAGACAGTGACCATCGACCTGCATTATATGACTGACAGACAAGAACGGTTTGACCTAAAAATATCAAAATTGAAACTACTGCGGAAAAAAAGACACCTACATCTTGGATGCCCTTGAGGTAAGCTAAAACATACCAAAATTTAATTTCAAAGTGAACTATCCCTTTAATGTGGCGCTTTGTCTTTAACGGGAGAGAAAAGCAACGCGCATGGAGCGGAAAGGGCTTGAATGAAGCGTGTTTGGCTCTAGATAAATCTCTCCAAAAAATCATAACAATAAACGACCCAGAGTGCTTGTGGCGTGAACCGCTCTGTTGTTGTTTTGATGCGCTGCTCACTTTAAACTGTAAAAACGGTAAAATGGCGCCAGATGGAACCAAGTCAATCTGCTATTTCAATACCACTAACTGACCTAAACACTGAAATATATACTGGTGTAACCTCCAAAAAGTTTGCAGACACAGACTTCATTATTTTGTGAAACAGTTTTACAAAAACACTTTTCTTCTAAATAGCAATTACATTTATTTAAGCTCTAACAGTCAGTTATATTTAACTTTATTTTGGCATCTTGCAAACGTGTACAGCGATTCAAAATGCATGAATATACATGACATTTAAATCTATAATTTAATGCACAAATAAAAGCTCTGCTTTTCACATTTGTACTCTGATTCAGAAACAGATGTGAATGTGCTTTTGCATTTGCGATAACTTCTGAGAAACATCTGATAATTGCTACAGGCTTCTACATGTGCATTGTAAAGACTTACCACCCGTGTAGTAACCCCAAGCATAAGAGAATTTGCTCGTAACCCAGATGACTCCTAACACCGAGGCGACAAGCTGATATGGGAGATAAAACATGCAAGATAAACCGAAGTGAACTGGGTGAGAGGGTTTTCATGAGAGCACATGAAAAGAGACTAAATGAACATGATTTACAGTGCACTTTTTACACACTTCCTTCTGCTACATCCTTGATAAAGGTCAAGTGTTTTGATCAAAGGCATAATGATGATAGATTATAAATATATAAAGACCCTTGTGGAGTTTAAACAAACAACATTTCAGTTACATGCCCAATTTAGTGTGAATTTGAATTGGCTACCTCCACTTTAAACTGGATTTGAATAGGAATAGCAGGAAGAGGAATTTCCTGAATTACGATTAAAGGAAATTTTATAAACTCACAAACAAATCTTTCAACAAAACGTGATTCACTTAGACTAATTCTGCCTATTTCTTCTCTGATATGCAAGTTTTTATTGCTTCAATACTGTCAACACAACCTCATCAAAACAGATTTGACAAAATGCCCACCAGAATGTTTTAGATGACTTTCAAATGTTCTTCACAACTTCTTTAAAATGTATTAATGTATTTTTTTTTAATGTCATGTCATGTTTCAGGAAATGTTATATGTGCTATATGATAAAATTTTATAAGCAATTTAAACTGAACACATTAAAGGCAATATTAAAAATCACATTTACAGTAGTTGTATGGGTTTCTTTGAATTTGCATACTCAATGGCACACATTTCTGATACTCACAGGATACTCTAATGCAGCAATAGTCTGGAAGACCAGCCACTGTGGATACACCTCCAGTGTGTTCTGGTGCGCTCTCTGAATGCAGTTGAAAAGTGGCTCCTTATCACTGTACATGGTGGGATACTGTACACAAAACACGAGCGCAGAAAAACACATTAAAGCGAAGCATCTGTCATAAAACATGCATAAATCAAAGTTAACTACGCATCAGTATCTTTTTGGCCAATCTAATAGTATGCACTGCATGCGAAGCCTTATCGTACCTTTACCCCATACTTCTTTCTTGCAGAACCAACTTGTAGCGCGAGATAGGTTAACATGACAAAACTATATAAATATGTAAAAATCGCATAGCCAAAGTTGGCCGGAAGCACGTTCTCAATCGCCATTTTCCAATGCAATAGTCAGGAACTGTCTCCTCAAGAACAAGATAGTCTCCTTTTATTTGAAGTGGGGAAAAAAATGCTCTATCACGCAGCTCACGTAACCGTGATATTTGTGTTAAAGGCGAGTGCCCTGGAGCACCAGGTAAATCTCGCGATAAAATGCGAACTCTCTCGAGAGACAATTTAATATAACGTTGCTTATGAATTTATAAACAAAACACGACAAAAAACACTATATATGAAAGCATTTCCTAATCACAGTCTTAAATTACTCAATTCTTAATCTGTAACGTTACTCGCGTGTGATAAAATAAATACATAAATATTAAAATAAAATAAAATGTGTATTATGGATGTTTTCTTTCCACTATTCTGAAGGAAGAATAAACCAAAATATCACTAAAGTAAAAAATAAAATAAAAATAAACAAACTTTATTATGTCTAAGGATTTCCCAAGTGGTGCTTCTCGAATTTTCCCAAATCCCCGATGACGTCAGTGGGTTTCGTTTGAAAAAACGGTCTCTCTCTGCACACGAGCCACTTCACGCTGAACCACTCGCGAGAAATCATCTGCGGTTGATACAGTATCCAGATCCTTTGTTTCGAGAAATTGCCCTTTCACTGAAAAGGACACATACGAGGGAATAAACATTTGTTTATTTCACAGCTTTTTGTGTTGGAGTTGAAATTCTCTCAGTTTTGAACTCGCTCGAGGCGAATCGCGTGATATAACGTTACCTAACGTAAAGAGTTTTCCTCATAGAGTTGGATCAAGTCATTTTGACGGTAAGTTACAGCTAAATGTTGCTTATAGTATATCTATTTAATTAATGATATTTATTCAAAGCACCTTAAACATAAAAACGTTATATATCTAACGTTAAGTTACTGTCCCCACTGAATTAGCAATACGGTAAACATTAGATAGTGAACGGCTCATTACCGGAACAGATTGATTAATATATGGATTGTGACATTTGGATTCTGTCAAAGTGATATGAAATTTGATATGATCACTTGAAAGAAACAAGTGAAAATTTCTTACGGAATGTTCTAGACTCGTGATTGTGTAATTTGATTGACAGGAGGGGGCGGAGACATCACTTGACCTACTTTCAGTTCCAGAACATTCTCATTCGACGACGTTGCTCATTACTGATTTCTTTGTTATCGACGTCAACTTTTATTAGAAAATAAATGTCCTACATTATGATTTGAATACAAGTTTAACGAATATATATCACCATACGCCCCAGTTGATTTGTCACATTAAGACAATTATTTTGTATTATACGTTTTCTGAAGGAAGAATAAGGCATTATGTTAGTAATTTGAATACGTTTCCAAAACAGAAATCTGAACATTAGATAAAGCCAGGTTCGCAATTTTTGTTTCATTTTGTTGAGTTTAATGGTTTTAGAGAGGCGATTTTGGAGATTGAATTTTTGTAATTCCATATATCAGAAATTATGCCAGAAAAAAAAAACCACTCTGTAAAAACCTTCAGTGTGTGTATATATATAACGTTATATGAATTAACCCTGAATAGTTTGGTGCAGGCTTTAAAGACTTATTTTTATTTACATGCATCAAGGTTCTTGCATCATAAAAACATGAAAAAGCAGGGAATTTCAAAATTGTGATTTCCAGGTTGGGAAAAAAATCATTCACATGCAGATTTATCCAAAATTGAGCATTAATGGATGCATTCATCACTGAATGTGAACTGATTGATCTAACTGTTAGTTCATGAGTAACATGTAATGCTTTGTGTTTGTAGGTTTGATCATGAAGCAGGAAGCCAGCCCTAGGCGTGAGCGTGTGAAGTCCATCTTTGATCAGGAAGCTCCATCGGGTCGCAGCTCCTCTCGCTCCAGCGTCAGCAGTGACAGCGACAGCTCGTACTCCAGCAGCAGAGGAAGCCGTTCCTCTCGCAGGTCACGGAGCTCATCCTCCGACAGTGACTCTTCCTCACGCTCACGCTCACGTTCCCGATCCCGATCCCGCTCTCATCCGCGCTGCTCGGGCCGCTCACGCTGCCGGCACACACACCATTCTCCTCCTCGCCGCTACCGTGCTCGCTCTCGCTCATACAGCCCTACTCCCCAGGGTTCCTCCCGCAGACGCTACCGTCGCCACAGTCCTTCTCCATCTCCCTACAGCTACTCCAGACGCTCCAGGCGTTCCCGTTCCCGATCCCGCTCTCGCAGCCGTTCACCAGTCTACTGGAGGGGAAGTAGGTTTGTGGGGCGATACCGGTGCCGTTTCTCCCGCTCACCCTACAACCCCAGAGCAAACAGAAGCCGGTCTCGCAGTCCTGAACGCTCTGCCATCCGCCTGAGCCTTGAGGGTAAGATCAGCTTCACATCTTTTTCAAATTATGCTACATGGAAGACAAAAGCAGGATTAGAATATTTTTAACGAGCTCTTTTCCATACATAACTGTTCATGGTCGCCACAGCTGTTAATAACCTAAATATCAGTACTGTTACTTTTAAAAGAGTAATGGTAGTAATAATAAAAATATATCTTTAAAACAATTTTTTTTATTCTGTATACTTTTGGATAATAGTAATAATTATTATAATTATATACATTTATAATCTGTTTTTTTTTTTATCTATTATATAATATAATAAATGTATATTAATTGGCATCCTAAAATCTCCCACAGAGAAGAAGTATCTGTTGGATGTGGCCAAAGCAAATGCTGCCAGGATTCTGGGAGTGCAGAACTTAGAGCTGCCAGCTAGTCTGAAGGAGGAGGAGGAGAAGAGGAGATCTTCATCAGATAAAGAGGAAAGGTTGAGGGCTGACCTGGCACCACAGAAGACACTAGCACAGGTGAGCCTCACACACACACACGACTGCACACGTGTTACTAACACACACACACACAGACACACAGTGTTTGTTAGAATTCTGTAATGTTGCATGAACGTCCCGAACGGAATTCCAGCTAATTTCTCCAGTAAGATTCTCATCTGTACTTTGTTAAATCTGATCTTGGGACGTTGACTAACCCATTGAAACGCGTCTGTTTAAACTGTGATTGCGCGCTGTACTTGCCCAACCTGGGTCACCATGTAATCTGTCTCCTCAGACATGAATGATTTTGCCTGATGGATTTAATGGAATGATGAACAGCTCATGTCCGGATTAGGTAACGGTAACACGTTAAAGAGTATGTACTGCTGTGCGTGTGAGTGTGTATGTGTGTGAATGAATGAGCTCATGGCTATTATTCCTCTCACTGTATTGAGGAGCTGCATTTAGCTTCAATTGCATTGTTTTTTTTATATCGTTTCTGTTCCTGTAGAGCTGAAACTCCTCCACCCTTTGGACAAAGAGGGAGGTCACATGACTTGAATGACACCAGCTTTAAGTCTTATATGCACAACTGCGAAGGTTAAGTAACCGTGTATGATGTCAGCGGTAGCCTTGTGTTGAACAAAAACAGACCAATTGCATTAATTGACCTCACATAGAGCTGAGCCACTTTCAGCCACCATACAACACATGTACAAAAAGTTTGTGGTCAGTAGAAGGTTTTTTTTTTCTTCTTCGAAATTAGCAAGGATGCATTAAATTGATCAGTAGTGACAGTGAGTAATGACATTTATAATGTTACAAAAGATTTCTCATTCAAGTAATTGCTGTTCTTTTGAATTTATTCATCAAAGAATCTTGAAAAAATGCATCAGTTTCCACAAAAATATTAAGCAGCACAACATTGATGATAACCAGAAATGTTTCTTGAGCACCTAATCATCACAGGAATAAGTTACATTTTAAAGTATATTAGAATAGAAAGCAATTATTTTAAAATTGTAATAATATTTCACAATATATATTTTTAAAATCAAAATAAACGCAGCTTTATTTTCAAAAACATTTTAAAAATCGTACCGACCCCAAACTTTTGACCAAAAGTGTATTTTACCGCTGTTAGAACTACAGGAAATGACTTATCTGTTGATGGTTGAACTGGGTTGTCATTTTCCAGAATCTTCCTCTGTTCACTGTGCGTGAAGACCAGACAGAGCTCATTCTACGGTGATGGATGGGGGTTTGGAAATATATACTCTCATCATTTAAAAAAATTTTTGGCTTTGTTCATAAGCAGCAAAAATCCAAATTATTATTATTTCTTTGACCGATTCAGAGCCGTTTAGTGGCTTGTATAATGCAAAAAAATTGTTTTTGTTTGCTTTTCGGTTTGATTTAATTCAGTTTTATTTGTATTTATTATTCACATGAAGTGATTTATGAAACATTCATTGGACATGGGTGCAGTGTGAACAAAGCCTTGTGTATAGATTTTCATGTTTGCTTGTAAAAATACTATTGAAAATGTAAACGGGTGTTACGCCATGATGAATGGTGTTTTTGATGTCAGACTGATTAGAAGGGCAGCACTAACATTACAGTCTCTTCAGTTTGCTGCTTTTGCATGACTTGAGCCCAGGGTTGAGGGCGTCTCATTTAGAACTGAAAATCATGTGACACTGAAGTGAGGTTTATATCAAGACAACAGTGTGGTCAATATCCTTTTCCCTTTTTCTTTGCCTGTAGGTAAACGGTGTTGCCAATGATGATGGTGAGGCAGAGACTTCTCAGACATCATCCAAGATGAAGCCAATTACCTTCAGCCTCAATGTAAGTTCATGAAACCTCAGACAAAAATGATGATTGTTAGAACATACTGAAATATGGAAGTTGATCATACCTCTTTATATTCACAGAATGCCGTTGCCAAACCTTCTAACAGCCCGACGCTTCATGACAGTAAGGTAACATCAAGAGCCGACAGTGTGGCGGACAGGAAGCCATATGGACAGTGGGTCCCCTTCGGCAAATACTCTTCTAAAAATAAACACAGATTCAACAGTGGTGTAAAAAGACTGTAAATATTGTAAATAGTTTGTGTAGTGAACACTTGGGTCGGGGTGGGTATGTCGGGAGCATCTGAATTCATCATAAATGTTTTCTTTCAGATATAAAGTTGGTTTTATTGGAAGAAGGCAAGATGTCAAACAGGTGGGAAATATTGTACATATTGGTGTTTTTGTGCTGTACTGTGGATGTTTCTGAATAAAGAAAGCAAAATAATTCCTGGTGTCCACTTTTTCTTTTCTTTTTTCCCTTCAGAAATTGTAATAAATTTTACCTTAGGTTATGAATGACTTTCCAATTTAGTTGAAAGTTACAGTTCAAAAACAATACACTCCTGACACGTAAAGTAGAGATGCATTTTGACCTGACAATCTCAAAAGGACAAACCACTAGATTAATACCACCTGGTACAGTATTATATTATTATCCATAATATAGTTCAAAAATCAAGGTTAAGTGACTTGGACAAAACTTAGAACATGTCTGGAGTCATTTTACACCAAAATTTAAATATGTATTATACATGATTTATACATTTATATGAAGGCAATTGTAAGGCTTAATATTGATTTCAAGCACATTTCGAATGATTTTCTAAATTGTAAAAAAAAAAATCATATATATATTCTGGTGTGAAAGGTGACCTGTACATATTTTCGTAGGATTAACTCCCAGTTAAACATTCTTAGTATCTTAATGTTTGCAATATGAAGAGGGTATTTTTCTGGAAGAGAATGAGATCTAATCCATGAAAACAACTTGATCTTCATGTTCTGAACTCTGGGTGGCGCTGTTGCACTTGCACTGCAGTTGTGGATGAGGCCTGCAGACATCAAAACATCCCAAGTTTCCCCCAAAAATATTTTACAGTAGTTATTACAAATCAGAATAACATTACATAATTGCTCATGAAATAAGAGTAAAACAATGTTCGACTGTTCCCACACACACAAAAAAAACAAAACAAAAAATCAGTATCCAACGATAGCTAAATATGCATGACAGAAAACTAAATGACTGAGTCAAAGCAAGTTGTTAGAGCATCGCAACTAGACCAACAGCAACAATTAAAACAATCACCGCTTGGTGACACTAATAGCACAGAAACCGGCGGCCTGTTGTTTTTAATCCTTAAACTGTCAAATCAAGTCGTTCAATCAAGCTGTCATTTGCTGGCACAGAAAGAGTATTTTGATGTGTGCCGACATGTTGTCTCGAGACCGAGGAATACTCCTCCTCAAACACAGTTAATGAGCTGGAATGTTCTCTCGCTCATTCCCACCCACACTCTTCCCCTCAGGTGATTGGTGGTTTAAATTAATGATTTTAGTCTGATAAATTGCGGTGTAAGAAGACTTCTGTACATGATCCAGTAGTTGTATTCAGCACACCGTGTCTACAGAGAAGCTTGGTTTGGCACGGGCACAAGTCGAGGTCTCGGTTTCTCCCCTCGCCGTCTCTGTAGGCCTGTGTGTTTAAGCCTGTTTTCTGAGAGCTCGTGCCAAAACGCCTATTGTTGTGCTGCTCTTTTCAACATGTTCACTCTTGACTCCACATGGCACCAACTCTCAAGAAGACCTGATGATTTTTGTGCGATTGTTCTAGCTTGAACGAAGGAGGGAGGATTGTAAATACCACAGACCTTTTATCGTATGCCTAAACTGATGGTGATATAAAAGGTTTAGTTATTACCTCTCTCAAGTCTCTTCTGTTCCCTAGATGTGAGGTTTACATGAGCACGTCTGTTTACTCTCGAGAGAATATAAAACATTTCATAAACTCACTGGCCAATGGCGGTGATTATGTGACATTTGTTTGTGCACGAATAAATTGAAGTCAGTGTTGTGCAACTCAACCACAGAATCTGATGAAGCATGTTTCGGAGCACAGGAAGAGACATTATCGTTCTGAAGGATCTTGTGTCTTTTGTTTTTGCTGTGCGCTGATAAGATCGGAATGAAGCATCTCTCAGACATTCACTGACACACGGCGTTCCACAGGTGTCTAGCTAATATATATGCAAATTCAAGAACAAAACAGACTAGTAGGGAACACTTGAAATCGTTGCAAGCAGATTTATCATATGAGAACTGTGAATTTACATTTGAAGTCAACATGGAGTTACTTTTTACTTTAGTTAAAGCACTTTAATGCTCTTTATTGTGCATGATTCATCAGTGCACATTGTTCTAATCTAAAGTTATTTCCAAACGCTGAAGGGACTTTTCTTTTCAGCAGTCGCCAATCCCTCTTAATTTCAATTTCTCCAACAACCTTGAATGCATTCTTTTGTAACGGCCACTTTTCCCAATCCAATCAATTCCTGATGGATACAATCAAGTCCTGAACTTTGTTAACGTCCTGTTTCACTTGTAAACACATTGTAACCATAAAAGTAAAGTGGTCTGAAATGTGAACTCATTTCAGACTTAATACATTACAGTATTCAATTAAACATATAGTTTTGGGATGCACAATATATCAGTATCACATTGTTTATTGAGCAATCTGTTTATTATCATTATATATTGTACTATTTATTTAATTGTAAATGCTCATTTCCTCTATTTTTATATTTAGATTATCTTTGCCATCATCAAATGCCGTTTGGGGTCATCGGTGAGATTCTTTAATGGTTTTGAAAGAAGTCTCGTTTGCTCACCAATGCTGCATTTAAAAAAAAAAGAATATTTTTTATATTAAAGTAATATTGTGAAATATTACAATTTTAAAAAACGACTTTCTATTTAAATATATTTATAAAATGATGTAACTAATAATTTAACACTGTTAAATGTAATTGTTTTGTATTGAACATAAAATTAGCTCTTATTGGAATTACCCATCATTTTAATAACGGTCATGCTAGTTTCTTTGTGCTAAATTCTTTTTTTTATTTTTATTTTTATAAACACTTCTTGTTATACTGGTTTAAACTCTCTTCACATCCTGATAGCAATCAATAATAGAAGTGGTCTAAATATTTTAAAAAATGACATCTTCTGTGGAAATCTCAGGATTTAAAAAAAATAAGTTTTCGTCCAATCATTGCATTTGGTACGAATACAATGATACGATGGCCTACAGTACTTGCCTGTCAACATATGCATTTGCACAACATATGCACAAACAGCAGTCATCTTTCACAGTTCCTCCTGAACCATAACAACCAGCCTATGCTGTGTTCACACCATGTCCTAACCGTAATTACGAGATGGCAACCCGTGATGTTCTGCCCCGGAGCTCTTCACGTCCTCAGACTCAGATTTATGCGTTTCGCTCAACGCTATCAATGCCCATATAAATCTGCAGCAGTCAGGTGTTACAAGTAGCTCTGTAAGTTGTTATTATTATAATTTTATGTGCTTTGAGACATGAGGTAGTTTAACGCGTCTCTCTCTCGTGATGCTTTCATGTGTTTTAAAGGAGGTGTGGCTTTAGAGACGCTCTCAAGGGAAGGTGGGATCTCATGCTTTCAACACTAGCTCGGTATTGCTAGCCTCTCTGAAATTGCCTACCCTACCTTTAAGACATTTTAAATCAGCGATATGGTGTATTTCAGAGTGAAACATGATCAATGAGATGGGGTAAAGTGGGACTTAATGTCCTTCAGGAATTACTTAATCATGTAAAGCAGTGTCTATCAATACATGATGATCAACCAAACAGATCAAGGTGTGAATAGCACCACAGTGTTTATCAAAATCACTTATTTATAGATGTCCCTGTATATTAAGCTGTTATAGGAAAAGTATTTTAGCATGAAAACACTTACACACTTTAAAATTAAAGGCAATTTTCAGAGCGGCTAGCAATAGCAAGCTAGCTTTGAGAGCATGAGATTCCACCCTTCAGAGCGTCTCCAAAGCCACGTCTCCTTCAAAACACATGAAAAGTGTCACAAGAGGCGCCGTTAAACTACCTCATGTCTCATAGCAGATAACATTACAATAATACTGAACGTAAACAACTTAAAGAGCTCTGACCTGTATCACCTGACTGCTGCAGATTCATTTCAGCGTTGATAGTGTTGCCATTAAAATGCATAAATTCGAGTCACAAACCACAGAGTATAATGTCACAGGTTTCCATCTCTTACAAATTACAGTAGTTCTGTCTTGGTTGGTTCAGGAGGAACTGTAAAAGGCGGCTGCTGTTTGTTTGCGGCTCTCGGTCACTGACGTCTGTCTAAAGGCCCGTTCACATCAAGGACTATAACTATAAAGATAACGATAAAGATATAGTTCTAAAAATTGTTCTCCATGTTAAAGAATAGCAGAGTGCACACCACAACTATAACGATAAAGATATGGGGAACAATATCGTTGGGATCACTTTCTAAACGATTTTATTCCCGCTGTCGAACTATAAAACACTGACAGCCAATCAGAATCCATTCGAATTTAATGGGCTCGCGCTTTTAAAATGGCAGACGACATTGTGAAGAAGTTAATCGCTGAGGTCCAGAACAATTCACCACTACAAGTTAAGCCCCTTTTCAAGAAAATGGATATGGAAAACAATCGTTCTTACCCTCTGAATAAATGGTGAGAAGTATTACCTCAGGTAATACTGCGGATGAATATGGTTCGCGGCACCTGTGAACATATGGAAATCCCCAAATTATGTAATCTGAGCATTTATATTATGCTATTGTTTTGACCAATTGGAAACACTGATATTTTTAAAGTAATGATGTTACAAAAGTTATCATGATGATTGCCAGCCTGATATGGTCAAAAGTTTAAAACTGATATTCTGGCCTTATGTAGGCTAAGGGTTAATGCCCGACGAGGTGTCCGTTGTCAGGATGGACGACGGCGAGGCGTGCGCGGAGGACGTTTGCCTCCGCCGAAGTCCATTAATACATGACAATGGACACCTCGAAGGGCATTAACCCGCTTCTACCATGGTCACTTGCCAAAGAACACATTTTTAAAACATTAGTTTATATTTTAATTAGTTTTATAATCGAAATCTAAAGTTTTTACAAACAATAACTTGGTTTCCCTGGTTACGCCTGACGGTTTATTTAGAACCGGAGATATTTATAGCCCATATAGATACTTTGACTGCCTGTTGCTATGGTTACTCACAGCTGATGTAGCCAGCGCATTTATTTATTAATTTTGAAGGTAAACAGTCAGTTTCACCAGAACTCCTTTACTAGGTGTCCTCTATCACTTTTTAATGGACACCCTGCAGCCAATCAGAATCGAGTATTCACCCAGACTATGGTATAACACTAATCAACCAGTGGCAGTGGGCAACTTCATTTCAAGACTCCCCTACACTAAAGGATTTAGTTCTATTAAACTACACCCATTAATAGACACTTGAAAATAAATTCCAACAATAAATTCCATTCATAAATTAATGAAACGACCCTTCACAATAGACAATGCTTTACAACGAACTCTAGAGAGCTACATATGGCAATTTATCTGTTTAATAAAATCTATATTTTTGGATATGATGACTGACAAGACACGCACGGACAAGTGATGCAATTTCCTGCAAAAACCATCCCGAAAGGTCTAAAATATGAACACTTATAATAAGCTTACCATAGTGAATGAGGGTAGGGAAAAAAAAAACACGTTTTGGAAGAAAGATTGATGATGTTGACTCATTTAAATTTTGTTAATTTTGAAGAAAAAAAAGTTACATGGTGTTACTTTCATCATATTTTCAAAGCAGAATTGGCAATTGCCAGATGAAGTAATCTAGCATAAGGTTTATTCTCCTCAGTGCTGTCAGCTGTGCCATGATCCTACAGCTGTTCCTGATCACAGATCAGATGTCCCGCTGCCTCAGGGATGGACACAGTTATTATGGATGAAGTAACAATCGGAATACGGATCACTTGATAAGAGATGGACTAAAATCAAAGGTGCGCACATACAAAGATCTGTCTGACTCTTTTCTATTCACACAGATTTCCAGCTATTCCTCACTCGTTCTGATGTGCACTTGCAGTTTGCCAACGGGAGACACCACAGGCCTTGAGTCTGGAAAGCCCTGGCACAGTCACAGAGGAGTCCTGATGAACACAGAGAGAAATACAGTTGGGGGGGAAAAAAAGTATATAAAGATGCAGATAAAGAAAGCCATTGTTCGCCAAACACAAGACGCCTTTTCATTTCAGTTTGAGAAAAATGGTACATGTAAGCCCTCGCAGGCAAACGGTATTTGATGTTTAATTTGCTTTCTGTGATGCCACGGATGCCAGGCGGTTATTTGCGCTCATCACATGAGTGTAATCTCGCGGCGCCTACACACTGATTTTCTCCCGAAACATCCATCATCAGACAAGTCTGCAAAGGAAACTTATTCAGTATCCAATCAATCTCCGGCACACAGACAGGTCTGAAAACTACTGAAATAACTGAATCCGTCTCATCTGCATTTCGCTTAGAAGAATCATTCGATTGATCCTTATATGAAAGTGAAACAGCTCTATAAAGAAGTGGACTAAGGAGGTCTATCGGCCTACATAATACCTGGAGGCTGAAGAACAGGTAGTTTTGAGCCAATCACTCTATCACAATTTGAGCCAATCACATCGTGAGCCCAAGTTGATCGTGGAGACCATTGCCAGATTTGTCACCTGTCCGCGCAGGATTCGAACTGAGGTCTCTGGCGTGGGAGGCGGGCACGTTAACAAGGGCGCTAGAAACAGCAGACGCTAGCATCAGTTGCTAGCGCGCCTCTTGACGCCAGGGGTGTGAGGTTTACACACACAGCTCTTACTAGCCTACGTCAGTTACACTCACTTCCACCCGGGTCACGGCACCATATATAACCAGTCCTAGTCGACGCACTCCGAGATTCGGGATTCGAACCCGAGGCGCTAACAAGGATGCTTAAGACAGCAGACTCTAAAGTCAGTTGCTAGCGTGCCTTTTGAGGCCAGGGGAGTGAGGTTTACACGCACAGCTCTTACAGGCCGATGTACGTCACACTCACCCTCCTAAACCTCACTCCCATCCGGGTCACGGCACCAAATGTAAACGGTCCTCCTCGACCCGCTCCGAGCGGGACTCGAACCTGCGTCTCCAGCGTGGGAGCACACTAAACACAATCTATAAGTGTTGCATGTGAGTTTACGCAGAACAAATGTTATCATCTAGAAGTGGCACAGCCAGAAATATCAGTTCCTATACAGTTCCATACATTGTTGTCACTTGAACTCACTACACTACATGAACGCATGTTCAGCGGGTGTTGTCTACTCGGAAATAAAACCCTCATTTTACATTTGCATTACATTTTGCAAATCAGCATATTATAATGATTTCCTGAAGGATCATGTGACACTGAAGACTGGAATAATGATGCTGAAAATTCAGCTTTGATCACAGGAACAATTTACATTTTACATTTAAAAAAAAAATATTTGAAAACAGTTATTTTAAAATCTTTTTTTTTTTTTTTTTTATCAAATAAATGAAGCTTTAGTGAGCATAAGAGACTTACCGATCCCAAACTTATTTGAATGGTAGTGTATTTTCATACATATTGCATACCACAGAAATACTACAACACACAGTATTCTCTATATATACACATTAATACAAAAATCTCTCTCTATCTGTATATACATATATATATTTGATTTCCACAACCAAACACAGAGCGACAGATAAATCTAAAGGTTAACACACATAATTGGTCCAATCCTCCAGAAACAGAACAAGACTTCCTTCCGGTGATTGGGAAGGGCCATTGGGATCGTAAAGCAGGCACCAGTCGGACATGACGAGCCTTTGGCAGACATTTGTCACTCTGTGGTAACCAGTAAAAACACCCCCAGCACTGTTTCAGTCATGACTGCGGCTCTTGTGGATTGTGACACATGGTTTTGAGAAACTGTTGAATGGCATTCTTTCTCACAATGGAAGGCCAATTTCTCCATATTTGAAAAAAAGAGGTCTATATGAAGAACTCAAGTCAAAGTTGCCCAATGAGCAGCTCAGATATCAAAGGGTTTGATTTGTGTGTCCCCCTTCATCTAATCACCCGCAGCCAATACTGCCACTGAGAACAAAAGCAGGAAATCATAAACACGCATGGCTCTAATTCTCAACACACCGAGCTTTGAAAGCAGCCGCCCAAAGACAATTACCCCTGCTCCCCCCACAGGGATAATTCATAACATATTCATTTATGCAGATGCCAGAGATCTCTGATACACGTTCAGTCCTATGATTCTTGCTTGTGGATTTGAACGGGGCCTTGATGAATGCAAATTTGATGAACCGTTTACTTTAAATCATACTAGAAAGTTCTGTGATGACGCTTTATTATTGATATGATTTACAGTAACAGACAGTTACAACAGTCTGGGAAGATCTGTGATTCGCTTTGAAGTTGGTTCAGGTCACAAGCCTCTTCTCTTATCTCACGTCGCTTAAGGGCAACGATGACGGAGATATAACACAATAATTGACACTTTGATGTTGAAGGAATCTTCAATAAAAGATAAACGACCACGTCGAGTTCTCACACTCACTGATGCAGCCGCTTTAATCGCTCTCTTTTTTCCGATATATGCATGCAATAATTCAATTTGGATGGAATTATTGCAAATTAATACACACCCCTGGTGGTCAATGTGGCTCTTACACCTCAAGTGTTCAATGATATTCTAATAATGCTAAATAAAACTGTCTGGAGTCAATTTCCTTTAATTAGTACACGGTTAACAAATGAACATGTTTTCATTCCTAAAATGCACTTGTTTAGAACGACTTCTTTATGCCAACAGTGAAGTAATAAACAGCCATAACTAGTACAGAAAGAACATGGCGCATTATTATTTTAGTATTATTTATCAAATATTATAGTATTCATTTATATTTTGAATTAGCTTTGATTTTTATCATTTAAATTTAGTTTTAGTAATTGTCATTTTTATTATTTTTCTAAATAGCTTTGATTTGATTTTGTCATTTTAGTACTTTAACAAAGTTATTACAATTATTTGCCAAAGTTTTTCACCTAGTATTTATATTTACTTAATTCAATTATATAATTCAGCTATTGTCAGCATTTAGAACTGAATACTTACTACTAAATGAATACTGAGCAGTATATACTATAATACTGCCAAATATTGTGATTTAAAACCTTCATAGGCATTATTCTATCATGAACGTTTCAAACAATAGTAAGTTTTCATGTGAACATCACTTTGCATACGAGTGGAGTCCAGATACCGTCTTGAAACGTAAATTAAATTTTGTTGAACAACAACTTTCCAGTCACATCTGTTAACCAACCAGAATCAACAATCATAAAACATCATAAAACCCCATTAAAGTCAATTGTGTTTGATATGAAATTGCTTTATTGAAGTAAATATCAACTGCTGCGGAAATGACTTAATTTACACACACTAAAGCGAAACTCTGACAGGTAGACATCTGCTTTCCCACTGCAGGCAAATCATTTTGCCGGAATGAAAACTTTTCTAAAATACAATATGAAGAGGAAAAAGAAAAGAAAAAAGTACCACCGTAGAGAAAAACCTCAATGGAGCACATCTTAAAAATATTTGCGAATGACTTCTTAGCGGATGTGGAGGCTTGGAGTCGATAGTAACAGTCTCTACACGGCTGTTCCTCTCTCCAGGTTCTGTTTGATCTCTGCGGTGTATTTCCCGTAGAAACGCTCAGCCTTCTTGTTGAACTTGGCGTTCCTCTCGTTGATGTAATCGATGTCAGCGTCGTCGTTGTAGGCCCTGCGGCGACTGTATTTCGAGCGCTTTTCAATCCTAAACACACAAGAACACATTAATGGAGATCACATGCACATATATGAACTCTAAAAAGGGTTGGAAAATAGTTTAAAAAAATAAAATTAAAAAATTAAAATCAATCTGAAGAACCAGAATGAAAGAACTAAAAACACAAAAACCTAGTTACAAATAATCCACACTGTTTTTCAGTAAAAAAAAATCATTAAAACGATTAGTTACTGATTAATCAGTAATCGATTCATTAAAACGAATGGTTTAAACTGATTCACACACACAAAAAAAAACTTAAAGAATTGAATCGCTGTTTTTGACACTGAAGTTGAAATCAGAGATTAATATTTCATCTAATATTATAAATATTAGATAAAAAATAAAAAAAGTTGCCTCGGCAACTAATTGAAATAAAATAGGTGAAGTTAAAGAACTAAAATTACTAGAGATGCACCGATACTACATTTCTCTGCCAATATCGATATCAGATTATTCCGTATATCTGCCGATACCGATACCTATAGTTTGATTTACTTAAGGAAAAAGATCTTCCCCAACTAATGCTGTAAACTATAAAGGAAACCCTCTCATTTGGTACATTATTATATTATTAGAGGTTACAATTAACAACAGAGCTATTATACTCAACTGCTATTTATTTTTCAGATGTAATTAAACAAATAAAAACTATAAAAAAAAGTAAAAAAAAAAAAAGTGTATAACTTACTGTAACCCAGTTGCACATAGTAGTTTTCATAATCACTTGTCTTTATGGCAAGTTTATGCAAACAAGCATATATCATACATTCACAATTAACAGTAAATGATCTCCTCTCTAGTGTTTCTTTGATAGCTAACTAACAAACTGTGAACACTGAGAACTTTCCTGAGGTACGTGCAACGTTACGTGACATTGTTCATGAGCTGTTTTACTGCCGTCTTTCTGCGGTTGAAACACAGATTGAGTGATTGCACGAGACATGATTCATTTTGGCAAGTTGTACATTGTATCTTTCAAAATACCTTTTGATGTTCATGCATGTATTTATCATGCTATAACATGTATTAAAGTGAAAGAAAAGACTCTTCTTAAACTGAGGTGCTACAGCGATCTGTCACGTCACATTTAAGAGCGTCAAAACGCTATTGTTTAAATTTAGTGATAAAATGGGCAGAATTTGAAAGCTGAGACTGTTTATTATCAGAAGTAAAAAGCTCTTCACGATTATTGGATGAAAGGTGCGCTACAAATAATGTTTGGTGTAGGGAAAAACACGGATCTGGCAGCTCTGGCTTGAACTACGGGTGCTTCATAGGGTCAAATAGAGTTATGTCGCATTAACTTCGACAGCCCTAAATTCAACACAAGAGAGGATTTCTTTACACACAGTGTTCACTTCACTTAACAGACATTCTTCTGCCCCTTTTTGATTGACAGGATGTAATCAGTCGATAGTGAAAATAATTTATTTTATCGGCTGATACTGATTATTGGCATCGATACATCTGTGCATCCCTAAAAATGACTAAGACAAATCACGAAAAAACCCTCTTTAAAAAAAAATATTAAATGAAATACTACAAAATATTGATAAATACTATAATAGAATATAAATTATACAAAAATAACACTGTCTTTAGGAAACAGTAAAAAAAAAAAAAAAAAAAAGCACATTACAATTTGACATCAAAATCATCACAGAAGCACCACACATCTGATATATTACCCAGTTACACTCTTTTCTAAAAGTTTGATGCTTCAACAGACAATGTCAGTTTAGTCCATCAAAGAGACTCGCACGCCCCCCCACGCACACACACACACACAGACGTTTCTTCAAACATCTTCAAAGAGTGTTTGTGCGTCACAATCTGGCAGCCGTAGCCCTGTCTAATGTTTCTCAGAAGCTAAAAGCAGCTCCTCCAAAATAGAAGAATGCCTTCTCACGCATAAACAAACCCTCGGCGGCGCACACATGCATGTGCGACAGGCACGCAACGGCACAAACACATCTGGAGCGGGGAACAAACACACACCAGGAGGCTGAGCTCTCAAACATCACATTGAAAAGAGCCGCTATCTGCTGTGTCTGTGAGGTGTGTGTCAACAGATCTGCTCACCAGGTGCTTCTGCTGAAACTGAGCAGATTCCCTACGGAAAAACAAACACAGATTCTTACTGTTTCTCCACGTCGTCCACCATGCGGTCGATGCTCTCTTTGGAGGGGACGTGAGTGCCGTGAATCAGACTGTTGGAGGTGGGGTGGAAATCTTCTCCACTAGGAGTAAATGAAATCACACAAAATCATCAACTTCTTATTTTTATATATAGTGTGTAGTTTATGTACCACTAGCATCAGCAGAACAGACACAAAATTTGACCTTTGACTCACTTTCTAATCTTCATTAGACTTTTCCTAATTCACTTTTGAAGATGCGCCACACCAGACGTAACGTCATTAAATGCATATTCATTGGAATGAAGGTCTCATAATTAAAAGACTTCAGAAGACTTGGAATATAGTGCACAAGTTGTATCGACTTTTATTTTTATTTTATTTTAATTGGCATTTTGTAAGGCTGACAACTATCAGTCTCCATTCACTTTCATTATAATGCAAAAAAACACTATTTATTATATTTTATGAGACAAAAAACCTTCATATGACTAAATAAAAGTTATTGCTCAAGGATTCCAGTATCAATCCATATTAAATAGGGCTACAAAATTTGGGAAAAGATGTGACTTAAAATGTGGCTTTAAAAAAAGCTCTAGGTTTGCTGGGCTGCACAGTTGTGCAAAAAAAAATTGTGATATCAATATGACTATAATAATAACATTTTACAGTAAAATTGCAAAAAGAACACGGTGTAAAAGAAGCTCTTCACTCTAAAACATGCAGCATATATTTGTTTAATTAGTAATTACACCGCAGGCTTTGCGATTTGATAATTGCACTAATCCACATTGTGATTTCAGTGTTGAATTAGAGTCTCGATAGAGTGTGTGAATATTTCAGAGGATGAATGAGAATAAATGAAGTCTCACCACTCCTCTCTCTGTCTCTCATAGTTGTCCATATCTGGCTTGATCTGCCTCGTCAGTCTCTGGTACTGTCTCAACTGGGCCTCAGCGTACCCTACACACACACACACACACACATGAATAAAAACACATATCCAGCTGTGGGGGTCTGGAAAAAGGGTCTTACAAGGAGAAGCAGAAGGAAAATTATAATAATTGCCAGAACCAATGATAACCAGGCGTGAAACACAAGCTCTGCATGTTTTCATTTTCACATTTTTAGCATCACACATGGCAGCCACATTCCCTCTTTCTCTCAGCCAATCAATCAAGACTGCTTAATAATATTCATGATGTAACTGAGATGAGTGTTTTATACCGGAGAACCCTGGATCAGGGTTTCTCTTCTTTTTCTTTCTCTCCCATCTCTCTGCATCTTCAGCGCTGATCTCCAGGAGCTTCACGCGGTTGTAGTCCTCGCCACGCTCCGCACACTCCTGACACACAGACAGAAATCACTGCGTTACACACTCGTCCTCACAGACTGCATAAACAGAATCAGTGCTTGACTGATGACAGCAAATAGCACGACTGGTTGGGGTCAGTGAGATTAATAAAAAAAATTATATATATATATACTTTTTTTCAGTAACAGTGCATTAAATTGACTAGTGACAGTAAAGACATTTATAATGTTACAAAAGATTTATATTTCAAATAAATGCTATTCTTTTAATCTTTATATTTTTTATCAAATTCAATTCACATTTATTTATCAAAGAATCCGGAAAAAAATCTATCACTGTTTTCAAAAAAGCACAACTGTTTTTAACAATGATAATGATCAGAAATGTTATTATCATCATATTAGAATGATTTCTGAAGGATCATGTGACACTGAAGACTGGAGTAATGATGCTGAAAATTCAGCTTTGATCACAGGAATAAATTATATTTTAGAATATATTCAAATAGAAAACAGCTATTTTAAATTTGTACTAATATTTTACAATATTACTGTTTTTACTGTGTTTTTCCATTCAATAAATGCAGCCTTGGTGGGCATTCAGTGAAACTCAAAAACATTAAAAAAAAATCTTACAGACTCCAAACTTTGAATGGCAGTGTATGTACCGAAAAAAATTGGAAATTAAATGAAAACGTATTTTATACAATATTTATTCAAAAGTCACCGATTCAAATAAAAAAATTGCTGTTAGGGACCAACGCTGAGTAATAGTCTGACCCTTGCTGATGACATAAGAGATTCAAATCAAAGACAGACAGACAGAAAGTTATGTCTTAGTATAATGAACTCATCTATAGCAAAGCATCAGAAAACGTTCAATTGAAATCTGGATGACCAGCGCTGTGGCTCAAACATCTTTGTGAGTTTGGTCACTATATGATCATTCGCAAATAGCGTGAGTGTTTGTGTTGTCATTATTATTGCAGCTCCGTTTGATGGAGCAGAAACAACACACTGCAGGTCTGAATCCAAGTCCTGTACCTTCTTCTTTTGGTCCACCACGAGTTCATACTCTAGACGAGCTTTCTTGGCCTCCCAGTTTGAGGGCAGCTTCAGTCTCTTGTCCTCCTCCACCACCTCCTGATGATTCAGCTTACGGGCCTCATTCTACCAACAGAACACAATCACATTTCACACGGATGTAATAGAGCAGGTTCTGTTTTTCACCCAAAGCAACAACAGTACAGAGTTTGCTCTCGATCTACACCAACTAGACTAAAGGTCCTTACACATGACTTACATCAGGGATGCGACACATGCCTCACAAAGTAGGCAACATGCGCCATTTTGACTAAGACTCACCTCTTAAAGGTGCAGTAAGCGATTTCTGAGAAACGCTGTTGAAAGTGGATCAGACCGAGCACCACAACACACTTGTGGCCAATCAGAATTAAGGGGTGTGTCCACTCATGATGGGGTATAGAGAGAGAGAGAGTGAGCAAGAGGGAGAATTGAAGACTGTAGAAAGAGAGATGGCTGAGAGACATTACAAAAGAGAAAAGGTCATAGGAATATCACTGGAAAAAGAAGTGTTATGATCAGGCAAGATGATCAGCGCTGGAGAGACCCAAGCAGGAAGTCCTGATAATGGAAGAAGAGGTTGCGATGTTTCTGCCTGAGTAACATTGGTTTTGTCATTTCACAGAACCAAGCTGTTGTTGTAAGGTTAACTACAGTAACAGGACAGTTTACTTTTGAGTGTAGTTGTTTGTCTGGAGCTGGAGTGCTGTTGGCGACTAATAACCAACTCTTGCTTGTATATACTCTTGTGTACTGTATGTTCATTTTTTGTTCTTCCTTGCCGTTCACTCGTCATCTTCGCTTTATTGCCTGTGAAGCACTATTTTGCTTCGCTTCAGCTATGATAAAGAGACTTCCACTCTTGCATTGCGTGTTCGTGCATTTTGGGGGCGGGAGAATGAAGAGAAGATTGTGTTTGTTTGTGTAATTTCAAATATCAACAGTGTTTCTCAGAAATCGCTTTCTGCACCTTTAAGACAAGAGATTGCAAGTGAATAGGGTAAAATATCTTAACTAATAGATCTCAACATACTTCCTCAGTTGATTAATGACAGTACATTAAAACAATTTGTTTGATTTGTTCACAAGTTTTCTAAAATGTTGTTTAAATATGCAATTGATGCATTATCTCATGGTTCTCCAACCATTTTGTATGTCTCCCTCATCTATCACACCGAATTCAACTCATGAGCTCCTTAGTAGAGACGGCAAGACCTGAAATGGGTGTGAGAAATACAGGGGGACATACAAAATGTGCAGGGCTGGTGGTGGTATTCCAGGACAGTTTTGAGAACCACTGCATTATCTAATTAAATATGAAGCAATTTGCTTTAATTTCCAATTAAATGTTACATAAACCAGACGATTGATATACGACCAAACCTTGTTTGGAAGAGGAGATTTATGATTTAGTAAATAAGAGAAAAGTCATTTTGAGAAAACAGCCTTTAAAGATATGCATTGTAATCTAAATCTTCAGAAGCACATTATATAAAAAGTGTGGAAAAAAAAGAAACACTTAAATGTGTATTTTAGTTTTTGCTCGTCTGAAAGTATTTTGCCGTAAAATCCAATTACAAGAGGCAACAGGAGACAAATGTTGCTACCAGGTGTAATCGGTCCCATCTGACCACTGGTGAATGTGATATTATCAAATCACCCAAGACAGATGTTAATAACAGATTTAAACTGGGCATTAGCTATAATAAAATGGTCTCGGTTTAATTATTTCACTGATATGAGGGAAAATGTGACGTAGTTACCCTCTTGAAATGAAGCTCTCTGAACTTTCTGAGTCTCTCTTCCCTCTTCAGCGCTGCTGGAGTCTCTGCGGATTCCTCTTCACCGCTGGGAGCAACAACCTGAACGGGGAAGACAGCAATGAACCGCATTCAGGGCTTAATAATATCACTGAAATCTCAGATACTGAACATCCGAGTCTGATGTTAGCATCGTTAGCCATGACTATAAGAATAGTGTTCTGATAACAGATAATTCCACGGTTATAATAACTATTCAACAATATAATAAATATATAAATAAACAATAAAGACGTCTGTTAGATTAACACTCAAAGTATTTGGAATCTCGTATTTTGTTTACCTCTGCGCTAGTGGCCATGTTGCTTCTGTTAAAGAGGAAGTACGTCACACAATTCAGTTCGACCGAGAACTAAACTCTTAATATGTAGTTCCGCTTTCTTAACAGTATATATATAATAATATTAAATAATATGAGGGGAAACGGTTTTGAATCAAGTATAGTAATATCCCTCTTTCTGTAGATGTACTGTATATTAAGCTAAACCTGATGGCTTAACAGGGTGAATGAAGTTGCAGTTCAAACACAATGGCGACTCATCTCGACTCATCTGCTATGCGCCATTAACATAAACTGCACTGCTCATCTGCTCTGATTATGTATAATTAAGTTCCTTTTAAGAGGATGTAATTAACTAGAGTTTACAATTTTAGATTAAAGCAACCTCTAGATCAGAAGCTACACTAATGAACTGATGTGCTTGTTCTGCAGTACAAAAACCAAACCACCCTCAAACACAAGACTTAACATCAAGTGATGGCTTTTTATGATATTTCATATATTCCACATCATAAAAATCTATCTATCTAAGCTGAAAATAAACAAATAATTTAATTTGAATGGTAGTCAATGGAGAATGATTCTCTTTGTAGTCAGGTGGTGTGTATAGTTCCAGAATCTACCAGCAGGGGCTAAATGAACCAAGCTAACCAGGCAACTAGCTAACCTTCAACCATTCATCTTCATTAGTCACATGGCATGTACAGCTCAAGTGTCTGACTCAAAATGTTCTGGGATATTTCAAGTCTTGTACATCCAGGAAGGACACGCATGCATCATGTCAAGCATCTGCCCTTCAGATGATACTAACTGAAAACTTTCTCAAGGTATTATGAATTTTCTTGATTTGATCTGGCTGTCAAATTACATATGCACAAAAGTGAATTAAAATAAGGCCAAATGCTGTTTCCCATACTATATTAAACATTGTGTATGGAATGCGGTGTATATTTACAGTATTCAGAAAATAGTAAGATATACGATTCCTGTCTGAACAGGCTTTCAATGTAGGAGGTCATTCAGCTGGATTCCATCAGCAAACTACCTAAACTGTAGTGTTGTTTGATAAATTGATGCATCCTCCATTTTGCTTCATGGCTCAGACCAGCTAGCTCCAGTGTGTTCAGCTGCATGACATCTGGGTTGTAACTGGTATAGAAAACACAGCCAATAAAATCATTCCATTTCCCTAATTACTATTTCTTTCATTTCCGCTGACCATGAGCAGGAGCTCGAACAGGCCAAACCAAACAAAGCTTTGACTGCACCAGCTCAGTTACCCAGCAAGGGAGGGTCCAAACATGCACACAATGGCTGCGTCCGAAATCGTGTATGTACTCTCTTGTCTTGAGTAGGTACTTATTTTGAATAAGTAATTTATTCACGACCGCTAAAAAGTATGTTCTATATAGTATGAGTGTGAGTAGTATGAATGTAATCCAGGCGCACTACATTTGCTATGCTCTCATTATCATGTGACCTGTCAGCATCAGTTGCGTCGCTTCACTGCCATTCATAAATCCTCTCCCGTGGCCTCATGGGATAGTAAAGTGTCCATCGTATGAACACTTCAGAATCTCGGCGGAAGTAGTAGGTCACTAATGTTTATTTGCCTGCTATATAGTAGGGAAGTATGCGATTTCAGATGCAGCACAGAGTATTGTCAGGTGGCCTGCTTATCAAGCATCAGACTACTTTTGATGATGCCTTGATTTGTGGATGTTCATAAAAAATAATATCTGGAACAGCTACTGCAGACGAATTCAACAGTGACCGCTTTCTTTTTCAGCCTTAGCCCTGGAAGTGTAAAAAACATGCTATTCTGATAAAATATTCTGATCTATGATTAATTTGAATTATGGTAGCAAACAGGAAGCAGAATTCTATTTAAAATTTGAATGTAAGGAAGTTCAAAGAAATTCAGCTGTCTTTTTAAACTTGAAAAGCATAAAGTTTGTCCAGATAAACTGAATTTTGCCTTGACAAAGTTTTGAAACATGTTTATACGCATGTCTTACTGACAGATGCAAAAATATGTTTAAAATGCACCTATAGAATTTTATTTTATTTTATAGCCTATATACACTATGATTCATAAGTTTGAGGTCAGTCAGATTTAAAATAAAATAAAATAAATGAACACTTCTTTTATTCACCAAGGTCACAATAAATTGTTCAAAGTGAAAATAAAAACATTTGTTACAAACTATTTATATTTTAAATAAATGCTCAAACTCCCTCTTTATCCAATGAAGAATCCTGAATTTTAGGATTTAATAAATGTTTCTTGAGCATCAAATCATCATATTAGAATGATTTCTGAAGGATCATGTGACACTGAAGACTGGAGTAATGATGCTGAAAATTCAGCTTTGATCACAGGAATAAATTACATTTTTAAATATATTCAATTAGGAAACAGTTATTTT
Organism: Leuciscus leuciscus; assembly: GCF_965113295.1. NCBI lineage: Eukaryota > Metazoa > Chordata > Actinopteri > Cypriniformes > Leuciscidae > Leuciscus > Leuciscus leuciscus. The sequence goes on from NC_138746.1 coordinate 4,735,436, forward strand.
AAATTGTAATAACATTTCACAATATTACTTTTTTACTAATATTTTGATCAAATAAACGTAGTCTTTGTGAGCACAAGATACCAGAAAATCCCAGAATTCATTTCACCCTGTTTTGCGCACCTGTTTCTGCAAACATTTCATAAACCGTGTTATGATGACAAAATTTAATAACTTTTCATACATCCACATCTCTGCAAAATCGATGTCTCCAGAAGTTTCCAAGTAGAAAGTAGAAAGTTCTGCTGTAGAAACACACACACACACACACACACCCCACATTGTGACACAACAGGAGCTGAATCACACGCACATCTCGTGTCAGCAGTCTGGGAACTCAAGCGTCAGTAATCATATGCTACTTATCTGATCAGACGTAATTCTCTGGACTGATTTTATGCTTCGGAAGTAAACTGTCATTACTTGTATCCTAGGGGCACTCATGAGCACAACAGGCTGATGGATATTTTCATAATTATCCCTAAAATGAGTAACTCCAACAAAAAAAAAGTAAGATGTAAGAAAAAGAAACTACACTTTCTTACAGCACCTGAACTTTGTGTGTTTGTATTGTAGCAAGAGCTCAGTTTGAGATGTTTAGACCCTGATTTTACTCATAATTGTAAAAGAATTATGGGAATGTCCGTCCTTTGGATGAGACGTTAAACCGATGTCTCTGTGGTCATTAAAAATCCCATGACACTTCTCGTAAAGAGTATACAGGGGTGTAACGCCGGTGCCCTGGCCACACTCCACCCATTGGCCCTTGCCAATCATGGCCTCCTAATAATCCCCTTCCACTGAATTGGCTCTATCACTCTCTCTCCGCTCCACCTGTAGCTAGTGTGTGGTGAGCGCACTGGTGCTGTTGTACTGTGGCTGTCGTCGCCTCATCCAAGTGGATGCTGCACACTGGTGGTGGTTGAGGAGAGATCCCCTGATATGATTGTAAAGCGCTTTGGGTGTACAGTAGTACATACGAAAGCGCTGTATAAATGCCTTGTTCATTCATTTATTCAATGTCCTGTTGTCACTCAAAAATTGCTCTAAGGTGCGTGTCAATAGGGGGCGCCATGTAACATCAAGAGCAGAATCAAGCAGAAAAAGTTTTTGATTTTGTGTGTGTGTGTGTGTGTGTGTGTGTGTGTGTGTGTGTGCTGCTGTTTTTCCATCGTAAGGACAGTTGAAGGCATTGCCATGGGCTTTGATTTCAGATTTAATTCAGCTCAGCTCATCAGCTGGAAATAATTACATTCTCTGATCCCTTAATCTTTAACAAAAGAAGCATGAGGCTCTGTCTTAGATTTCAACACAAGACGAGCACAACACAGACCAAAGATTGAGACTGTGATGCTCAAATACAGCTAACTTCAGCTAAAGGCCTGCAACACACTTCTCAAGTCTGAAAAATCATATACAAAACAGCTCAAAAGTTTGGGTTCGGTAAAAATGTGTTCACCAAGGCTGCATTTATTTGATGAAAAAACATACAGTAATATAATGAAATATTATTACAATTTAAAACAACTGTTTCCTTATTGAATATATTTTAAAATGTAATTTATTCCTGTGATCAAAGCTGAATTTTCAGCATCATTACTCCAGTCTTCAGTGTCACATGATCCTTCAGAAATCATTCTAATATGATGTTTTGGCACTTTTGATCAATTTAAAACATCCTTGCTTAATAAAACTATTTCTTCAAATAATAAAATAAAAATCTGCCCCATTGACCATAGACAGGAGTGTTTGGGAAACCTGTTAATTATTTATTAAAAAAAAATGTTTTGCTGTTGCGTTTGGTGACTGCAGGTTGATCCAAGTTTTATTCCAGGATATTGAAATATTAAAATATTTTGTTTAAAAAGTTTGACTGTTAAATATTAAAGAATCACTCATAAATGCACTGAACACACTTGCGCACTGTTATCACATGTTCTTCTCCAAATGCTCCAAAGACATCACAGAATGGTGAACATGTGCCCTCAAATCCCAAGACCTTATTATTCTGTTTGACATTCTGCTTTGAGACAGTCCATTTTGTTAAACACACTGGCCTTGTATATTCCATCTTTTATGGGTACAGATTAAACTTTTAAAAGATATAATACAGACTCAGTTGGAAAACCTGGTCATACCAGGTCCAAGATGGTCTACCATCCATGCTTGACAAAGTTTGACAAGGTTAAACCAACTTAAACGAACTAGCTCGATTTCCCAACAGACATTTTAACATTGGACATTATTATTATTAGAAGGCATTGGAGTATCTTTATTGTTGATGGCAATCCCATAGTCAGTGCATTGATTGTCTGCGATGGTGGATGAAGCAAAAGAAATGTAGTTAATGCATAAAATTCCTTCAATATCCAATAAATGAACTTATTCACTTATATTTCTTTATATGTATTTTTATTAGAGTATCACAGGTTTAGATTAGCAAAATATTATCGGCAAACACTGTTGAAATCAATTGTGAGTCGAGTCTCGGGTTGCAACATTTATATTGCACACAGTTGCTGCTAATGTAGATCGTGTTTATCAGACAAACACACATTTGACCTTTCAACCCACCTCTCTCAACTCAAGGCCACGTGGACGAGTGTTTGGTTCACCTTCTCAGATGATGTAAATGAATAAACACTCTGCCAGAGAGGAGCTCAGCATGCCAATGAACCATGTGTCTGTTTGTCTTAATGCTCACTTGTCACGTCTTTCTTCCTTCTCTCCCTTTTGTCTGTGTGATCATAGGATATCCTTCCAGCGGGAGCTGGAAACGATTATATCATCTCTGCTGAAGCTCACGCTCTTTCATCTGTGTGGAAACATCCTGAATCAGGATGAAGCGGCACGGAAAATCAAGCTTCTGAGAGCTGAATCAGAGCTTGCTGGAGTTGGATGCGAGTATTAACCGCAGTAAGTAAGCAGCCATAACTGAAAGAGACGGGAGTTTTTAAAAGGCTTCGTACAGGCTGAGGGCTTTCTGGGATGCATTAAGGAGCGCTGTGGTTCGCTGAAGGACTCTGTCCCGCCCACCATGTTTAACAGGCCCACATGTGCGTGGCGAGGGGGATTCGGATGAACCGTGCCAAGCTGTGGCGTATGATCTCACTTCCCCTGCTCGGTCATAGCGGTTTAAGATTGGCCACCGATTGCTGTGACGATTTGTGGCCCAATGGGAAGCCAATGACTTTGTAGGCCTCTGTTCTTTATGGAGCGATGGTTTAAACACAGTGTCTAAGTAGGAAGCCAGACGCCTGCATGCGGTCAGAACATTCTCCATCCTCTATCCCTTTTTTTCACTGTTCTCTTTTAACGCATGGATTGGATGGAGTACATTTCCAAACTCTCTCTCTCTCACACACACACACACACACACACACAGACACAAGCTGCAGAAAGCATTTGAAATCATAATGATGATGAGTAACAATTTTTGAATTGCTTGTGTCCACTGCAGTCTTCTTTTATTTATTTTTATTTTTAATTCAGTTCCACAACATTGTTTAGGCATGTTTCTTTCTAAAAACAGCCAAATCTATTAGACATTTTTGTAACACTTTAGTTTAGGGTCCAATTCTCACTATTATTAACTAGTTATTTGTTAGCATGCATATTTACTAGGATATTGGCTGTTTATTAGTACTTATAAAGCACATATTAATGCCTTATTGTGCATGAGCATATTCTACATCCCTTAATCGTACCCAATACCTAAACTTAACAACAACCTTTTTTGAGGCAAAAGTTGTAGTTAACAGTGAGAATTGAACCCAATCTAAAGTGTGTCCGAAATTTTGCTTCAGTTTCTCTTAATCTGGTAACTGTGGTAGCTGAGATTTGTTTTCACCCATGATAAAACCACATCCTTAATATATGATGAGACTAGCTATTGTTGTCACATGACCTAAGGAAATAACCAATCGAAAGCAGAGGTAGTTCCTCATGATAGACTACTTAGTGTAAAGTACGTACCAACATTGTGCAAAATTGATGAATTCACGAGTGTGAATTGAATGGGCCACACTCCACCAGAAGCTGAATTGGATTGAGAGGAAGAGGAATTTTCTGAATTGTAATGCAAATAAATTCAGCAATACATTCTGCTTATCCATATCTGTCTGTATATCAGGCCTATAATCCTTCAAACTAAAAGGCTTTTCAAACTTTCTTCAGAATATGCCAACGGCAAGATTCAGAATTGATTTGAATTCAGTTCATTGTAATTCTACGTGCATTACAGTAGAACATTCAGATTTTCTGTTTGCAACATTCGCTGCATCTTGTTTTCTACCTCAATTAAAATGTTGTTCATATTCAGGAATTGAACTGAAATTCTGCATGTTTTCCCAATTCTGAATGGTGCACAACGTTCATCTGTGAGAGTGAGTTAGATGCTCGACCTACAAATCCTCTCTGTATATGAAGCTGTGATAGGACAAAGTATTTGAATATCGACTAAATGACACACTTCACCTGTAACAATAGGATCAACAGGCCAAACTAGACAAGAAAAAAAAAATGCAGATAGTTTTACTTATTTTTTTATACCTGACATTTGACGCATGCCCGGTTTTACTAGCTCTACAGCCTATGCACATACCCTTCTGCTCGAAGAGTTTACGTTGGATCGGAGTGTGTGTGTCTATTTGAGTATGTACTAGTGTGTGGTGGTTGATGATTGACAGGAGAGGAAGTGGGGAGGGGGGGTTGGCAGTCACACACTGGAAATGCGTGAGTGGCGCCAGAAGAGTTTTGTCTGGCTCACACACACCTGCTAACCAAACCAGCTCTCATCTGAAGCCAACACTAAGACCGACTGTGTGTACATGCCCTGTGTGGTGTGTGTGTGTGTGTGTGTGTGTGTGTGTGCGCCCTGTTCAGCATGACAGGGTTTTGAGCTTTTGACAGGATCCTTTGATTTAGAATCAGTGAAATTAATATTCAATCTCACGTCAGATTCATTCCAGTTATTGATCAGTGCATCAGAAGTGATCATCTAGTTTCTCATCAGCTCATATTCTCTCACTGTTGGGTGTACAGATCTGTTCCGGTTACACTGTACATCATTCATTTTCTGTGAGCTGCAGTCTCAAGACTAAATTTACATGCACAAAAATAGACACGATTTTTTTTTATGTTTTTGAGAGAACTGAAGTCTCTTATGCTCACCCAGGATGCATTTATTTGATCAATAAAATAGAGCAAAAACAGTAATATTGTGAAATATTTAAAATAACTATTTTTCTATTTGAATATATTTTAAAATGCAATTTATTCCTGTGATGCAAAGCTGAATTTCAGCATCATTACTCCAGTGTTTAGTGTCACATGATCATGTATATGCGTATATAAACATTTTAACATTGGATTATTTTGTGAATGAAAATGCAGGAAATATATTTATATATTTTTCACTTATATTATGTGAAAGAATATATGGAATCCTTCATGCCATGTAAGAATCATGGAAAAAGTTTCCCTCAGGCATTGTGTTGGAGAACGCTGATCTAGAGTCTCTGACAGGAATCAGAATTGATGACAAAATGTAATGCTTGCACAAGTAAAAAACATATTACTGAATTATAAATCTGAACGTGATTTGAAACAAATGTGGTGTGATTTGGATGATAACTGCATTCGACAAATCTTTCGTTCAGGAAAATTGATCTTCAGCTGCAAAGTTGGATCATTAGAGATCCATAATGGAACGGCTTTTAAGAAACTTCAAAATTCTGGTGACATGACAGAATTACTGCAGTAACGTGCTTTCCAAATCCACGAACACGGAGATCTGATCCAGAAGACCCTGCCCAGTATTTTCCTCTTCTGTTTTATTGCCGTTCCAGAAGAATCTAGACAAGAGGCAGAACTCATGACCTTTTATTTACAGTCTCTTTCCATGAAATAATGTGGATGCTGTTGAGAGAAACATGGAATAAATATGACAGACTGGTAGATTGAACTCAAAAACTGTAAACCAGTGTTATTTTACTATCATTCAGATACTATTATAGTTTATATCAATATTTTTTTATTTAAATATTTTTGTTAAAGTTTTATTTCAATTTTAATTATAATTTTTGTTAAAGTTTTATTTAAATTTAAATGTACATTTTTGTTAAAGTTTTAGCAATTTTATTGTGTTTTTGTATTTTTTTTAAAATATATTTTTAATTTCAGTTTTAGTTATTTTTAGTAACTAAATGAAGTAAGAAATGTTACCTTGGCATGTTGCCATGCGTCGGGTCAGAGGTCACTCTTCCACAGTAACAAGACTTGCGTATGGCTGTTACCGGAAGCCAGTGATTATAATTTATAAAGTCATATACACCTAGGATGGCTTGAGAGAGAATGAGTAAATTATGGGATAATTTTCACTTTTGGGTGAACTAACATGTGCTGTGCTGTAAGCAATGTTAGCTATATTGGTAATTTCCACTAGAATTAGGCAGCACCTCAGAGTCTTCTGATTGGATAAACAATATAGTCCGGAAGTCACTTTTTTCCTATAGCCCAATGGCCTGACCTCATACCAACCTGAGGATCCATGTGTGGCCTCCTGTCATGGTTATTTTAATGCTGTGACCACGTGCAGGGCTGGACGGCCGCGGCCGCTGTTGGCTTGGTGGTATTTTCCTGCCCAGATACACTGAGCACAGCTACAGATCACTCCAGGCCAGATGGGTAAAGAGTCTCGCGCAGGCCACCGCTGCGGCCACTGAGTTTGAAACCCAAAGCCAATGAGGTGGTGGAGAAACCGTCTACACACACCACACACACAAACACACAGGAAGAGACAAGGACTTCCATTCATTCAGCAAATGCTTTTCCATCATGTTCATTGAAGACTAAACATTCTGTACTTTTGATAAATGCATAGTTTTATCAGTGTTATACAATATGTCTAGTATCTTTATTTTTCCATGCAATGCTACTTAAACATAATCATTTTGTATGTTTAAGGTACCTGTTGAGGTTCGACCTGTGTGACCCAAATTGTCTTTTGGCATTGTTTTCATACACAAATATTGACAAATAGTCCATTTTGAATTAGATTAAATTTCTTTAGCAACACTTTTTTTTGTTAAAGTATGTTTAATTTTTTTATTTTTTTAAATCCATAAGCTGGGTGCAATGAATGGATCATGGAATACTGCATGTATCTTAGAGGGCAGTGAAGATGCATTTCATTCCTATCTAAATTTGTGATTACTATAATTCCTGTTGTAATATACATAATTAAAACTACTTACACTAAACTAACTTCTTTTTTAATTAACAAAAGTTAAATAATGACTCAATACATCATCAATCCTTCTTCCAAAACATGCTTTCGTCTTACCCTGATTCACTATGGTAAGCCTATTATAAGTGTTTATATTTTATACCTGTCGGGATGGTTTTCGTGGGAAACTGTGTATGTCACTTGCCCGTGCATGTCTTGTCATATTCGAAATTAGAGGAAAAGTTGCTCCCGCTACTTTGACGCGTATCTGGTTTGGAAGTGGTAGGGGTTGGGGATTGCCCCACTGAAAACTGGTGGATTATATTATTGACCGCTGCAGAACTCTGGTCAGGGAGTCGGAGTCATCAGATAGAGTTTAGTCGTTTATTGCCCAAGAGTGACCATATACACATAAGTGTACTTGAGGTAGTTTCTGAAATAAATCATATAACAGAAATAAATATTCACTGTCTAAAATTATTCAACAACTTAAGAGATTGCAAACTCAAATATAAACATCTCTGTAAAGTGCACTGATACATGAAATATAAATCGAGAAATATATTAGTATGAGTCTGTAATAACAAACTGCATAATGCAATGAAATTGACAAAACACCAAAATGTGGATTATAGAAATTGGACTGTCTCATTAATACAGGCAGTAATAAATGACAACCAGTGAAAGATATTATCCACGGAGAAATTCACTTCAAGGTAATAACTATTAAACATGAACAATACGTGCCGCGATGCTAGCGGGATAATCTGCTCGTTAAGCAGGATCAAATTACACTAAGAAAGATCGCTAAATGTCAACTACGCCACAAACATGTTCTAACTTAGCACAGTTGGGATACAATGTGACAATCTGTGTTATTAACAATATACATAGAAGGAAAAACTTACTTTGTCACAAACTTTCTCTTGCACATAAACACTGCACATGAATGCGTGAACGCGATATGATCACTCAACTGGAGTAGCTTAGTGAATAGGCAATTACGCTGAGTCCGTACGTGCTGAGAATGCTGCACTACCTTATTTGTGTACACGTAACCAACTTAATATTTAAAGGGACAGAATTCACAACAGCAGGGGTTAGTTGTCACAAACCTTCATGAGGTTTGACATGGAGCAGCTAAATCTAAATCAACCGTTTAATAATACGCAGGACAGAGGAGAGTCTGCTGGCAAGAAGAGAAAGCGACAGATCTTGTAATAAAACAAGAATCAACATTGGCATGTTGGGTATATTAGGGTATTGTTAAGAGGTATTTATCAAAAGTAATATACACTTCTGACTTTTGATAATTCATTCCAGTGTTTATTAATACACTATTCATTTATTTTATAATTTTTTCCCTTTTTGTTTTAATAAATCCTATTGTTAATCTCTTTAAACTTACCTTTTGTGTTGATTGAGGTTTTTTCCTCTTGAGTTTAATTTCCATTCGGTATAAGAATATTACTAAAAGAGTATAAATATAGTTAATCTGGGTTACAGTAGCCAACTAGGGTAATAGGAGAGACAATAAATGATGATGATGGCGTTTTTATTATACAACAGGTGAGTAAGTTAATTTATGGAACAGGGGCCGTATTCACAAAGCATTTTATCTTACCACTAGGAGTACTCCTAAATCGCACTAAAAGATTTTAGCTAGGAGTTTTCTCTTAAAAGTTATTCACAACGCCTTTCAGACCTACTCTTAGTAAAGAAAAATGACAACTCCTAAACTAAGAGTGAGTCTTCGTTGCTATGGATGACGTCATTACTCATGCACGAGCTTGACTGAAGTGACCACCTTGATTGGCTGATGATTGTAACGTGGGAATGATTCCAAACACCTCCCCTACGATGATGAGTGACAGGTGACAGGTCTGAGAATGCGTGCGCTACACAAGTAGTGCGAAGGACGGAAGATGATGAATAACTGAATAAATAGCCTAAATAAATAAAGAGTAAGGCAAAACAAATATATAGTAGCCTAATGAAACATATGGATTGATGCAATATCTTTGCAACATTATTGAATTAATCTGTCTCTATATGCCTCTGCCTACGTTTGCAAAGAGAAGAACATTTTTGATTCACAATGAAACGTTACAATTAGTTTACATGCAATGAGTAGCCTAGTTTTGGTTGTTGTTGGTGGCGTTATTGCATCCAATACAAAATTGTTCCCTCGCGATTGGAAGCTCCTGTAGCCGCCGCATACGCATTTCAAAACATCGCAACGTGAAATGCCACAAAAAGCGGTTTGTGAATAGGTCTTAGTGAGTTAGGAGTCCTCTCGACTTCTTTTAAGCTGTCCCAGGCTTAGGTGCTACTTTTAGGGCTAAAATGCTTCGTGAATTACTCTTAGTCAAAAAAATTAGGAGTCCTAAAGTTACGAGTGACACGCCCATTATTTTTAGGAGTTGCTCCTAAATTCGCCAGTTAGGAGCTACTTTTAGCCTTAAAATTCTTTGTGAATACGGCCCCAGATCATTTGCCATATGTCGCTCTCTAACAGAGTTCATTGAAAAGCATTATCTATTGTGAAGATCATTTCATTATGGTTGTTGTAGCGCTGTGCTGGAATTTATTCTCAAGGAAGTATCGTGTCTATTAATGGGTAAAGCTACAATAACATCTTCTAGTCAGCTTGAGATCCTTTCCATCTAAACTGGTTATATCTCTTAAGCCTCTTATGAGCAGTAGGATAACCATATTCATCCGCACAGTCACGCAGAGCCGAAGCACATCCAAAACAATGTTCTTCCACAAAATGCATGTAGTTTTGTTTGCTTTTTTACCGCTAGAGGGACAAAAAGTTACATGGTGTACCTTTAGGATTTTCCAAACCTTTTGTTTTGACTTCATTTGGAGATCCCCCAGTAACTGGCACTGTTTGACTTTATGCATTCAGAATCTTCATACTCAGTTTGTTGGCATTGCTGTAGGTCTGTGTAGGGATGTTATATATTTGTGGTGGGTTGGTGCAGTATAATCAGGGCCATTTCTTGCTGTCTTGGCTCTTTCCTTGTGCGTTCACAGTTGAATAGCACTGCGTTACTGCGCCAATGACTGCGGTTTCAATAAAATCTAATAATTTCAGTCTTTATATCTTATTACAGTCAGTCACTTTAATGTCAGCCCTCTGTAGCGATGCCAGCGTTACCCATGAATGACTCGAGGAACGGAAAAGAGAGGTACAGAAAATGGGTAAGTGGAGTGCGTTAGTACCAGAGTTCCTCAAATATAGATCTAAATACAAACAAGACGAGTGGGAGAAAACTGGTTCACAATTACACTAAAAAGACTTGGGGTCAGTAAGATTTTTTTAATACTTTTATTCAGCAAAGAATCAAAGATGCATTAAATTGATCAAAAGTGACAGTAATACATTTATAATGTTACAAAAGGTTCCCATTTCAAATAATTGCTCTTCTTTTGAACGTTCTATTCCTCAAAGAAGAAATAATAAATGTTTCTTAAGCAGGAAATCATCATATTAGAATGATTTCTGAAGGATCATGTGACACTGAAGACTGGAGTAATGATGCTGAAAATTCAGCTTTGATCACAGGAATAAATTACATTTTAAAACATATTCAATTAGAAAAAAGTTGTTTTAAATTGCAATAATATTTCACAATTTTACTGTTTTTACTGTATTTTTGATTAAATAAACGCAGCCTTGGTGAGCATAAGAGCCATTTAAAAAAATCCCCAAACTTTTGAAGTGTATTGCATTTTGCGCTTTCACAAACCATCTGCATTTATCGGTGCTACATTTGGCAGCATTTTGTCGTTGCTCAACCTAAAAGTCTAAGGTTCACACGATAATGACCCTCACCCTCATGTCAAATGTTCTCCTAAGTAAAAGTCCCCAGTTATCTCATGTGTCTCCTTTAGGCCCTGCTTCGCAGACAGGGCTTAGATTAAGCCAGGATTAGGCCTTTTGTAGGCCTTCAATTAGGACATTTAAGTAGCTTTTATACATGTGCCTTAGAAAAAGAACATTACTGATGTGCATCTTGAGACAAAACAATGGCACTGACCTATTTTAAAATATGCCAGTGCAAGTTGCTTTCAGTTAAAACATCTCAAACATGCATTTTAGTCTGGGAATAGGCTTAAGCCTTGTCTGTGAAACTGGGGGTTAGAGTTTCAGAAGTGATTTCAAACGTTACCAAAAACTGCAATCAAAGGTCAGAGATCTCAATATGAACTGGAGAAGCTCATCGCATTCTTCTTATGCACATTTCTCCAAAGGAATTTTAGGCACATAACTTTGAATGTGACCGAGGTACCAAAAAGACTGAGCAATACAACTTTCTTTAGGATTGTAAAGTGAGTTGTGTGTGCAGACGTACCTGACGCAGCACTCTGAATTTCTGTGACTGTGGTCGGTTGCATTACTGAAGGAGCTGGAAGTGGGTTTGTGGCTTCGGTTCTGTTTACTGCCATCAGTGCTTTTGTGATTGTTTGTACTTAGGGAAGGGTGGAGTGTACGGTAAATGCCTCCTGTTGGGCAGCCACACTGCAGGGAGCATTGGCCACAGAAACCCTGGAGATGTGCAAGACAAGATGAGGTGTGCTTCAATTTGTTTTAGAGAGAGGATGCATTTGAGAGTGTGTATGCGTGTTATGCCTCATTAAGAGAATATGTATGCCCAGCAAAAGCAATATTCTACACTTTTCTAGCACTTTATTTCCCCCCTGAAGTCCACTTAAATGGTCAAGTTTTTGCTCAAAAAAACAGTCATAAATAAGTTTTATATGACCTTTTGAACCTCTCTTTGACCATTAGAGTTAAACAGACTGTTTTTGCTATACTATATAGTATGTGTGTACATTACCTCTATTTTGATATCTGGAAACTCCGATTTTTCATGCATAATGGATATAAAAGCACCTTCCCCTGATCCTAATGGCTAACTAGTCTTCTGAAGCCGTACAATACTTTTGTATGACAAGCAATCCAAATGTCAACATTCACTGAATGAGATTTAAGGTCGAAAGTCATTGAGTCAGTGACTGAGATTTAAGATATAAAAATGTTTGTAATTAATCTTTGCAGAACAAAACTGTAAAAATGCTACAGTAAATTAGTATCAGTAACTTGTAAGTTACCTTATACGGTAAAAATGTTAATATCACATTATATGTAATTTTACTGTAAAATACTGTTAAATGCATGTTTTTTGCAAGTAACAACTATCATGTAATTTATAGTGAAAAACTGTAAAAGACATGTCTCTGTGTGACACATCACATATGATTATTTTTCATTTAGTTTTGTTTCTTCTTTTTTTTATTAGTAATGTACATTGTGTTTAGCTACATTTTATGTTATTTAGTTAATGTTTATTGTACTATGTGTTATCCTGATGATGTTTGTCTGATTGTCTCACACGAAACTGTGAATTAAATTATATATATATATATATATTTTTTTTTTTTTTGCTTTTAGTGTATTTTTTGTGCTTTCTGGAACTTCGCAGTATAACTAACCATCTACTTTATCTGCACAGGGGACAAACAAACCTTGGGTATTCTGCCTAAGTCTTTGTTCGTGTTTTTTAAAGTCAAGTCACTAGCAGTTTCTCGTTCTTCTTCCTTAAAGCAACAGGCAGCAGGTAGGCCTTTTCAGCATGAACAAATATGATAAGGTCCGCTGACAAGTGTGTACATACATCAAAATGGACTCTTATGTTACAGTGTTGATCCATTAATAATCCTCGACACAAGAAACATCTGCGTCATAGTCTCCTGCGGCGTAATGGATGGCTTTAATTTTCCCTTCCAGTCATGCTCCGTGATCATTTCTATATTTGCGCAGAATTTCAATCCCTCAGCGTGGACATATAATCATTGGCTGTGAGTAGAGGGGGTACCTGGGTAATGTGTTTAACAGCAATGATCCTGTTTAACTGCAGCCTCTGTTTGAACATGAGAAACTGCCTGATGGTCAGAATCAATTTCCTTACGGCCAAATTACTCCCACATCGGCTTAGAGTTTCACCTAAATGGCCAAACCTTAAAACACTAATACTATTGCTATTAAATTAGAGCCTCAATCATATAGTTCAAGTTATGCTTAATGCTGTTTGCTTTATTTATTGATGCACTGAGGGAGGCAGAGAGACTATGAGTGTCCTCCAGTGTTTTGTATTCAAAGAATAGCTGTATCTGTCTGTGTGTGCATGTGAGCAGTGAGCACACCTTCTCTGATGAATAGATACGTGTAAATGTGTGGCTGTTAGTAGATGTGTTTTTAGAATTGAAATCATACTTAAGGGCATTGCTCCAAATTATGGTTTATAATAATTTGGGACAATAATTTTTTTTGCATTGCTGCAAAAATGTATTATCTAATTTTTCAGCCTTTTGGTGATATCCGATGTCTCAACATTTTTGCTTTTTTTCTTAAAGGAACACTCCACCGTTTTTTGAAATAGGGCTTATTCACCTTCTTTCCTACACATATCTGCCTAGGAAATCGCCTAGTGTTAATCTGCATCACTATTTGTGCTTGTTGTGAATACGCAGGCCACAAGAAGTAATTAGGTAGGGTTTTTAAATTTTTTATATCACTTTTATTCAGGACATGCTAGCTGGCAACAAAGGATTCCATTCATTATGCTAAGCTAAGCTCACGCCGACCCTGTCAAACTAAAACAATGCATGCACTGAGACAAAAATGCATTTGCCCACCTATCTAAATGTGGGAAAGAAGGTGAATAAGCCCTATTTCAAAAAACGGTGGAGTGTTCCTTTAAATTTCTTTTCTAAGAAACCATTATTTCAATACAATTAGATTCAAAATGTTTAATGCAACTAAAATACAGTAAAGATCTAACTGTTATTCACTTACTGAACACTTACTGAATGATTGTGAATCATTTAACCATTTATTTACACCAACATAACATCATCTACCTACACCATTCAAAAGTTTGGGGTCAGTATGATTATTATATATTTAAAAAAAAAAAAAACGTATATTCTTATTCTGAACTTCAAATTGATCAAAAGTGACAGGAAATAAATGTATAATGTAAATAAACTCTGTTCTTTTGAACATTCTAAAAAATGTATCGCGTATCCTAAAAAGGATTATGGTTTCCACAAAAATATTAGGCAGCACAACTGTTTTCAACATTGATGATCTTTTCTTTTTTTTTTTTGAGCAGCAAACCAGTATTAGAATGATTTCTGAATGATCATGTGACACTAAAGACTGGAGTAATAATGCTGAAAATTCAGCTTTGCATCACAGGAATAAATTACATTTTAAAATATATTCAAATAAAAAAATAATTATTTTAAATTGTAATATTATTTCACAATAATACTGTTTTTACTGTAATTTTGATTAAATGAATACAGCCTTGGTGAGCATTAAAGTTTTCTTTTAAAACATTTAAAAACCTCAAACGTTTGAACAGTAGTGTACATATATGTAAATGTTGATACTTTTATGAAAACTTTTGAGTCATTATGCAAATGAATCACTGAATTGAAAAGACAGTTTAAAAAGATTCACGGAAACGAATCAATCTTACCAACATCAAGGGCATTTTTCCTGAAGTTTAAATCAGAGATGCCATTAAAACATCTGGCAGGTTAGAATGGAGTCAGTAAGCGGTTCAGACTGAATGAATTGCTGAAGTTTAATGTTCAGGGTTAGAGGTTTCGCACAAACCCTGAGCAGAATGCCTTGTGAGAAGTGTAATTCACCAGATCCCAAATACCCCAGTGAGTGGGGTTTAACTGGTGGTTAGAGTCAGAGATCAGCTGCTGAACACCAGGCTGTTTAGGGGTGATTCTGCACTGGGAGAGAGGCTATAGATCTGTGGCAAATGTGGGCACTCGGTAGACCATCTGACCAGCCCACACACCAACAGAACACAGGCCTGCCACCCTAACTCACACAAAGAGAGAGGGAATTACTGTCAGTCTGCTTTTTCACATGTAGCAGTTTATGTATATTTTGTGTGGCAGACCCTTGTGGAAAAATGCACATGAATTTTACATGTGAACACATGTTAATCATATATGTGCATGTTGAATCCATGTGTTTTTGTGTGAAAATGGCATTTGCGGCTTGAAATTTGCACATATGTGACTTAATCATATAAATATTTGGGAATATTTCCAAAACCACATAAAAATCACATGTGAAATTCATGTGTTGGTTTGAAAGGCAGTGGTTCTCAACTGGTTTTGCTTTAAGAACCAGATTAGACATCTAGTGGTGATTAAACTAAAATATCATGCAAAAGTGTCATTCTAAAATGGGCAGCAAATGCCACACAAATAGTGTAACGTTGGTTATTTGAATATTTTCAAAAATAAACTTTGTATGTGATCATTATCATCTGTAATAAAATTTAAATCAACTAATTTTTAACCATTTGCTGTGAGAAAATGCAGTCAAAAGTTTGAAGGTGGCAAGATTTTTTTTAATGTTTCGTATTCTCACCAAGGCTGTTTTTATTTGTTTTTATCAAAATTAGTAAAACTGTGAAGTATTATAACAATTTAATTTAACTTTTTTCCCCCCTTTTTGATTCTGATGTGCTGCTCAAGAAACATTTATTATAATTCTCAATGTTGAAGGCACTTCACTATTTTTGTAGATACATTTTCTTTCAGGATTATTTGATGACTAGAAAGTTAAAATAGAACAGCATTTATTTGAAATAGAAATCTTTTGTAACATTATAAATGTCTTTACTGTCACATTTAATCAGTTTAATGCATCCTTGCTGAATAAAAGTGCTGAATTAAAAATAAATAAAATAATTGACCTTAAACTTTTGAACAGTAGTGTATATGCACAACTGAAGTGTCTGTTGCACACTCCACAGCCTTAGCCTTCAAACCTGTGATGCATTAAAATGCATGAACGTATATAAGCAGCTCTTGGTTTTTTGTTACAGAGCAAATGAAATATGATTATATTTGTGTAAATAAGCATGTTTTCATGCCCATGTTATTCACCTGCTTCCTCCAGTGTGCGGATCAGTTCCGAGCGCATCTCGTGTTCTCCCCGCGGATGGCCACCGGGTCACGCTAATAACCTCTGACAGCCCGTCAGGCGTGAAGAGGGTGTAGAGTATCACCAGGGGCCGGAACACACCCCACATTCCCGCTCGTTCCCGCTCCTGTGCTCTCGCTCACACACACTTACAGCACGTGCGGAGGGAGGGGTCGCTGCCACTAAAGTGACATTAATGGGGCCGTGCTGACACAACAAGGCGAGCGCAGGGACCACTTTTCCGCCTCTTCATTGGTGAAGCTGTCGCCTCGAGTTTCACCATCCCCTCCATCCCTGGACCGGCCCGATCAGGCTCAGGATTAGGGTTTCGTCTCGGGGAAGCGGTCACGTGATTTACTGTTGCTCCCTCGCTGGGCTACAGGTGGCCGGGATAAAATGACTACGGAACGATGTGTGGTTCAACCGCACCTCGGATCTTAAAATGGGCCAGAATCCTTTGCTCTGTGACAGGGAGCCACGCGCGGCGTCACCGTATACTTCAAACACACACACATACGCTAAAAGCCAGTTAATTATTAATGGACAAAATTAGAGCTTGAAAATTGTACCTTCATTAATCAGAAGTAGTAAATCGGCACAATTTAATCTGAATATCTGAATCTGAAATAATGAAGGATGGTTTATTTCAAATTGGTCTTTGGAAAAAAGTTATAAAATATGCTGCTATTAAAATCTAAATTAACCCTCTTTACAAGCAGCTTGTGAAACTAGATTATCGTGGGCCAAGATGACTGCATATTCAGATGACATTTTCAGGCATTTTTATCTTATTTTGCAGAGAAAACTCACAGTTTATCATTAAGAGAGAGTTTATCATTCTTGTGTTACACATCACCTTTGAGCTTCAGCAAGAACCAATGAGGTTCATTCTCGTGTTACGCATCACGTTTGAGCTTCTGCAAGAACCAATGAGGTTCATTCTCGTGTTATGCATCACGTTTGAGCTTCTGCAAGAACCAATGCGGTTCATTCTCGTGTTACGCATCACGTTTGAGCTTCTGCAGAACCAATGAGGTTCATTCTCGTGTTACGCATCACGTTTGAGCTTCAGCAAGAACCAATGAGGTTCATTCTCGTGTTACGCATCACGTTTGAGCTTCAGCAAGAACCAATGAGGTTCATTCTCGTGTTACGCATCACGTTTGAGCTTCTGCAAGAACCAATGAGGTTCATTCTCGTGTTATGCATCACATTTGAGCTTCTGCAAGAACCAATGAGGTTCATTCTCGTGTTACGCATCACGTTTGAGCTTCTGCAAGAACCAATGAGGTTCATTCTCGTGTTACGCATCACGTTTGAGCTTCAGCAAGAACCAATGAGGTTCATTCTCGTGTTACGCATCACGTTTGAGCTTCAGCAAGAACCAATGAGGTTCATTCTCGTGTTACGCAGCACGTTTGAGCTTCTGCAAGAACCAATGAGGTTCATTCTCGTGTTACGCATCACGTTTGAGCTTCAGCAAGAACCAATGAGGTTCATTCTCATGTTACGCAGCACGTTTGAGCTTCTGCAAGAACCAATGAGGTTCATTCTCGTGTTACGCATCATGTTTAAACTTCAGCAAGAACCAATGAGGTTCATTCTCGTGTTACGCATCATGTTTAAACTTCAGCAAGAACCAATGAGGTTCATTCTCGTGTTACGCATCATGTTTAAACTTCAGCAAGAACCAATGAGGTTCATTCTCGTGTTACGCAGCACGTTTGAGCTTCAGTAAGAACCAATGAGGTTCACTCTCGTGTTACACAGCACGTTTGTCGAGGTTTGTTCTTATACACATGAATCAAATACTGTTGAGCTTCTGTTTATATTCACTGCTCAATGTTTATATGTGAATAAAAGCCCAAATCAATCTGTTCATATAATCATCACGATCATATAACGCTATCGTGTATCTTCGAAAATTTGGACTAAACCACTCAATTCATATGGATTCGTTTTACGATGTCTTTATGTACTTTTTGTGCACTTTAAGTGTCAAAGTGGCAGTTGCGTAGCTGTCAATGGAGGGTCAGAAAGCTCTCAGATTTCATTAAGAAGATCTTCATTTGTGAAGATGAGCAGACGTCTTACAGGTTTGGAACAATATGAGGGTGAATGATGACAATTCCATCATTTTTAGATGAACTATTTAAGTCTAATTTTATTGGCGTTTACTTCAGTTAGGTTTCTACACAAGAAGTTCAATTAATTGAGTTTGTTCAGTATTATTAATTTCTATGGATCAGTTTTAGTTTGCAATTGTGTGGAAACCTTTTCTTGGGTTTAATTAAGTCAATGAAACATCAGTGCTGTAGTGATGCTCAGAATGAAATTCACAGCAAAATAGCAGAAGATCAGTTCAGCATTAACAGCATGTTGATCGATATGATTGGCCTGGGTCTCATGGATATTGATTAGCTGATATCGCTTCCTTTATCCCTCAAGTTCATGCTTTATGCTTGGAAATTGCAAGCTTTATAGGGTTGGTGGAGTTAATTTTTAATCTAAATCACAAAATCCTGGAGGGACTGTTTAATAGATGGTCC
Organism: Leuciscus leuciscus; assembly: GCF_965113295.1. Taxonomy (NCBI): domain Eukaryota; kingdom Metazoa; phylum Chordata; class Actinopteri; order Cypriniformes; family Leuciscidae; genus Leuciscus; species Leuciscus leuciscus. The sequence continues at coordinate 4,754,247 of NC_138746.1, forward strand.
TGGTCTTATGTGTGAAATTAATCAGTGCATTATGCTGATATAAATTATTTATGTGCTTTAATGTTGCTGCTGATATTCTGAAGAATTGATTTACTATAATAGTTAAAAAATATGTTTATTTAGTGTTTCTGCTTAGAAAATATGCATTTATTCATGCAGAAATATTTCAGAGAAGCACATGTTTGTGTGCATATTGAGTATAAATAAATGTCGATGTAGTTCTAGAATTATCTTGTGCATCGAAAGCAAAACTGTGAGTGTGTGTGTTGGTCTATACAGTATGTCAACAGTAGATGTGCTCACATATCTGAAGGGATCCTGTCTGCGGTGGCTGGGTGGCCGCTGGCTCTGTCCTAACAAGAGCATTTATTGTCTCTGGTTATATATACCCACTCTCTGGTCTGCATGCCTGCTAACACAATTGAGCCCGAGCCAATTAAACTATCACACCACATCTCAAACGAGCCTTTCATTTCTGGCCTGCCTTTGGTCTGAGACTGCAATAACAAACCTGATGTAAGATCATGGTTAACCTAAAGCATGACTCCACCACATCTTGCTGTTTGGGTTCATTATGGTTACAGTGGCCATGATGCTTGGATTTGTGCAGGATGTATAGAAATGTTACGTTTGTGAATGGCTTTAACATCAGGCAGACATGAAATTGAGGATCTCTCAAGGTCAGACACTGTGTTTCTGTGTGTGTGTGTGTGTGTGTGTGTGTGTGTGTGTGTGTGTGTGTGTGTGTGTGTGTGTGTGTATGTACATACACAGAAACACCAAGTCTGCATTTTCTACTTTAATATGTGTTCAAATAGAGTTTATTGATGGAAAACGAATTTTCTGCATTATAACGCCAGTCTTCAGTGTCACATGATATAAAACCAAAGAACCAAAACTCTTCATTTAAATAAGAGCCATATTGAAGTGACCCACACAATTAGCACTTAATGTCAAAGATATGTTTTGGTCTGTCAACTTCCCTTTTTTAGACTAGAGGAAAACAGGGCTCGACCTCTAACGTGTTCAATATGTTCATTTTATGAACTATGAAGAAAAAAGAGAGAACTGCATTAAAAACTCCACTGAAATGAATCAGGCATGTACATGAGTCATCAAAGTGATATGAACACAGGAATTTCAAGCAAATCAGACAGAAATAGCTCACTGCCATTAAAAATATATTAGCAACACTTATAACTAGCATATGGTTCAGCCATCAGGCCTACTGCAGTCAGGTTTTCCATGTTGCCTTTTTGTATTGTTCTTACTATTATACAATATTATACAATATTTTCTCGCTTTCTCACATTAGAATTTCACATTCTAATGAACTGAAGGCATCATAGACACGTTACTGGCAAAGGCTGTTCTAAAAAGTAAGCACCACAATAGATTATGTTTTTTTGTGATACCTTATTTTGGTGGTTGATCAATTTTTGTTGATACCTTATTGATTATTATGAATTAAATGAATTCTGTAGCAAAAAGTATTGGTAAAATTTGTTTGATCTAATAAAAAAAAAAAGTTTACCCCATATTTGTTAATGAAAAGCTGATCATTTATTATAAAAAGTTCCGTCCTTGTGATTCTTTGTTGCTGCATGTGTTGCTTGGCAACCTCTTTGGAACTACATTGTTTGGCGGAGGAATAATGTGTTATAACTTTATATTTTTTGTTGCTGGTGTTTATTTTATGAGTAAAATAACTATTAAAATGAGTATTTTTATGGAGTAACCGTTTTATAAAAGCAATAAGCACCTTGAAGCAATGCTTACAGTGAATTTAGAACAGCTAAGGGGGTATTAGGCACTCCGCGTCGTGTCTAACAACGCCCCTTAGCTAAATTCACTGTAAATCACGGCTTCGCAGGGCTTATTGCTTTATTAAAGGGAGAGTTCACTTTGAAATTAAATTTTGGTATGTTTTAGCTTACCTCAAGGGCATGCAAGATGTAGGTGTCTTTGTTTCCGCAGTAGTTTAAATTTAGATATTTTTAGGTCAAACCGTTCTTGTCTGTCAGTCATATAATGCAGGTCTATGGTCACTATCTCAAAAAGAGCATGCACAGAGTCCAAATTAAACAATTCCCCATCGTAAGTACACATTGATGGCCTAAGACACGAAACGAGCGGTTTGTGTGAGAAAACGAACAGTATTTATATCGTTTTTACCTCTTGTACACTTTCCGGCACTTGCGCAAACTAAAGCCAGAACGCGCGCACGCGTCACACACCAGGAAGCGTGCGCGCCCTCAGATCACTTGGACATGGTTGTGTAAAAACGATATAAATACTGTTCGTTTTCTATATATATATATGTGTGTGTAATATAAAAAATGAAAATGTAAAAAAAAAAAAAACTTGCAAAAAAAGTAAAATATTTAATTTGTTTACCTTCATGTCATGTGACCATTAACTGACATTAGAGGACCGTGAACATGCAAAAGTGTTGGTAAATTATTGAAAAATTAACTTTCAAGTAAATATTCTAGGAGCAGACAAAATGTTTAGGAATCCCTGTATTAAAGTATTACAGTGCTTTCCAGACTCACTTAAATCAATTGTCTCCCTCGCGCTTCATGTTTCTGCCTAGATCCGCTCACTTATGAGGTTCGGTTTCAGTTAGGATGCTGCCTTAGAAAACCACTGACTTAGTAGTTATGTAGGCAGGTCACACAACCTTTGTTTTCAGTGACAGCAATCTTAACAAACATAAGTGGACTTTTGCAGTGCTGTTTTCTCATTTTCATATGAGTGAGATGTGAAGGAAGCAGGAGACAGGGAGTTATTAAAAGATCTGAATAGTAGCATACTTTCCTGCAGTTTAAAAACATAAGTCATGAAGCAAGATATACACAAGAGCAGAAATAAACATGTTCAACACTGTGTCTGTGCGGCATTCATTCATGATGCTTCTCGGTGCTTCTCAACTCAAATATTGTGTACTCGTTTGTTTTTTTAACTCATGGAAAAGGTCAAACTCCCAACCCCCCATATGCATTACTCTCCTTTATTGTCCTCTCCGCTCTTCCTGTTTTTTCCTGCACTACTTCACATTGATCCTAAACAGATTCATTTCAGATTCCAGTTACAATACATCTCATTGATCCGTACATCTCCTCTAATTAGCCGTTTGAATTTAACACTTGTATGGTGGCGGCCCAGTCACAGAGTAAACCATACTAGAGAGAGAGAGAGAGAGAGAGAGAGAGAGAGAAAGAGGTCAATGAATGAGAGAGGTCAATGAATGAGAGATCTCCAGATAGGAGACTTTTCTTGTAACCTGTAGGCTCATTGAAAAAATGTCTCTATATACATTTTTGAAAAACTCTTAAAATGTACCTACAATCACTGCAGTTTCTGACTGAAATGAACACTTCATGATTACTAGGGTTGGGTAATCGTTTGAATTTTAACGATTCCGATTCTACTTATCGATTCCGGTTCTTATTGATTCCTAATTTCGATTTCAATTAAGCCAGGGATGCACTTTACGACTGTAAGGCCAATTATGAATGTAATTTGACACTTCCGACTGATCATGCCCAAACGCGGCGAGTCAGAGACGGTTGCGTTCAGTCGGTGGTTCACAGTCGGTGTTTAAAATCTTGGAAATGGTCTGTAAGTGTGTTCAGTTCAGTCTTAGAATGTTTCAGATAGTCGTTAAGTGTGTCCTCGGAAAAAACATTTTTCTTATTGCAAAACATTTCATTGTGGCTGAATACCATGAACAAAAATCAACAGGCTAATGAACACTTACACAAGATATTATCCCCCCAACTTTTCACAAAATATATATTACAAATACAGTTACAAAAGCTATTCAGTCAAGAACAGCAAGTGAATTTTCTTTTTATCATTTGTTGTTTGATTAACGTTATTAAAGAGATGGCAGCAGGAATATAAGGCTGCTGTCACTTTAAGAGCTGCATGGATCCAATATACTGTCACACATGCGTTTTCTTTGTCAACTATTTACGTACACTTAAGACATAACCGACTGTGTTTACGAGGATATTTTGACATATTTTTGTGTGTAATCGTCTGTTCAAGTGCTAAAAGACGCGACAGAGAACTCAGTTCAGTATCGCACACTATACAGTATGAGAGGCAGCTTTCTGTGTGCATGTTTTGGATGTGTGCGCAGCACAGTAAACAGCATGCAAGTCTTCTTGGGCTTGAATGGTTTAAAGTCATATTAAAATGCACACAAAGGAATCGATAAGAGGAATCGACATTTTTATTTTATAACAAGTTTCCGATTCCAGAATATGAATCGATTTTCGATTCCCATCCTTAATGATTAGAGCAGATTATTGATTAAAGTCAGCATAAAACGGAAGTAGCAAACTTAAATTTGTGTAAAAAGAAAGGGCAGGATTTGGTTTTGTCCATGGGGAATTGATTGGTTGGTTGGATGGATGTGGTTTGCTATTGGTCAGTCTTATGTGAGTGACAGGTTGCTCTAGCTCTTAGTCTTTAGATATACAAAGACGGTGCACTTATATTACTATGAATGGGAGAAAGTGCAATGGGCAATATGACAGAATAGCTCTCACCGTCTAAATTAAAGAGCCAGTCGCTCATTGATAAAGTCATTGTGTCGCTGAGAAGCTTATGACTGCACGTGAGACAGTTGTTGTCAGATTTCAGTGGTGATTTAAAATATGAAAATTAATCGTAAGCTCGGTGAACAGCTTTGGAGAATTTGATGTTTCCCCATTCAAAGAGAAAGGAGCTGTACTTGCATGACTGAAATACTGAAGATCCCCAAGAGGAGTTTCAAAGATGGCCGCCGACTTTTATTAAAATCTATCATCAGAGAAGAGATTTTGCTGTAAGGGAGAGGGGAAGATATTTTGGCTTTTCTGATGTAGTCAGTTCGGTAGTTCGCCTGGGACAGCATTGCACTTTCGATGTGGAGTGCTTAGGTACGAGTCCTGTGCAACACGAGTCACGATAAAAGTACTCAAAGACTTGTAGAAGCAAGTAAAAATGGCATGGTTGCTTCAGAAAATGCAATTTTATCTCACGTTTGCTTTTGTTAACACTATCGGGTATGTTAAAGAAATAGTTCACTTTGAAATTAATTTTTGGTATGTTTTAGCTTACCTCAAGGGCATCCAAGATGTAGGTGTCTTTTTTTCCGCAGTAGTTTCAATTTTGATATTTTTAGGTCAAACCGTTCTTGTCTGTCAGTCATATAATGCAGGTCTATGGTCATTATCTCAAAACACAAGCACAGAGTCCAAATTAAAACAATTCCCCATCGTAAGTACACATTGATGGTCTAAGAAACGAAACGAGCGGTTTGTGTGAGAAAACGAACAGTATTTATATCGTTTTTACCTCTTATACGCAGACATGTCCGAGTGATCTGATCTGACGTGTACGCAGACTGGTGCATAGATATATACACACTAGATGTCGCCTTGTCTACGGCAGTTCATTGGAACGAATGTCTTTAAGGCGACATCTAGTGTATATATCTATGCACCAGTCTGCGTACACGTCAGATCAGATCACTTCGACATGGCTGTGTATAAGAGGTAAAAACTATATAAATACTGTTCGTTTTCTCACACAAACCGCTCGTTTCGTGTCTTAGGCCATCAATGTGTACTTATGATGGGGAATTGTTTAATTTGGACGATGGGGAATTGTTTTAATTTGGACTCTGTGCATGCTCTTTGAGACAGTGACCATCGACCTGCATTATATGACTGACAGACAAGAACGGTTTGACCTAAAAATATCAAAATTGAAACTACTGCGGAAAAAAAGACACCTACATCTTGGATGCCCTTGAGGTAAGCTAAAACATACCAAAAATTAATTTCAAAGTGAACTATCCCTTTAAGGTTTAGTTTAGGTGGTGTATTATTTTCAAATGTGAAGAGCATTAACTTTTCAGTGCCGCTGACCGGACATTTCATTTCTGAACTGACGCGATACACCAAAAAAGTCAAGTCAAGTCAAGTCAATTCAAGTCACCTTTATTTACAGAGCGTTTTATACAAAACAGATTGTTTCAAAGCAGCTTTACAGTAAAAAAAAAAGGGAAAATTATGCATTTCATTGCGTCATCACGTTGGAAAGGTCACGCGTCACGTCATCTATCTAAGTTATTTGTCTGTGTAGGCTACTCCGGTTCAAAAAGGTAGGGAAGAGCGAAAAATTCCATCTCATTTTCTCCTCCAACTTCAAAATCGTCCGACATCTTTGTTTTAATTTATTATTATTATTTTTTTATTTTTTTCGTGACCTTTCCAACGTGATGACGTAATACGCATCTCAGAGATGGTACAAGACGGGCATTTGTGGTTAAAAAGTATATATATATATATTTATTTTAGAAAATGACCGACCGTTTCGCGAGATAAGACCCTTATTTCTCGACTAGGATCGTGTAGAGACTTTGAAGCTGCATTGAGACGGACATTTGAACCTTCTTTGAACATTGGAATAGTTGGTTGCCATTGAAGTCCATTCTGTGTAGAAAAATCCTGGAATGTTTTCCTGAAAAACCTTTATTTCATTTCGACTGAAGAAAGAAAGACATGGATATCTTGGATGACATCGGGGTGAGTAAATTATCAGCAAAATATGTTTTGAAAGTGAACTAATCCTTTAAAATGACAATAGTGTCATTATTCATCTGAAGTCAGTTCAGTGTTGATTCAGTTTGGGTCAATAACTGTGTAAAGTTAATCAATTATGAAATAAGTTCAATTCAGCAGCTCTGCAGAAAACAGTTATGTCATCATCGAGCTAGGTTCAGATCTCGTCCAAAAGTGTCAGCAAAATAAAACGTTGCCAGATTCACATTCATGTGTTTCGGATAAAACTGAATGCCCTTTTAGCGCCACTCACCAGACATTTTATTTCGAACTGCCGCAAAACATTCAAGAAGCAACATAAAATCATTTTGCAGAGATGTCGCCAAAGGCACGTTTAGGCCGGGTTTTCTTTTGAATTGTTGGTGTGTTGTGTAAAACGTATGTTCTTCTCAATTATTACTTAACTTACATTTACATTTACATTTATTCATTTAGCTGACGCTTTTATACAAAGCGACTTACAATTGCTATATATGTCAGAGGTCGCACGCCTCTGGAGCAACTAGGGGTTAAGTGTCTTGCTCAGGGACACATTGGTGTCTCACAGTGGATTCGAACCCGGGTCTCTCACACCAAAGGCATGTGTCTTATCCATTGCGCCACCACCACCCCGTGGTACCAACTTGTACACTCTCTTATGGTTTTTCCAAAACATATCCCCCAGGTTAGCTTTATTAGCCACAGTTGATGTCGTTCCACAAGCCGCGGGACCACCCGGTTGACATCCGATCAAAGGAGGCTGCGTAGGAACACCGTAAAGGTCCTCTAGGGTCTCTCTCCACACGTTTGCAGGTTTGGGGTTTTATTAACCTGGAACGACTGTACATTTGCCAGACCCTAAAGACTCCAATCACTGTCAGTAGAAACACATGTGCAGGAAGACTAATGTGTGACAAAGTGGCTCACACACACACGCTAGACGAGTTAGTGAACATCATGGAGCATTTTGCTCTGTCACCAGCACTAGAGAGGAAGTTACACTCCCAAACACACATGCATGCCCATTACTCTTAGTGTTATTCCACAGAGGACTTAAACCCACAGAAGCACAAACATCCGGGATTAAACACACCACACTGTGTACTTCAGTATATGTGTATGTAACTGCCACACTGAGACCGGTGTGAAAGGAGAACCCTCGTCTGGCTGGCCTCAAACTACCTTAGATAAAATAACGATAGTAAAATAAAATAGTTGGGTAAACCGTCTTTTTGAATTACCTCACTTTTTGAGAGTCTTTCTAGACTTTCTAGAGTAATTCTAGTAGAATCAAAGGTTACACTTGATTTCGATGGTCCACTTTAGACTCTCTACTAACTAAGTTTGCAAGTACATGTAAACTATCAGTCATTAGTGTATTAGTAGACTGTAGTAAACTGTTAGTAGACTGTTAGGGTTCGGGTTAGTAGAATAAGTTGACATGAACGTTACTTATAAGAGAATGTCTGTTTAGGAGCATCAGAATAAAGTGTTAGCAGATATTAAGCAGACAGTCTACTAATACTCTAATGACTGCTAGTTGACATGTTGTTCCAAACTTACTAGTAGAAAGTAGAAGTGGACCATAGAAATAAAGTGTTACCGAATCAAATTGTGAAGTGATTATGCCGACTGAAAATCACTATGTGTTACAAAAACTGTTTGATGTAGATCTAAGACCGAAAAAATCCTTCTCCATTTTCTAAAAATGGAGGACATGAATGGCTATTTTTCAGGCCTCGGAGTGGACACACGCATACATAGTGAGCTGTGTGTCAGGACTGGTTTTGGGGGCGCCACCGTGGTGAGACTGGGCTGTAGAAGTGAATAGTGGCCCACTCAGATTCTCTGTATGGGTGGTCTACACCGCCTGGACGTGAGACACAAACTGACACAGTCAGTCACACAACACAGACACAGATAACCACAATCTAAATCGGTAGGTTTGACACACACAGAGAAACTGTGTTAATATTTGTGTCTCTCTGATGCGGCTCTGTCTGTGTGTGTTGGGGGTCAGACACTGAGCGGCTTCAGAAACCTGAAGAAACCTCAGATATTTTCAGCCTAGATTTCTGGCTTCATTTTTTTTCCCCTCACAGAAACCGGCAGCAGTCTAAACAGGGATGTGGACAAGTTTCCGATTTTTTTTTTTTCTTCTTTTTTTTTTTTTTTGCTCTGGCAAAAATAAAAAAATTATGTTATGTAAATGGTTTCTGAGATTTTTATCAGAGCGACCAAAAATGTTACAGATAAAAGAGAATGAAAAAATTCCCTGAAGGTCTGAAAACTCTTTGAAAGGTCACAGGTCATGCAAGGCAAAGAAGAAAATAGCTTTTCAGAAGACAAGACAGAGGAGTGTGAGACTTTTCACTGTAAAAAAACAAAACAAACAAAAAAAACTATATGTATTTTTCAGTTTACTGGACCTTTTGAACCACAAAGTCTAAGAAACATGAATTTACATTCGTGAAACTACATAAAAACCCATGTTAGAGCAACAGAATTTCCCCAAATGTTGTCCCAACTAGTCAAACACAGTTGTCTGATCAAAGAATTTAAGTACAAAGTAATACTGATGAAACGTTAAGGGTTTGTGAGTTCTCAGCATGCATTGAGGTAATTATGCATTTGCATACGAACGAATGAACGAACAAAAAGTTGATAAAACAGCAGTGATACTTGAATGAACCTGAATGGATCATGCTGCCTTGAATTTTCAACTTTTTCAAGTTTTTATTAATAAAAAAAAAAAAAAGTGCACGTATGTTGTAAATGACCATTATATTAGCATTCAAGATTCGTAAAAATGTGTTTAATATTCTTTTATTGTTGTAAAACATGTTCTTCACACTTCTGCCTGTTTTGTTTGAACGTTTTTCTGTTTTGTTGCTATACAAGGGGCTTTAAAACTCAATGTGAAACGTCCGCAATGCATTTTACATTTGTATTTGGACATATTCCTGATTGATACAGGATTTGATTGCATCTGACTGATCAAAGTAACCCACTATTAGTTACTATTAGTTTTTAAACAACCATTTCCCGTCATTTCAGCCAGTGTATATCTATACTATTGCACTAATTTCCACCAATCAGTCACTTTGTGTATAATTCTAGCGATCCCTTAGATGTGAGTAATGGTTATTCAGCCGGAGTGGATGTTTTCTCTATACTGAATGCATTGCAAGATTAAGCTAGGGTGTTGTTGTGGGTTTGCTAGGATGTTTTGAGTGGTTTCTAGGGGTTTCATTTCTCAAAAGAGCTCACTTTGGTCTTTAGATATGGTTCAATGCAAGTCTATGGGATTTTTTCCCCCAACCATTTGTAATGTCTGCCATGCAAAAACTGTATGTGCAGTTGCTTAGAAAAGTACACAAAAAAAATAAATGGTGTAGGTTTTTTATTCAGATATATATATTTTTTTTTTACTTTTTAATTGAAATTTTATAAGACATGACATTTTGAAGTAGATAGACTTAAAAGGGGGTTATGTGATGCCAGAGAAGAACCATTTTTAGTTCCCTAAAGAACCTTTTAGTGAACAATTCTTAAAAGAACCATTTTGTGAAGAACATTTTAACAATCTAAAGAACCTTTTTGGAATGGAAAGATTCCACTGATGTAAAAGGTTCCATAGAATGTCAATAAAGAACCTTTATTTTTAAGATTGTAGCACAAACAAACAGTTAGTATGAGAAATAGTAATAGTGATGCTTGCCTTAGCAAAGACCTCTGATAACCTGTTGAACAGTATTTAGCTTTTTCTGTTCTGATGTTTTTCATCAAAACAACTGTCTACAACTCTTTCTGGCTTGCTAACGTTTGAGTGTATTGATTAACACCAGTGTAGACATCTCCACCTGAGCCACTGCAGCAGAGCATTGTGGGTAACCATCTCCTCCATCACCAACCACTCCTGGGCGATCATTACAGATGCTCAGGTCCAGAGTGAACCCTCTGCTAACACACACACGCGCATCAAACACTCAGTTGTGGTTTACTCGGGCACTTAGTCGTCCTCTGAGCAGTCATAACTGCCCAACCTGATCTAGTTCTCCATTCCTTCTCTCTCTTTTACAGACTTCCTGTGATCATCAATCAAGAAAACCAAAGAGAAGTGAGTGGGAATCGTGGCCAGAGACCTTAACCTCAAAGATACAGTAATGCAGAAAGGCTCTTTGCTGGATATCTCAAGTACCAATGGCACTCCTGTATAAAAAGCAATGGCATCAATAATTAAGCACTGATTAGGTTTAATATTTAATGTTGGCGACATGTAATTTACACGTGCAAACCAGAAATCCGAAGCTGCCGACTGAAATAACTCTATTTCTGTATGGATGGAGACGGGAGGGGTGACCTGAAACATCCACATGTCTGTGTTCCTGTTATCCTCACTCCTCGTCGTCTTCACATACAGCACATCTTCATAGATTCAAGAGTTTCCCACTAAAACTTCTTCTAATTCAGGGAAAACTCTTGAAAATGTAATTATCCCATTTAATCCCACTGGTAAAAATTGTGACCACAATTTTTCCTCAAATATTTTAGTGTGGTATTAAAAAGCAACTCTTATTATGAAGCACATGTTCATTTATAATGCAAATTTAAGAAGTCTACATGAGTTCAGGGTAGGTCTAACACGATTAGGTAGTTTGGTCATGTGACCACACACATTTATTTCCTGGTACTGCCATCTTAACACAATGATGACGTCAAAGCTCAGAAATGACTGGTAAGTTTATTAAGTTCATTTTTGAGTAGCTCATACATTTTTTGCTTATCTAATCTATCTAATCTATCTATCTATCTATCTATCTATCTATCTATCTATCTATCTATCTATCTATCTATCTATCATTTATTGTGTTATTTATTTCAATTTATAATGAAGTTAATAATAACTACCTTCTAATTTCCTATTGTCATTTTGTCGTCATTTTATTAGATTATTTATGCCGTACTGCTGCATAGGAATGCTATTTTATCCTTTTTGAACTGAACCAGATCATATTTCCTTCTTTGTTAATGGAATAAAACACTAATTTCAACTATTTAACCCAGTCTTTAAACTTATTGCTGGAGGTTTGTCAGTTTGTAAGTGCACTAACACCATAGACCTCAACTCCCTGTGTTCTACCAGTCACATAAAACCCACTTTTTCATGGACTTTTCAATTATAATTTTTTAACATAATTGGCATTGATTGTTTAATATCCTTACAAATACCATACAAATTCATATATGTCATATCTGGGAAAAATTTGGGATTAAATGGGTTAAGATTGTGTAAATCTTCAGTGTCACATGATCCTTCAGAAATCATTCTAATATAATGATTTGCTGCTTAAGAAACATTTATTATTATTATCAATGTTTTTGAGGATTCTTTAATGAATAGAAAGTTCAAAAGACCAGTATTTTAGCCTATTTGAAAAATAAATCAAAAAGTAAATGTCTTTACAGTCACTTATGATCAATGTAATGCATCCTTGCTGAATATATTAATTTCACTAAGTCAAGTGAACAAGATTTGAAGCAAAGCACAGTTTAGTAGTTTAGCAGTATTTACTAAATATTTGTGTTCGCCCAGCTTGAAGAGGTCATTGTTTGAAGCAACAAATGTGTCATATATCCCAGTAAAAGTTTTGAACAAGGAAATAGCTTGTACCATCAAACAGAAATACCCAGATGTAAGGGAAGTACATCGAGCCAAGACTGTTAATACAAATGGAATAAGTTACAAAAAGGGCACTATTCTTCGGCCTAGATTTGTAGAAATAATGCAATTTTGGCAGATTGAGTTTCATTTGTTCCTGGTGCATTTTAGAGTCTTTGAAGTAAATGCATCACATCTGATAGAGTTGGTCTTCGCGGAGCATGACAAGCTGTTAGATGACTATCCATTGGTTGGGACTGTCTAGATAGTGAGTTTCAGAAATATTTTTTTGTCTTTCAGTGCAGATGCAGTATGTCTTCTGAGACAGCAATGACCTCCAATGGGTCTTACAGGTGAAGGTAACTTTAAAAATAAGATGTTCATGCACAGCATTGCTTGATCAGTTTAAGACAAGCATGCATTAAGACACCAAGCATGCATTTTTTTTGTCAGGAATACAAGATCATCAAAAGTCTCATCATGTAGCTCACTTATATATGTTATACTGTACCTCCTTCATCCTTACAGTGAAGCTATAAATAATGCATAAATCATTTGTCACAGGCACAGGACAGTGGTGGAAAGACAGATGGTGATGTAATGGGATTTTTGTGGCACTTTGTACTCATGGACACAGACTTTCACCAAAGGTACAAACCCTTGACTAAAACATTGTCCTCATTACTGTGTTGCCTTGTCTTCTGTTGTGCATTTCTGTTGGAAACACTATAGCTGTTATACAAGAAACTTTAATAAAGGCTTTTGTCAGATTTTTCTAAGATGAAATGAGCTTTGAAATCATAATGTGACAGAAGAAATATGTGTGTATTTATTTTCTCTTGATTACATGCAGCGTCATTTCATGGCAGTCATTTTGGATGATCACTTTCTTATTTGGTATGTTTTTGTTTTTCTCTGAATGATCTTTTTTTAAATCAAATTAAACTGATTTGGTCACTGAATCAAGATGTGTTTTACCATTTACTTCCATTCATTGAGTATAAATCTGTTAAGTTTGGGAATGTGCGTTACAATTATACTCAGTTTTGAGCTAAAATGTTCATTAAATGTTTCATTACTATAGGCTACTTATTCAACCACAACAGCATAGCAACCCCCTGGCAACCACCCAGAACAACAAAGACGTTCTATGAATTAATTAATGACTAATTCATGTGAATCAATAGAGACTTGATGACTTTAGAATTTAATTCTATTGGATTGCTTCAAGAAATTGAAAGGGTTTTGGTCAAACGTAGTCCATGTGTTGCTGCATTTATGATTTTAATCTGCACGTCAAGATTTGACCTTTCATTTCAATTTCCTCTCATACTTTCATCTCATTAAATGCTACAAAATCTCAATCACCAATCATATAGTCACCAAACCATAACATGATTCTGCGTATTACCAAACAAGAAACGGTCGAGTTGCTTCTTTAAATGAGAAAAGATGAGTGGAAAAAGACAGGAATTAATCAAGTGTTCTCTTTATTATTTGCGGCGGATGCAATAACAGCCTCTAATTATGGCAAGATGGCCTCAAATATCAAACCTTCCTGAGATTTCTATAAAACTCTTTCCACAAATACTTTAATTTCGGCACAATATATATTTTTTGTTCTGTCTTTAATTTGCTTGACATTTCAGAATCAGATTTTGAGGGAAAGAATTAAATCTGAGCAAATGAACAGAAAACCTTTTTTTTTTAAGTGCACTTCATTGCTTTTAAGTCTGCAAAATCAAATTAAACAAAGAATTTAATAGAAAAAGGTATGTCAAAACATATCCAACTAGATTTAGTGGTCTCTTCTTGTCTGTGCAAAACTGATGGGATTGCTACTCCAGTCTATATCCAAATTAATAAAGCAAATTTTTTGTGTTTTGCAGGCAGACACTAGGGGGCGCTATTGAGTCTGGCTTCATACAGCTGCCAGTCTATTTCAGTCGCTCCAATATGAAAGCGCTCAATATCACAGACAGAGGCCCTGAGGTTTCTTCATGGCATTATGTAAGTGGCCATCATGGATGACTTCCTTACAACGACTGGCGCTTTTCCACACGTAATGTTACAGAAAGGATTCCCACCTCTAAATCGGTAGTGCAAGGGCTGAAAATTGGTGTGCAGAGAGAATGAAAGTGTAACCGTGAACAGTAAATAGAGAGCGAGACAGGAGGGGAGAGCTGTTGTAGAAGTTGTGGCTTTATTGGTGATGGGCACTGCTTCAAGTTTCTCTCTTGCGCTCCACCCCAAAAGCCACTTTTATGGTGCTGTTTACTAGCTGAAGCTTCCAGAGATCTTTATCACAAAGTCTTTGATTGGCCAGATTTCTTCCACAGTCCATGTGCTGCTGGATCCGAGCACTAGACCACAAGAGACGGCAAACCAACAGCGCTTACAGGACAGAACAACACTTCACTTGTGTGTTATGCGCTTAAGTCGGATATGCTCGACTACAGGCAATTAATGATGTGGACATTACCTAAAGCCAGTGAATAACTATTTAAATCACAGAACAAAATATTGTAACACACAGGAACTGAGGCTGCTGATAGTTTCACTGTAAAAAACAAAAAAACAAACCAAAAACTGTCTGCAGTGGTTGCCAGAAATTTGCCGTAAAATAATACGGTAGCAACATTTTAGGTTTTACAGATTTAACTTAAATTTACAGTAAAAATAAATAAATAAATACGTATTTCAATCTGATGTAATGTTAAATTACCAACCTTTTGAAGAACTAACATCTGCTTTGTACCTTTGTAATACACTAACAACCACAAATATGAAGTGGTGATGATCATGAGTAAGTCACATGATGAATCAAAGCTCATCACAAGCAGCTTTCTCACATGTAGAAGGTGCACACAGTCTCATTCACACAAACACTAAACACCATCATGGTAACACACATGACATTAAATGAATGCAATAAACATTAGATTTAACATTAGATGTAACATGAAACCCTAATGTACATAACTGAAAAAACGAAGCAAAAAAACGAAGAAGAAACAGTTATTTCAACGAAAATATACATCAAATGTGAAGTGTCACGCAGGGAAGTCTGGGAATGTCAATTTACGTTTTTCACTGTAAATTATACAATGACTTGTTCTTTTTCACATCTAATTATTGCACTTGGTTCATTTCTACATCTATTACAGTTATTCACCGGATATAGTACTGAACGTTTCTGTTAACCAATTAAGTTTTTTACGGTAGTATTTTTACAGCCTTTCACCGTTAAAATAAGATATGTTTTTTGCAGTTACAAAAGATTTTTAAATAAATGCTGTTCTTTTGACATTTCTATTCTTCAAAGAATCTTGAAAAAATATCACGTTTCCACAAAAATGTTAAGCAGAACAACTGTTTTCAACATAAATATTTTCAATATTTCTGAAGGATCATGTGACACTGAGGACTGAAGTAATGATGCTGAAAATTCAGCTTTGAGCACAGGAATAAATTACATTTGAAAACAGTCATTTTAAACTGTAATAATATTTTACAATATTACTGTTTTTACTAGTGAGAATTTATTCATTCTCGTGTTACGCAGCACGTTTGAGCTTCAGCAAGAAAATCTCTCAGATTTCATTATAAAGATCTTCATTTCTGTTCTGAAGATGAACGAAAGTCATACGGGTTTTGAACGACATGAGGGTGAGTAATTATTAACAGAATTTTCTTTTTTGAATTTAAAATTGTTTTGTTTTAACCCAATATTGATGTGTTATTTATGCATATTAGAAAAAGAAAAAAAAGTTTTTATGTTCCAGAATCTGCCTAGCAACAACTCAGAACACCTTAGAAATAGCCTAGGCTAGCAACCACTTTAACACCAAGCACTTATCAATCACCTATAGCTATAGTACTTTTAATGAACACATCCATTCTATATATATAGTATGATTTCAGATATATGCACAGAGATTATATGCACATTGCAAAACACAGAAAATAAACCATAGAACAGACAGGAGGTACAGGATCTCCTCCCACTTCCACCTGGAAAATGACTGTGGAAATGACAACTGCTTCCCCTCCAAGCCAAAGCATCGAAGTGTCTTCCACATTCACAACAAATAAACAATCTCTCCTCTGTAAACTCACTGAGAGAATCTGTGCCAGGCCTGACCAGAGCGGATCCTCTGATTACAGTGTGTTCGGTGGACGTTATTCAGTCAAACCGGCGGGGCCGAGAGGAACAATAGCAGCAGCGCTTAGTCAATGAAGGCCAAACCAATCTGGCACTGTTATCAGCATTAACTTCCTATTTACAGTCACATGACCAGGGTCAACAGGAAGTCCGTTCTGCACTTCCCTTAGAAATGGCAAGTGATTGAGGGTTTTCTGAGGATATAGCTTTGGTTTGAATGATAGGTTTACCAGAAGATTATAGGTTTGGATTCGGCTCTATGTTGTCGCTAAGAGCGAACTGCTTCTTTCTCTGACAGAAATGGTCTGTGGAGGGGAAAGGAGAGGTGAAAACCCAAAGTGACAAGGAATGTGAAAAAGAAGGAAGGAAAGCTTGTAATTCCTGTCGGGTTTCACACGGTCCAAAAACGGAGACAAAGGTGGTCTGTGGAAAACTGCGCGGTGACCCTGCGACTGAAGATCATTTACATAATGGTGCCGACGTTTGGAAGAAAGGTTAAATTTTAGACTTCCATTATAACACAAATAATGAAACCAAGCCTGGTAATTATTGCCTTCCCCACCCATCTAGTGCTGTATAGTTGGAGATAAAAACATGTTTTTTTTTTTTAGATGAAACAGCTTCAGTGTTTAAGAGGTTGAGAAACCTCACATACTGTGCTTACAGAGATACGTTTACACTGGTGTAAAGCATCAGGGCTTGTAGAGACATTAGAGGCCCAGAGTCTGGAAGATCTGTGGTCTACCTCTTTCCCTCTGTCTTTCTCTCTGTTTACGTTCCTCCTTCGCCTTCATGTTCTATCACTCTTAGTCTTTCTGCGGTGTTTCCATGTCAGATTTTCCCTTTCTGCTGTATATGTGGTTGCTGCCGCTATTACGAACGATGCAAACATCTGAAATACACCACTGTTCAGTTTGGGGTCAGTTAGAAAATAGTGCTTTTTATTCAGCAAGGATGCATTAAATTGATTAAAAGTTACATTGTATTATTAAAAGAAATGCCATTCAGTTTGTACTTTATGTTCATTTAAGAACCCTTTGAGGTTTGGGCACTGGGCACCCACCAGCAGAAACATAAATTGGCTTATGATGCTGAAAATTCAGCTCTTTTAAACATATTCAAATAAAAAAGTTATTTGAAATTGTAATAATTTTTTTTCACATTTTACTATATTTTTTGTTCAAATAAACGCAGCTTTGGTGAGCATTAGATACTTTTCTACAAAAACATTTGAAAAGTCTTCCCGACCCCAAACTTTTCAGTGGTAATCACTATTTTATATACACTGTAATATTTTTTTTAGTAAACTAAACTTAATTTACTGTGTTTATCCAATTGATTTGTCTTTGTCTGTCAATGTATTTGAATTGACATAATAAAGTTATCTCAACTTTTGGGAGCAAGTACTCAAAAATTGCCTGTGCAAAAAATAAACAAAATATAATCAGTTGAGTTATTTTACAGCGTAAAAATGTTTTCAGTGGTAATCGACTTCATGCCACAAATGCTGTTTATAGATCTAGAACTTGTTGACTAAATTGTCAAAAATGCACAAAAAAAAAAGAAGTAAATGTAAGATCTCAGCACAGGAAACATTACTTGACAGATCACAGTTTGCTCTTAACATGACTTGATTGACATCTGAAGCCCATGAGAGAGTATGTGAGTACCTGTGAAGCTCAGAGGTCAAAGGTCATAAGGTCAAGCGTTTTTATATTAATGGAGCGGCAACATTACACCACACACTGTGTTTCTATTCCGGTTTGCAAGTATTGCTGGCGATCCAGTATTCACTATATATTTGTGATGATGTTGTTATGATCATAAATATTAATATTTAACACTATTTGTTTAGCCATAAAGCTGGCTTAGTTCCGTGTCCCTATCCTACACAGAAATTACAACCACTGAAATAATGTTATGAAATTCATGTTTTGAATATGAAATTAGAAATAAAGAAACAGGAGGTTCATTAAAAACATGAGATTACAATAAAATCTTTTTTTAAATGCAATATTTTAAAATTTATAATAATAAGAATTGTATTTCTCATATTTATATTACTTTTTAAGCTTTACTGGCAAGAATGGCATAAGAGTTGGTAAGATTATTTGAATTAATAGAAGTGAATCAGCACTCAAACATCTCTCTTCATATACTGAAATGTTTTGTCTCTCCTCTCTCTCGGTTCACCTTCATCTTTCTCTTCTGAAATGCAAGAATAATACCCAACTTTTAAAGACCAGAACTAGAACTGAACCGTATATAATTTTATAATTCCTCACAAAAAAAAAAGAAAGAAAGCGTCTTCCCCTCTGTTGCACACACACATCTGGAGAGAATTGCCTCGTGTTTGTTCTCCTCTCTTGTGTTATTGGCAGAGATCTGACCAGAGCGTGCTCTCGTATTCCCAGTGTAACACTTTAGAATGGAAATATTTAACTTACGCTCCACCCTGTATAAACAGCTTCTTCTCTCCGCAACACTCCTGCCCACGACCGGACGGCACGCGGGACGGGGATCTGATCGGGGAATGGGACTCTTGCATGCAGATGTGATTGGCTGTATGTTTCAGGGAGTCTGGATGCACAGGTTTAGATTATAAGTTAACATTTCAATAATTCAACGACACATAATAGTGGCATGACATGCTAGTAAATAGATACATATTTAGGGGCCGTTTGCACGAGACCATTTTCCGAGACTTTTTATCCATTTTGGCCGTTCATTTACACGACAGTGGCGTTTTGGGGCCTGAAAGCTTTTGAAAACGGGTTTCAAAGTGACGTTTTTGAAAATTATACCTTTATCGTCTCTGTGTAAACGTCAAAAACACGAATTTGTGAAAACGGTGACGTACATGTTCAGTAGGTGTGTAGTGTTTCTTTACAAAGTGACATCAGCAACGACTAATACGACATTTTAATCTTTTTTCTCAGATCTGTGTTAACTGGGATCGTTTTTGTTGTTGTCGTTTGTAAAAAAAAAAAAAAAAAAGGAAAAGCTTTTGTTTTTAGTAGATCATTGTCATCTAAAGGGACCCTGGAAATGCTGCAAACACCGGATCATAAGCTGCTCAAGTGTGCACTGGACACAGTGTTGTCCTTCAGCGTTCGTGAAACCCTGGTTTCAAACATTTTCAAATCAATTTGACATTCACCTGACCCTAAATGACATGTACAAACAAAATGATCTGTGATTGGCCACTTGACATATCATTCAGCCAGTCTTTTCTAAGAGACGCTGCTTGAGCAGAATGAACTGCAAAAAATGCACGACAAATAAAACTCAGGCTCTGAGAGACTTTACAGTAGTAATATGATAATTGTTTGTTGATCATAAAAGGCTTCTGAACAATACAGTATCTTGACCGGCTGTCAGACTTTTATCCATGACACAAACTCTCTCATTTGGCCTCGCTTTGACCTCTGTCCACTATTTTAAACCGATAGTCGTCTCTCGTTTCTCTAGCAGCTTGGCAGAGCCCTGTGTCCGACCGCAAGACCATAAGGAAACCGCCACTCACCAATACAAGCACAAAAGCAGGGGTCGCGACTGGTCACCCGTCCAGACGTCCAGCCCGTACGCCACCACATCACTGCACAGCTGGGCCCATTTCCCTGGAAGCTTGACCTTTAACCCCCGACCTTGAACTTGAGCCTGGCCTCATTTTCTGAGCGCGGTCTGACCGCCGCGTGACCCCGCAGATGACCCTCTCTGGGTTTAGGGAAGGGTGCAGTGGTAATGGCATTGATTAGGAGGGTCTGGTGCCAATATATTTTCTCTCTGAAGCCGATTTGATAGATGAGGCCTCGTCTAAATAGATGAGAGTCTGACTGAAGAGGCAGGTGTGGCGTGAAGTTAATGTTTCTAAAGTGATGTGGACACGGTGGAGGGATGCTACCGCTTGACCTCGGGGTCACAGACGTCACCCTCCCCTCTCGTTTACCACATTTCCTCTGTGAAGTGCTGGTCTTTTGTAGTCTGAGAGCTCAAACACCAGAACCACAATCCGCCGTTAATTAAAACGTAGCTGTTGTCATTGAAACACTTGATGACTTTGACCCTCATCTTCTATTTGAAGTGTTAGAGACTCCAGTGTCAAGAGTGTTAAGCCTCGTTTTAGTTGAAGGTTTGTACTTTAAACTTACGAGAAGTGATTTAAAAAAGGTTTAAAATTTTTTTTTTTTTTACATTACTAATATAATTAAATGATTTGTTCACAGTTTTTTATTCACAGTGTGTTTCGCTGGGATCAAATTAATATTTTGTATTACTTTTTGTGGTAAAACAATGTTTAAGTTTAAATAAAATCTGTTTACTGGGCCTTAACTGGGTCAATAATAGTATAAATAGTTGAGCCTGGCAAACTGGTCAAATGTATTACATTTATTTATATGATTTAAATTTGTCATTGTAAATAAACCCACGTTTTTTTTTTCTTGAAAAGTATTAGTGGATGTCCAAACGGTATTCAGCCAGTGTTTATGAGGATCTCTACAGGGACAACAGGGGAAAATAAATCCAACTGTCCATTCAGGCGTCGCACTAAACGACAGGCTATAATGGGAAATGAAGTGTTCAGAGAGTGCTTATGATATGGGACCCTACAGAACACTACAGAAACATCACACTCTTTGTACATTAATATTTCAAAAAGCACATCTACACAAGCACACAACACACATTCTCACACACTGATGTTGGTGGATATTGAAGAAGGACATTTTTAAGAAGGACATTTTTTATTTTATAATGTATTATATAAAAGTAGGACTTTAAATGTAATAGTTTTTCCTGAGGTGCACTTGTAATGTACTGTAAGTAGGATTTTTACATTGCATATCTGTCTGTCTATAAGTAATTAATATATAAATGCACTGATTTTTGCCCCCAGTGGATCTCAAGCTTTTTGACTTCAAGTCCACACAATATTTGGCGCACTTACAATTTCTACCCAATAAAATATACTTGGCATAACTAGAACATATATAATTGTTATAAAAATAACCAAATACTAAGAGATCTTGATTAATTATTTTAGCGGTAACACTTTATTTTACTTGTTACACATGTTACATGTACTTACCATTGTAATAACAGTAAATTATGCATAATTACATGCAACTAACCCTCAACCAAATCCTAATCCTAGTGCATGTAGTTGCTTAATATAACTCAGTACTTAAATATATATTTACACTGTAACAATGACACCTTAAAATAAAGTGTAACCATTTTAGCTCATTTTAATGCCATTTGAGTTACAAATTTCATGTACCGATTCAGAAGAGACAAACATCTCCGTGTTTATTACAGAGGTGTGAGTGTGTGCTTTCTAGACGCTGGCGTTACAGAAGGTCTGTGCTGTCTTGCATGCATCATGTATGACGGAAATGTCTCTTAATTAATAATTTATTGATATCATTTTAATTTATCATAAAAACCCTATAAGTAAACTTCACATACGTTTATAGAACTGGCTGTTTATAATAAAGAGAAATTTGGACAAGTATTTGACACTGATATTAAAATGGCCAGTCTTAGCCGTTTCCACGATTTGGCTCTATTTATTAATTTTATGATTTTATTTTTTACATCGGAGATTGTCCATGTTGAAATGAAATGAAATGAAAGCATGCTTTTGGTGTGCAAGCTAGGTCAAAAAAACACGAGGAGTGTTAGGATAATACAACAGCAGCAGTCACAGACATTTGCTTTCGGACAGTATTAGATTTCTCAGAGGACCGTTGAGTTAGCCAAAAAAACTGAGGTTTTACTGAGGTTGTGTGAGAAAAACACAGACATGGCAGATTTGGATAGAATTAAAATCACATAGTACGTCTCTAAAGTCTTTTGAGGAAACCAGTCCCGTCCGAATAGGGCTAGTCTCCGCTATATAAACCAAGAGTATGTACAGATAGGGGTGCTGAATATAAAAGTACAACTGGAGAACAGGTGTTTCATGTCATAGTTGCTATTGTTTTTAGCATGACTGGAATGCACTATTGACAGATCCAGCAGAAGATACAGAAAGACCCATTTTATCCTGGAGTAGCCTCACCGCAAAACTCTGGAACAAACCCACAGCACATACAATCAACATCCAGGACTGGAACTATCAGTTTTATAATCCTAATTACTGATAAAGATAAATGAACCTACGAATAAAGAATTCTACAATACAAGCCATTTATCACAAGGACCGTAACATGAGTTCCAGAAATGGCAAGAACAGCACAATCCCGGACAGAGATGAAGCGTCTCACTTTGGCAGGTTGTTAGTGTGGATTAAGAAAGTGCAGTGATAAATGTGTGAAATCATTTCACAATTATTCCTTCTGGATTTTCCATCATGCTCCAGTCATCCCTGGTTTGATTTCTGATACCCGGAGTGAGCGGCACCGTCTCATACCCTTTGCCAAAGCCACAGCTGGTTCGTATCGCCGGTGTAATCGTCTCCAGAAGCTGTTTTACTCGAGATTTAACAGCTCTAACGTATTTTCACATTACTGACATGAATGCCCTCACCCATAGAAAAAAAAAGCCAGTGCGTTTGATCAAATTTATTTGGGGCTGTGTGGAAGTGCGTTTTATCCCTGTTTTGATCAGGCTTTCTCTTTTCTCCTGTTCCAAAGGTTCTTGTGTATGTGCTGTGGGTTTGTTCCAGAGTTTTGCGGTGAGGCTACACCAGGATAAAATGGGTCTTTCTGTATCTTCTGCTGGATCTGTGTCAGTGACAGAAAAGGGATGAGCAACAGGCTTGGAGAACATTCATCTACTGTGATGCTGAGCAGAATCACCACATGGACACGTTTAGTGGCTATGGACAATAGTTAAGCCACAAATCTCTCTCTCTCTCTCTCTGTCTATCTACACACAAACTGGTCCATATGGAAAGATTTCTGCTGAAGTTTGTACCAGCACATTGGTGTCATACTGCAAACCTCCAATGTTTGAAAAAAAAAAAAAAAAAAAGGCAATCAATGCCTTATATCAACTATCTCATTGCTGAGACAGGCTAAATGAACCGTTGACAGTTAGAAGATAACGCTCGCAATCAAGACCCAAACCAGTTTCTAACAAAGCACAGGCACTGGAAAAAGAGTCTGCAATCAACAGAAATAAACCCAAAGCCATGTGACTGTCTGTGTCAGTGGAAACATTGTAGAAGAATGGCTGTAATGAAGCCAGAGAGTTCAGGTCCAGATAAATGTTCCTGAACATCAGACCAGCTCTTCAAAAATAAATCTGCTTCTTAAAAGATCAGTGATGGGAGTTGATTTCTTTTTGGCTTCTTTGGAAATATCAGTTTGGCCTAGAGCTACATAGAGTAGATCCTCTCGTCTTTTCTCTCCTCTCCTCTCCTTTCGCCTCGCATCTCCTGTGCTCTCCTCTCCTTTCCTCTCTTGTCCTGTCCTGTCCTGTGCTCTACTCTCCTCTCTTCTACTCTCTTGTCCTGTGCTCTACTCTCCTCTCTTCTACTCTCTTGTCTTGCCCTGTGCTGTACTCTCCTCTCCTCTCTTGTCCTGTCCTGTGCTCTCCTCTCCTTTCCTCTCCTGTGCTCTACTCTCTCCTCTCTTGTCTTGTCCCGTCCTGTGCTCTACTCTCTCCTCTCTTGTCCTGTCCTGTGCTCTACTCTCCTCTCTTCTACTCTCTTGTCTTGTCCTGTCCTGTGCTCTACTCTCCTCTCTTCAACTCTCTTGTCTTGTCCTGTGCTGTACTCTCCTCTCCTCTCTTGTCCTGTCCTGTGCTCTCCTCTCCTTTCCTCTCCTGTGCTCTACTCTCTCCTCTCTTGTCTTGTCCCGTCCTGTGCTCTACTCTCTCCTCTCTTGTCTTGTCCTGTCCTGTCCTGTGCTCTACTCTCTCCTCTCTTGTCTTGTCCTGTCCTGTGCTCTACTCTCTCCTCTCTCCTCTCTTGTCTTGTCCTGTCCTGTGCTCTACTCTCTCCTCTCTTGTCTTGTCATGTCCTGTGCTCTACTCTCTCCTCTCTTGTCTTGTCATGTCCTGTGCTCTACTCTCTCCTCTCTTGTCTTGTCCTGTCCTGTGCTCTACTCTCTCCTCTCTCCTCTCTTGTCTTGTCCTGTGCTCTACTCTCCTCTCTTCTCCTCTCTTGTCCTCTCTTGTCCTGTCATGTGCTCTACTCTCTCCTCTCTTGTCTTGTCTTGTCCTGTCCTGTCCTGTGCTCTACTCTCTCCTCTCTTGTCTTGTCCTGTCCTGTCCTGTGCTCTACTCTCCTCTCTTCTCCTCTCTTGTCGCATCCTGTCCTGTGCTCTACTCTCCTCTCTTCTCCTCTCTTGTCTTGTCCTGTCCTGTGCTCTACTCTCCTCTCTTCTCCTCTCTTGTCCTGTCCTGTGCTCTACTCTCCTCTCTTCTCCTCTCTTGTCTTGTCCTGTCCTGTGCTCTACTCTCCTCTCTCCTCTCTGTCTTGTCCTGTGCTCTCCTCTCCTTTCCTCTCCTCTCTTGTCCTGTGCTCTCCTCTCCTTTCCTCTCCTCTCTTGCCCTGTCCTGTGCTCTCCTCTCCTTTCCTCTCATATCCTCTCCTCTCTTGTCCTGCCCTGTGCTCTACTCTACTCTCTTCTCCTCTCTTGTCCTGTCCTGTGCTCTCTCTACGCTCTTGTCTTGTCCTCTCCTGTGCTCTACTCTATTGTCCTGTTCTGTGCTCTCCTCTCCTCTCCTTTCTTGTCCTGTCCTGTGCTCTACCCTCCTTTCCTCTGATTTCCTTTTCTCTGATTTCCTTTTCCCTACTCCTATGCTCTCCTCTTCTGTGCCCTTCTCTCATCTCCTCTCGTCCTGTCCTGTCCTGTCCTGTGCTGTCAGATAAACTTTTTAAAGTCGACACAAAATAAAAATTGTCCCTATTTACTTTGTTAGCGCATATTACTAGTCTTGTGGTGAACAACTAATCCGTGCAAGTTAATACACAGAAAAAAATGGTTTGCCGTGGTAATCTTTAATCAAAATCTGAAAAGTTACTTCCGGTCTGGAATGACGTTCCTTTTCTGATGACGTCAGTTTGACGGCTCGGGTTGAAAACGCTTAACCACTCAAACCACTAGTCTGCTATGAGCGGAGATGGAGAAGAGGAGCGCTAAAGTAATACCCTGCCCTCTGTTCAATATTCCCTTTCACTTGGAAATACGCCACAACACTGGAGAAAAGTCGTTTGCAACTTCCGGTTCACGGGGGCTTTAAATGCACGTTTTATCAGGTAATGGTATACAAATTGAAAACAAAAGTGTCTTTAAAATTGTAGATATAACTCAAGTTATATAATCTTCTTCATCACCAGCGCTGAGAGAGAGAGAGATGCATACAGTAGCTCCGGATCTTCATCTGCCATCAGGAACATTGATTTATTAATGTTAGCGAGGCCTGCTACGCTAATAGGGTTTAGATCCAGGAAGTGAGTTAATGTAGCTGACAGCGATACAGGAATTTAATCTCTCGAGTGCAGAGAATTATGACTGCTCTCTATCAGAGCCGTCAGCGAGGGGGAGAGGAAATCAATTGGTGCTGAATGCGGCCCACTCACAGCAGTTTAACAGAGATAACACAGACTCCTGTGATGTGCACGTAAGGTTGCAAACTACAGTTTAACTTCAGTGACATTAACATGCATTAAATAATTTAGGGGAAAAAAAAACTTTTGCTAGGTTTTTCCTGCTAAAATGACTTCAAATTAGGCTATTTAAACTGTAAAGCAGGACTATGGCCAGCATATTTAACGTAATTATTTATTCCATTCCTGCAGTGGCCCGTCTTTTCCACTTATGTCTCCAATGCCTTTTGGTTTTAAATGAAATTTGTTTAATATTTCAACTAACTTGAACTAAAGTTTTCTGTAAATGTTACAGATATTATATGCAGTCATTTTTTTGAATATTTGTAGATATGTTTTGTTTTTATTTACACTATACACTAAGAATTAAAAATTTTAAATAAAAAACAATATATATATTTTTTACAATATTTTACTGTATAATTATAAACTGAAAATGATATCAATGATAAATGATAAACTAAAATTCATTCAATATTAATAAAAAAGATATTTCAACTCAAACTAATATTATCTGGAAACATTATATATAATAATTATATTAATATTTAATATGAATATTTAATTAAAATTGAATATTTGTAATATTTGTCTTCTTTTTGCTTAACATACATTTTCACCATATATGGTAAAGTAGGTTTGCAGTTAAAAAAGCAAGTATAAAAATGTATTACAAATATTACATGAAAAAATTACATTTCAACTTGAACTTTAGTTATCTGTAACTATTACACATATAGATACAAATAATAAATATAGTTTTAAAATAAAAAATCTACAAATAATTATAAGTATTGTTTTCTTAAACATACAATTTAACCATATGTGATAAAGTAACAGCACGGTTAACAAATCAACATGTTTTAATTTGAGCATTTTATATTATTTATCTGTTAAAACTGGTTAAAAATCACAGTGTAGTTTAATGAATAGAAGTCATTTTCGTTCTCTATTTTCCTGACTGCATAACCTCAAATGACCACCAAGCCAAGAAAAAGTATTTGTCCATGGAAAACTACTTCTACTAGTATTCATCAGTAATTGAAATTCGTATTCTGCCTTTGCTGAGCGTTTAGAAACGTAAAGCTAAAAGTAGCACATGGACGGTGGTTTGTCTGTATGTCTACACTGACTCAGCTGTAATTGGCTGTTGGTTTAGTAGGTGAGGTGGTGTTGAAACGCTGGTGCCGGTGGGGAGATCTCTTCTAATGGTGTCCAGCGGCCTGCCCAAAACCACACAACACACTCAGCATTCACTCCACACGCTGTGCCGCCCAGACAGGCGAGGTGTGTGGGCCTGGGTGGGTGTATCACTCGCGCTCTGTGTCTATCACTTCTTTTTCTTCTTCTAGGAAATCACAGAAATGAGAGGTCATTGTAAAGAGGAAGAACACATGCAGAGAGACGATGAAGATTCACATCCAGTGTTTAGCAAAGGAAAGGATAAATTAGAGGGAATATTTCTCTTGTCTTTTTGGTAGTTCATGTAAGAGTTATAGTGTTTATACAATATTATGGTCTAACGTGTTCTTCTATAAGTCTTGAGTTCATTATAAAAGTTCATTTATATGTTCAACATTCCCCCCAAAAAGTATATGATCACTCATACATACTCTTCATCTGTTTAAATGTTTTAAAGGGCTCATACGGATTTCCTTTCTCTTTTGAGTTGTGTGGCCTACTATATACAGTACACTCACCTAAAGGATTATTAGGAACACCTGTTCAATTTCTCATTAATGCAATTATCTGATCAACCAATCACATGGCAGTTGCTTCAATGCATTTAGGGGTGTGGTCCTGGTCAAGACAATCTCCTGAACTCCAAACTGAATGTCAGAATGGGAAAGAAAGGTGATTTAAGCAATTTTGAGCGTGGCATGGTTGTTGGTGCCAGACGGGCCGGTCTGAGTATTTCACAATCTGCTCAGTTACTGGGATTTTCACGCACAACCATTTCTAGGGTTTACAAAGAATGGTGTGAAAAGGGAAAAACATCCAGTATGCGGCAGTCCTGTGGGCGAAAATGCCTTGTTGATGCTACAGGTCAGAGGAGAATGGGCCGACTGATTCAAGCTGATAGAAGAGCAACTTTGACTGAAATAACCACTCGTTACAACCGAGGTATACAGCAAAGCATTTGTGAAGCCACAACACGTACAACCTTGAGGCGGATGGGCTACAACAGCAGAAGACCCCACCGGGTACCACTCATCTCCACTACAAATAGGAAAAAGAGGCTACAATTTGCACGAGCTCACCCAAATTGGACAGTTGAAAACTGGAGTCTCGATTTCTGTTGAGACATTCGGATAGTAGAGTCAGAATTTGGCGTAAACAGAATGAGAACATGGATCCATCATGCCTTGTTACCACTGTGCAGGCTGATGGTGGTGTAATGGTGTGGGGGATGTTTTCTTGGCACACTTTAGGCCCCTTAGTGCCAATTGGGCATCGTTTAAATGCCACAGCCTACCTGAGCATTGTTTCTGACCATGTCCATCCCTTTATGACCACCATGTACCCATCCTCTGATGGCTACTTCCAGCAGGATAATGCACCATGTCACAAAGCTCGAATCATTTCAAATTGGTTTCTTGAACATGACAATGAGTTCACTGTACTAAAATGGCCCCCACAGTCACCAGATCTCAACCCAATAGAGCATCTTTGGGATGTGGTGGAACGGGAGCTTCGTGCCCTGGATGTGCATCCCACAAATCTCCATCAACTGCAAGACGCTATCCTATCAATATGGGCCAACATTTCAAAAGAATGCTTTCAGCACCTTGTTGAATCAATGCCACATAGAATTAAGGCAGTTCTGAAGGCGAAAGGGGGTCAAACACAGTATTAGTATGGTGTTCCTAATAATCCTTTAGGTGAGTGTATATAGACATAGTCTAAGCAAGTGGTTTTATATCAGGACCCAGATTTAACACTGGTCATCAAGGTATGTCCCAACACAGTTTCAATATTGTTCTTTAAGTGAACGAAATCTCTAGAAGCATGTGCTAGCAACATCAAGGACATGGGTTCGATTCATACACATAAAAACGGTATTGCAATAGCAACGCAAAGGTCATGGGCTCGATTCCCAGGGAATGCAAGAACTGATCAAATGTGTTCCTTGAATGTAAGTCACTTTAGATAAAAGATTTGCCAAATGCATAAATGTAAATGTAGACACCTGGCTTTTGATCAACAAAAAAAAATATGACATTAAGCCTATTTATTTAGCTATTTTAACTATGCAGTTATGTACTTAGTCGAATTTCCAAACTGAATTTTCATATTATACATTTCCATCCTAATTTGAAATGAAATCTGTTTTTGTGCAAAAAACTTGACTTATATTATCTGTGAACTATATGAAAAATAAAATGTAGAATGGTGCATTGCATCTTTTAAAGATGCATTTTATCCTAACAAGAGTCCACAAGCCAGACTATTAGTGGAAACCCAGCGTGACCCCATCCTTACTGTAATGGATTGAGAAAAGAGATGGATGCATTAGATGAGTCTCTCTCTCTCTCTCTCTCTCTCTCTCTCTGTCTTTTCTCAGAAAGGAGAAGGACTGCGCTGCCCACACTCCAAGTCCTCTTGCCCCGAAAACCGCATCTGACCACCAGGACCTCAGGGAAACCACGGCCTGATGGAGGAATAAAGAGAGTGAGAGAGATAGAGAGAGAGGTGGAGAGGCTTTGGCCCCACAGCAGCTGATGGTGGTATTAAGATATTAATTGCTTTTTGACATTATTTGGTTGCGGGCGGGTCGGTGAACCCTTGTTTTACACTGAAGGCCACACAGACTAAAACACACTTCATATTCCCTCTGCCTGAACACAGCATTGAGTCTAATATTTGAAATGCTGTAAATGGCTATACTGAGATAAATACGCAAGGCTGAATTTTCTATATTGCACTCAAAAACAAAACAAACATTCATACGTCAGTTCATGGTTCATGCAAAGCACTGTAGATCTGACTTTATTAGATCTCACAGTTTAGCCAACAGTTAAAAGTCAGGCTTTGCTAACACTAACCTTGGAAAGACGCAAACCTTGTGTAACCTGTATGTACACCACAGGCCCATAAACACCAGTTCCTGGTCAGGATCAGAGCGATGGAGAAAGTGAATCACCAGGCGTTCGCTCTGAAGGTCATACCCTATACTTAAACTATACTGCCGTCATCATGCATTCAGCATGTGTGTTTAAATACAGGCAAGCTCACATTACGTATATTAGGTGACCTTAATGCATTTTTTTTTTTTTTTTTTTTTAAGAAACAGCTGCAATTTAAAAAGTCTCTGAATGGATATTGTTGTATTCTGTGAAAAATCCCTGTAGTCATTTTGCCGGCTTTGCATTCACATGAATCTAGTCAATGTCTTTTTGAAAGTCAGTCATTTTTTAAATTTTTATTTTTTATTTTTTTTATTTATTTGATTGGGACAGTGCATTTTAAAGAACATAACATGGAGTACATGCATGTAAAAATGCCGGATTTTAGCCAAGGGCTAATTTCCATCCGTAGTCCCACGGGCTAGGATCACACAACTCACAAAAATTTTGCTAAATAAAATTTACATCTACAGTCAATTCATAAATTAGCTAAATCCTATATACAATATTCACACAAGACTACATTCAACTTCACAAACACTCATCCATATACACATTACAACGTAAAACAATTTAAAAAAGGATAAAACATACATACTAATGTGTGCAGCTTTGATTTGCCCATAGCCAGTTTTTCAGCTGGACTTTAAACGAGCTATATGTAGTACATTCTCTTAGTGTTAGAGGAAGACTATTCCACAGGTTCCCACCCCGGACAGACAGGACCGTCTGACCGAAGGTGGTACGCCTGTGAGGTATTATCAAGTCTCCTCTAGTAGAGGCTCGTGTGGTCCTCAGAGAATTTTCTTTGGATTTAATAAAGTCCTTCATAGGTGGCGGAGCGAGGGAGTGAAGGACCTTATATATCAGACAGGCCATTTTCAAATTAATCATATTTTGAAAATCTAATAATCTATGTTTTTTTAGCACTTGTCAGTGGTGGTGGGATAGCGGTTTTTTATCTAATGTTTTTAATGCCTTTTTATATAGAATTTCTATGGTTTTAAGTGTTGTGGGGCAAGCAAGAGACCAGGTAGTCAAACAGTAATCAAAATGAGAAATAATCATTGAATAAAAATATGTTTTAGCAGCACCCATAGTTAAATTATTTCGAATGTGCCAAAAATTTTGAAGATTAAATTTGACAATCTTTGCTACTTTTTTTTTTACATGACTTTTAAAGCAAAGTCCACACAATAAAGTATTTCACACATTATATATTTTTACATAATGAATTGAACTAACAATATTTTTTTTGTCTTTTACAGTTTCTGTTCCACTAGTTGTTGTTTTTTCTTCAAGTGGTGCTTGCCAAACCCCGAAGCGCAAGTATTACATTTCTTGTCCTGCAGTGTTTTGGTTACAAACATGAATGATTCCTCAAATCATGTGGATTTCTGAAAGATATGTGTGCTATCACTTTTTTCTAAGTGCAGTTTCAGTGCGAAACAAATCTGTGTACGTGTGTTTTTAAGGTCCTGGGATGTCATAGTTAACGGATTGATTGATTGTGCTGGATGATATATAGTCCCACACCTCTTGAGGTTAAACTCAAGCAGGAGAAGGGTTTCCACTACTGTCAAAGAAAGGCAGCTTTCATCAATAGACCTGCACTGGAAAACAGAAGCATGTGCCAGAACAACAATTATATCCAGAAGGTGTCAGAATACATATCATATCAGGGTGATTTTAAGATACAAAGTGAGATAACAGATAAATATTTAGAAAACAGAAATGTTCCATTGAAACTAGAGCTCTAATAATGTTCCTTTGGAATTACATTTGAATGACATAATTGCAAAATTATTACAATTACCTGTTTTAAATAAGTGTAATTTTAGGATTATTTATATACTATTATATTATATACTATTATAGTCTTCCAAAGAATATGCAAGTAAGGTTGTCTTCACAATGTTAAGCGTGCCGATGTCAAAGAACTAGCGGTGACGAAAGCTGACTGTGTTGTCGCCTCTCGTCTTCTGCGTCTCGGCCAAAAAGCTGCGCTTGAACACACCAAAAAAGGACTAAAGGACTGTCAACTAGCACGTGCGTTGTGCACCTCAGGTAAGATGATGTAAAATTAAAACAGCCTTCTGTCTGTATCGTCTTGACTTCTTTCGCTTTCATCACTTTCGCTTTTATTCTTGTGCACTGACTTGTTTGTGAACAGCCAATCAGAGTTCTCTCTCTCACCAATGACCCAACACCGATTCAAAATGCTGAATCGGCCCCCAAAAAATGGCAGGTTGTCTTTATGCGAGGTGTTCCAAGTGGTTTAAGTGTGTTACTATCTAATATAAAAAGTTATTATTAACTAAAATTATTATTGAAATAAAATAAATAAAAAATATTAGATGAAAAACTTAAATAATTTTTTTTTATTATATAAAAATGATAAAGATATATATATTGCTCTTTAATAACCCAGACTTTTAGTTTATCCAGTTGTGGAAATTATCACTTAGAATTTTCTTCTGACTCGGGTTTGTATAAGAGAATATTCTAATGGATGATCAGTGCTTTTTTTTTTTTTTTGCGCTGCTGGAACAAGCATTTTTAATCTAGTCAATAGCAGCTTAACATTGACATTCTTGGTGTGCATCTCTGATGCAGAACTCTGGACTGCAGCTCATTAAAAATAGACAGAGCATTTAGAGAGAGTTAAAGTCCTAATGTAAAATCTTTACCAGTGACTTAAGTACAGCATTGAGATCCGTTTCTGCTGAGCGTGCTGAATAATAAACTCACCGTCTACTGTCCGCTGAGTTACAGCAGTGTCTGCGAGGGGCTTTTATTTGATCTCTTTGTTTTTGTCTTGTTAAAGTCGGCATGAATCTGATGTATATTTCAGTGAAACTGCTTCTCGGACAAGAAAAAATGTGGGGCAGGACTTGATTTTGTCCATGAGGAGTCGATTGGATGATTGAATAATTTAATAATTGTGGTATGCTATTGGTGGATCTCATGTGAGTGACAGGTTGCCCCGCCCTCACACCAGTAAACATGTCATCAGATAAGAGATCTGTATATTAATTTAAAAAATTATAATTCTTGACAAAATACTGTTTATGGTAAACTCGGCACAGTCCTTCAGCCTGTTTTCCTGGATAACTTATTGGAATTACAGTTATTACATTGCAAGCAAAAGTAAAAGTATGATATTTTTTAACTCTTCCCCCACACACTGACGTAGATTTGTGGGGGCGTGTTTGAACGAAGCGTTTTAGGAAGGCGTGGCTGAGCCTTAACTTTTATAAAGAATATCTCTTTAGGTTTGACACTTTGAGCTTTGTAAGGAAGAGAGGATAATTTGGTGGATGAATTAAAAATATTCGTTAATCATCGTATTCATTCGATTGTAATCATAACGGTCGCCTGAGGGCGCTCAACGACCACGTCATCTGTGAGTGTGAGAGTTTCTAACAATTTCTAACTGATTATACACATATTAAGCACGATTAACCAATAATACAATCGATGAGACTACAAAGATGTTCTAATTCTTCTAATCTAATCTAACATGTAAGATTAAAGTAGTTTTATCACTACGTGTGACGTTTCTGTGACAGCTCCAGCTCTCCGATGCACAGTGTAAGCGTCAGCGTCTGAATTCACTCACTTAATTTCTATACTCCTTGCAGATATTCAAATGCCATACACTATATAGGGATTTGTGAATGAGTGAATGGCGCTTTTCCACTACACAGTGCCAGCTCGCCTCGGCTCGACTCGACTCGACTCGGCTCTGTTTGGTTTTCCACTGTGTAAAAGTTGTACCTGTACCTGCTTCCAGGTACTTTTTTTCGTACCACCTCCGGCGAGGTTCTAAGCGAGCTGAGGCGAGCTGAGGCGATACTAAAATGTGACGTGAAAACACGGCAGACTGCTGATTGGTCAGAGAGAATCGTCACTATTCACTGCGTCATCATTGCACGCGCCAGACGGAGTATCCTGAATAAAAAACAGCAAAAACAAAAACAAAAACATCCAAAAACAGCATACACTCGATTTCCTCCATTGTCCTGTGTGTGTGGGTAGCGGGTGTGTCTCGCGCGTCTCCCGTAAAAGATTAAGTCACGGCAGTTTCCTGCGGCGTCGCTATGATGACCAGGTACTATTGTGGAGGTACTATCTGCAGTGGAAAACGGAGCGAAAAGCGAGCCGAGCCGAGTCGAGTCGAGTCGGTACTGGTAATGGAAAAGCGCCATAAGTGAGTGGTTTCAGACACAGCTCTAGACTTTTGAAAGACAGTGTATCATTGTCCTAGCAACTGCCTAGCAACCACTCAGAACACCCTAGCAACCAATCAACTCCTTAGCAACCACCAAATACACCTCAGCCACTATGAACACTATAGCAAGCAACTATAAACCACACACAACTTATACAACAAGGTTCTGTTTTAAACTTTCAGACAAGGCTTTGTCAAGCCACATTGTTCCGTTTTAGTACTACTTAGTGTTTGGTTAATTCTGTTTACTTCCATGCAGTTTAAAGACCATCATTTTGCAGGCTTTCACTGAATAACCCCTTCTCTCCCTCCCTCTGCGTCTCTCTTGTACAGCTTCTTTTCAGTTCAGAGCGTGAATGTGAAAAGCGTCGCCGATAGGCAGCCACACAATACCACTAACGCGTTAAAATGACTTCCAGATGTCTCCGACTCCTGATCAAGAGGAGGAAGAGTAGGGGGGGAAACCAGAAGAGTACAGGAAACCAAAGCAAAATAAATGATTTGCAAATGTAGCGTAGGGGTGGGGAGACTGACGGACGGCTAGAGACGGCGGTCTGGTGCTGGTTAGATGTGGTGCTGGCTCCGGGTGGGCTAGTGAGGGGTGACAGTGATGGAGGAGGTGAGAGAGAACGCCCGGTGTGATCGGGCAGACACCTGTGCCAGCGC
Source organism: Leuciscus leuciscus (assembly GCF_965113295.1). NCBI lineage: Eukaryota > Metazoa > Chordata > Actinopteri > Cypriniformes > Leuciscidae > Leuciscus > Leuciscus leuciscus. The sequence goes on from NC_138746.1 coordinate 4,789,265, forward strand.
TCGTATCGGCTCCCAGAATACACTCACAGATCGTCCGTACCCCGAGGGCACCCGAGGGCCGTAAACTACAACAACAGACTGAGGTACACATGATAAAACATTTATTTCAGCTCTTAAAAATAAAGGATCTTTTCATAGTGACGCCATAGAAGAACCATTTTTGATTCCCCAAAGAACATTTGGGTGAACATTTTCTTAAAAGAACCACTTTTTTCTCTGTGTAGAACATTTTAATAATATAAAGAACCCTTTTCCACTATAAAGAAACTTTTGTGCAATGCAAGGATTCCATGAATGTTAAAGGATCTTCATGGAATTCATAGATGCCAATAAATAACCTTTATTTTTTTAAAGTGTAGTGTAAAGAACATTTTAATAATCTAACCACTGAGATCTCACTCTTAAAAAATAAAGGCTCCAAAAGGGTGTTTTCACAGTTATGCCATAGAAAAACCAATTGGTGTCCAGACTGTCCACTAAATAACCTTTCACTGAACAATTCAGTGTGAAGAACATTTTAATAATCTAAATTACCCTTTACCGCTATAAAGAACCTTTAGCGATTGAAAGATTCCATGGGTGTTAAAAGGTTCTTCAACCATTGATTCCAATAAAGAACATTATATATATATTTTGTTTTTTTTGTATTTAGAATGCAACTTAAGAGAATGAAAACTCTGTTAAAGTAGACATGGCCACTGAAATTATATTAAACTGTGACTATAATCGATCTGAGTCATTCAACATGTCGGTTAGGAAGCTCTGAATGTGTGTTTGATGGATAGGAAATCGTAAGTTGAGCTTTTAGGGTGAGGAAAATGGAAAAATCAAGCAGGAAATTCAAGCGACTTCTGAATGCACAACTGGAATTACTTGTTTATCACTACCAATATTTCTTTCAGTAGTGGCTGAATGCATTATAAATATTTATATACATTTATGTTTATATAGGGCCTCGATTTCGGGGTCAGATTTGAGGTGAGGATCTCAGTGGTGAAATCTGTCAATGTTAAACTCAAATCTGCAAATTACTGTTTTCTTCAGTAATATTGCATGTAGAATAAGAAGACTTTCTCAGTATAGAATTTTTCATTCTGTAAACAAAACAAGCATCATATGATAAATGTTGAAAGCAAATATTTGTCAGTGTTAGTGAGCGTTTTATAGGGGTGGAATTGAATTAAGTCATAACCTTCAGCTAAGTGAACTCAAGGGAAGACGAGGGGAGGGCAGCATGAAAAATGTTGGAAAAGGAAAAAAAAGTGGAAAATAAACATTACACCAAAGCATGTGAGATGTTTTTCTTGTAAAATGTAAGATGTAAAAAACACACAAAAAACATGACATTTACAAAATGTAATTTTCCCTCATGTTAGTAATTTGCAATGGTATTTATGGTATTAATTGGTTTGTTTCCCCCCCCCCCCAGATTTTTTTTAAAAACAATTAATACTTTCATTCAAATAGGATCCATTAAATTGATAAAAAGTCAAACTAAAGATATATAGGCCTATTAGTTCCTTTGAACATCCTATTAAAAACTGTTTTCAACATCGACAATAATAAGAAATGTGTCTTGAACAGAAAATCCAGCTTTGCATCGCGGGAATAAATTATATTTTAAAATATATCACAATAGATGTATTTCACAATATTACAGTTTTTTACTGTATTTTGATCAAATAAATGCAGCTTGGTGAGCAGAAGAGACTTCTCTCAAAGACTCTGAAACAATCTTATTGACCTCAACCTTTTGAATGGTATACATAGTATATATATGTTAGTGTACCTATATAGTGTATCTCAAAATTAAGTAAAAATTTGGGATTCATTAAAATGTTAACATTATTTTGACACCCTCAAGTAGCTGTCAATCCTTTACTGAGCAATAACTAACTTAACTCTTTATTTCCGTCTTAATTTTCTTGCTATTGTGTAAAGTGGTCTACACTTGACTTCCTTAAAGGGATAGTACACCCAAAAATAAAAAGTCATGATTTACTCACACTCACGTTGTTTCAAACCTGTCAAGTCAAGTCACCTTTTTTATAGCGCTTTATACAATACATATTGTTTCAAAGCAGCTTTACAGTGATAAACAGGAAAAATTATTCATTGAATGAGTTTCTTTCTTGTGCTGAATAAAGAAGATATTTTGAAGATTGTTGGTAACCAAACAGTTGATGGGCCACACTGACTTCCATAGTATTTTTTTTTTTTTTATCTATACTACAGTATGGTAGTCAATGGGGTCCATCAACTGTTTGGTTACCAACAATCTTCAAAATATCTTCTTTTGTGTTCAGCACAAGAAAGAAACTCATAAAGGTTTGGAACAACATGAGGGGTGAGTAAATGATGACAGAATTTTCATTTCTGAGTGAAATATCCCTTTAAATTACAACACAAGCATATTCATTATAGTTATAGTTTAAAACAAAATAAACCAATATGTGTTTTCATTACTAAGTTAGCGTTAAATGATTGTTTCAGCATTTGCACTTTAAGGTTTGCTTCTCTCCACTTAAGCATTTTTTTTTTTTGGTCCTTTTCTGTCTTCCGTCTACCAGGCTTCACTGTTTTCACTTTTTGTCTCTCTCTTCGGGCTCAGAAAGAGTCAATTATAGGGCTATAAAGGTCTCTTTAGCCCAGAGACGGGCCGCCCGTGTCGGGGGAAGCTGAAAGCTAACGTGATTACCGGGTAAGTTTATAAGCTGTAAGTGCTGAGATGAAGTGAATGCTCTCTCAGAGGAGACAAACAGAAAGATAAACTCTCTTATTCTCTTTCAGAGTGGAACAACTAGCAGCACACAGGAGACACACAGGAAAACTGTATACATGCCTCTGGAGGCTAGCATTGACGGATCCGTGTCCTGACTGCATCCTTTTTCTGCGTAATATAAAGCATGGAGAGTTCATGTTGGTGAAGTTCATTTGAAATCCATTGAAAAAGTAATTAGCTTGGCTATCAGTAGCAAACTACTCAGAAAATGTAACTGGATAAGTTACACTATAGAAAAACGGTATTCATATTGACCAGGGGCAACAAAAAGGTCAAAAATCACAATAAAAGTAGTTCATGTGGCTTATGCGTGAGATTTCCTGAGCCATACAATACATTTGTGTAAGGAACAGGACTAATCAAATCAGTCATTCATATTCAATATTCTGAAGCTTGTATCTAATCTGTTTTTGTGTGCCATTTTTTACTTACGGCACACTGTAAAGCTTGAATGTAACTCGACACCCTTGCTTCATTTAGTATATGCAACCATTATGCAAATTAGTCCCCGCCTCCACTCAATCACATCAGCTCTGACTACCTTATCCACTCTGTCAACTGTAGTAAACGCTACACAATGACAAGTGGAAAATTGATTTAATTCAGCCATTTATATTTGAACCAGAAACTGATTCAGAATAAAAAGAGGAAGAGTGAATTATACAAGTCGATGTATCAGAATGTGTTTTATGTATCGCTCTCTACAACGATATTGCTAATATTACACAAACCATGTTCCTGTTCACCATCTCAGAGTCAGACAGCTGTCTTCTAAAAATCAGCATCCTTACAAAGGCTTTGAACATTGGTGAATGTCATTGGAGAAAAGCCCCGCCCCGTCATTGATGGGATTGGTTACATATTTGTGACGGTAGGAAACGGGGGCACTTTCAAACTGTGTTTTTGAGACTTTCTGTGGCACACTGCAGTTTTAAGGAGAAAATACTCAGCAATGGTGTTGTCTGATGAATTCACACATGGTTTTTCTTAATGGGATAGTTCACCCAAAAATGAACATTTTGTCATCATTTACTCACCCTCAAGTTGTTCCAAACCTGTATGAGTTTCTTTCTTCTGTTGAACACAAAATAAGGTATTTTAAAGAATGTTGGTAATCAAACAGTTGATGGTAGCCATTGACTTCCATGGAGGAAGACCAAATGGACAAACTTGGCCGAACATCCATGCTCTCCGACCTCCCCCTCCAGCCCAGGGAGGGTGGATCATTCCCGGTCAAAGTCAGATCCGTCCGCCCTTTGGAGATCATTCTCAAGTATGTACCGGGTGAAAGCGGACCACATAGGTGGTGTAGGAGGAGGTGCACTGGTGGGTGCACAGGGCCTCCTTAGACCGTCGTGAGGCCCGCTCAGAGTGACTCTGGGTGGCATGAGAGTTCAATTTCCACCGCGGTGGAGCTCTGGAAGTATGAAACCTCCAGGAATTGACAGGCTGGTTTTGTGAAACTGCATCCCAGGCAGGATGCACCGTCTCGGGCACGAATCAAGCGAAAGACACCCTGGAGGAATGTCCTCCTAAAATACTATCGAAGTCAAATTAACTGTTTGGTTACCAACATTTTTCAAAATATCTTCTTTTGTGTTCAACAGAAGAAACAATTTCATGCAGGCTTAGAACAATTTGAGGGTGAGTAAATAATGATTTTTTTTTCATTTTGGGGTGAACTATCCCTTTAAAGCATATTAAAAACAGCACATGTAAACAACATTAAAAACTTGATTTTCACCACAGTGGGTCTTTAAGATATATTACAGTATGTAATATTGTAAACAAATACACTGTAAAAAAAGTAAAGAATCAAAATTTGAAGTTGACCAAAAAAATCGGTTTAATTCAATGTGTTACTTGCTGTTTCTGTGTAATTAATTGTGAAATGTGCCCGTCATTTCTGAGTGAAAATTGTTTCTACACAAATTGAAATGAACAGCCCTCTCCTTCAATGACCCCTTTAGATTTTTCACTAAATGTGTTTTATTTCACCCAGTGGTGAAATCACACATATCTGAGGAGAACCACTGACTAAAAATATCTCCTCTCCACAAATGGAACATCCATTCACACACACTTCTAACACCACATACTGTACACGTGCGAGCGAACACACACTCACACAGCTCCGCCCCGGGTACAGCTTGCCCTCAGTTCTCCTGATCTTTCGCCAATGTCCTGCCAGTAATCTGGGTGGTCCCATTCCTGTGGTTCTGGCAACCCATACGTCCACCAAGCCAAAATATTACAAACACACCCATTTACTTGTCATGATAGAGTGAGGTTAAATGACTAGATCATGAATGCTAGTGACCCTCCAATCCAATGACCCTCCAAAGCCGTACACTTACACATTGTGAACTATTGTACGGCTTCAGAAGACTTGGAATATAGCGCTCAAGTAGAACTGGTGACTGTTATGGTGCTTTTGTCATTTTTGGAGACTAACAGTGAAAAAGCAAGTCAACTTGCAAAAGTTTAGCTTCGGGAAAGTCCTGGGAAAACTTCTGGTAAAATCCTAAGAAACAAACCAAATAAGACAGCAGACTGACGTTTCCTTATGAAAGTGTTGAACCTGCAACCATCACAAACTACAACTTGGACTTTTCGACTATCGCAAGACATTCAGTGTCAAACGTTTTGACATATTAATACCAAGGGATGCCATGGTGGCCAGATACTTGTCTAGCATTTCGCATGAGTTTACATTTTTATATATTAGAATAATGGGAATAAAAAAAAAAAAAAAGAAAAAAAAGAAAAGAATAATGGGAATTACAAAAATAATAGTTATAATACAGTATTTTAAAAGGGAACACTTTATTCTGATGCTCAACAGACATTCTACTGATTGTAAGTAACTTTGCAACTTATTCTCTAACACCAAACCTTAAACTACCAGTCTGCTAATACTCTAAAAGAGAGTTAGTTGACATGTAATTGCAAAGTTACTAGCAGTTAGTAGAATGTCTTAAGTGGACCAACGAAATAAAGTTTAACCTTTTAAATATATTATGTAATTCGATAAAATTACATTATTATTTTTTTATCAACACTTGAATGTGGGTAAGTTTAATCAAAAAAGCAATATTTTGAGCAAAAAGCTAAAACTGCGTCTGGATCAGATTCAGAATGATGATCAAAACACAGATGGAGTAGATTGAGTCTATCAACACCCCTAATGCTTCACAGTCCTGTACCTCGTCCTGGTTCTACACTTCATTCGGTAACATTAGGCAGTTTTGATTTATATGCCATTTAATGTTGATGATCGCATTATTTATGCATCTGCTCATATCGCTTGTTTCTGCTTCTTGTTCACGTGCCTTTTGATCTGGAGATTCTGTATACTTTCAGAAGATGCCTAATATCGTCCCCAACCGTATAACAGTGAAAACTCTGTCAATAGCGGGGAAAGAGTTAATAACAACACTGTATTAGAGTAATTAGAATCACCATCAAGAATAATGGGAGTTACAAAAAAAATGGCTTTAATAATAAGGTGTAATTGTGTTTACATCTAGGGGCTCTATTAGTCTGAGAAACAAATGGCACAGCTTCAGGCCACCCACAGCCCAATCATTGATTGATGCACACACAAAATGGCAACCAGCAGCCAGCAGAATAATGCCAGCAGCCATATCACCCTGTAGCCCAAGACTGGTTTCCCACTGAAGCTAAGCAGGGCTGAACCTGGTCAGTACCTGGATGGGAGACCACCTGAGAAATCCAGGTTGCTGCTGGAAGAGGTGTTAGTGAGGCCAGTAGGGGGTGCTCACCCTGTGGTCTGTGTGGGTCTTAACACCCCAGTGTAGTGATGGGGACACTATACTGTCAAAGAGCACCGTCCTTTGGATGAGATGTTAATCTGAGGTCCTGACTCTCTGTGGTCATTAAAAATCCCAGGATGTCCTTCGAAAAAGAGTAGGGATGTAACCCCGGCATCCTGGCCAAATTTGCCCCTTGGCCTCTGTCCATCATGGCCTCCTAATCATCCCCATATACTGATTGGCTTCATCACTGTCTCCTCTCCACCAAGCTGGTGTGTGGTGGGCGTTCTGGCGCAATATGGCTGCCGTCGCATCATCCAGGTGAATGCTGCACATTGGTGGTGGTTGAGGAGATCCCCCCTTACATGTAAAGCGCTTTGAGTCTATGTAAAGCGCTATATAAATGTAACGAATTATTATTATTATTATTATTATTAACCACTGACTGAAATGCATCAGATCCAATCGGATTAGCTGGATGTTCATCAGTTCACCTCGATATAAAGTCATGCTTACAAGCTACCGGGTGGATACAGTGAGCACTTCTGAGGAAGAACTAGACTGGATTTTGTTAACCAAAGGCTATAGACATTTCTGCTTTTTGTGTGTGTGTGTGTGTGTGTGTGTGTGTGAATACAGCTGATCAAAGGTTGGCACTGGAAATATTGGATGGACTGTTTCAATGTTATTCTATTAATGTTGTGTCATGTACTTCAGATAAACCCCAACCCTAGACAAAACCTAAAAAACAAAAACAAATTGTTATTGGTTCCTTTAATGTTGGTCATTTGGAATTTTTAAGAGAGGATGAGACTGCAAACTGGACCAGAATTCATGCTGATATTCAAACATCTGACTATGTGAAACTGCTGCGTCTGAAATCGAATACTTCCTTATATAGTATGCAAAAAACAGTATGCCAAAAGAGTAGTACGTCCGAATACATATGTTGAATTCGGAACCGCATACTAATATACTACTCGTACTACTTTTACTATATCTTTCTATCAGTAATAGAAAAACAGTAGGCAAAGAGACTCCGGATGATCTATAACTTCTGGCAAGTTTGTGAAGTCTGCATTCGATAGACACTTTACTGTTGTTTAGTAACAACATGACATATGTAGTACATCCAAAAATCCTTCATACTACCCACATTCATACTATGTAGAACATACTTTTTGTAATGGTCGCGAAGTAAATTCAAATTCAAATGTAGTACCTACTCAGTCAGTATGTGATTGTGGACGCAGCGTATGTTTTTGTTTGTATGGGGACTCTAGCTATAGCGATTTGCAGCAAAGAAAGTGTCTTGAACTTGTTCAGTTGAGTTGGTGATTTCTGCACATCTTCAAGTACCGAGGGCTAAGTATCACTATAGTTCTGTCTCATTCTCTTTCTATCTCTCTGTTTTATGAGAACAAATCCAGAATAGTTGTTCGGCTTAAAGCTGTGCAAGAACAGCCAGTAGTTAATATATCAGATGGAAACAGCAACTGTCTCACCATTGCATACATTTATCAGCTGAATTTCATAACTTTATAACAGTGTGATTTATTTTTCTTTAACACCATCCATGCTGTACCCATTATTCCTCTCTTATGATGTGTTTCATGCAGGGGAATTGATTTATGAGTCCGCTACTCTGTTCTGGACTGAGTTACGCGCAGCAGTTCACCCCGCGAACCACAAAATGCTGTTGCTTTATGGCAACAGGTGTTGATGGATCACATAAAAGAAAGATAGAAACAGACTGAAAGGTGTGTGTGAGCGCAAAAGAAAGAGAGAGAGAGAGGAAGACAAGCTCCCATCTGTTGTGCATTAGCCACCGTTCTTCGCAGGTCAGAGTTTTGCTCTTGGTAAATGTAAGTTTGTACAGGTAGGTTCATATCACAATAACTTGCAGAGTAGAAACAGCAGTTTCTCAAACGCGTGCAATTGCTCTTTAACTAAAGAGTGATGTTCGCTCCATCCTCCGGGTCTCGCTTATGTAAGGCTCGTACCCCCACGCCAGCTTTGGCTTCCGCTCTTAATGAGATCCAATTGGAGAAGGGCTGCTCTCGTGGCTTTGATGGCTGTCACATGTGGAAGTGATTGGCGAATCTCGTGCTGCCGACAGTAAGCGTGAGGACCAGAAAGCCCCGGGTGTGTCTCAGCAGCTTCACTGTAAGCTGTCCAAGAGAGAGCCGTTTGTAACAGAGGCCTCAAAGGGGCTGACTCACTGAAGGTATTTCAGCCCAAATAACATTGTTATATATTCACTAAATTCCAGTGTTGTAGTACTCGAGACCATTCTTGGTCTCAAAACCTTGTACTAATGCCCAGTACACATTGTACGATTTTGGGCAGTTCCAGATGAAATATGACCAATCGTGGTGATTTCTGTGGTCGTGGCTCCTAAACAGAGAGAGAGTTTTAAAGACGGTCGTTGTCACTGTTTTGCAACCAAACAAAGCCTGCAATAACAGTTTCAGAAAGTTACTACGATCATCTCACAGTGCCTTTTGCTGATACGACCTACGTCTACTGACTAGCCAATAAAAATGCAACATGAAATTGCATATTGATCAATGCAACATGGTGTTAAAACTTAAAACTAGCTCCATTTACAAGATTGGCATGCCAAGGTGGCCTCTTTTCTGTAGCCATGACCGCATCAATATTCTCCTCTTTCGCTTCCACTTCTTTTTTTTAGCGCACATAAAAACTACAATTGCCAAAGTGCGATTCATCTTGCTCTATATTTGTTTACCACTAGTACATGCTGGTGACGTTTTATTCTTCTATACTAACTTGCGTCGTAGCCTACGATTCAATAGTTGTCATCCACGTACAGTCTACATACATGTCGTACCCAAATTTATTAGATCCATGTCGTACAGTGCGTGATTTGTAATGATCTTATAGGATTCCCGAAATCGCAGTCTGTAGCAAGCATAAGAGGACTTGGGATTTTATTTCACTACTGCAGGGACATTATTAAAGGAACCGTATGTAAGATTGTGGCCAAAACTGGTACTGCAATCACTTTCAAATTACTGTAGATTTACCCCCCCCCCCCCCCCCCTTTTAAAGGACAATATCCTGGCCGGACTACTGTTGTCAGTGATATAAGTATTTGAAATGACCATGATTTCTTAATGTCTAGTGACATCTCAGGGACATTTTATGATTCATTGAAATACATTTCTTACATACGGTTCCTTTAAATTGCCGGAGCATTGTCTGATTTATGTTAACATCTTGGATGTGAAATTTTCTGCTTCAAGTTCAATCAATAACTTACTTCTAATTTGATTTCTTTTGTTACTGTTGTGCCGGGTCAGAAATCAACGAGTGATTGTTTCAAAAATGTCACTAAATTGAATACAAATGCCCACAAAATTCAAGATACGATTGCAAAAAAGTACTTGAACGTGATCTTAATTTTTATATTATAACGTATGCTATAATTAAGCAATATTTAGAGCAAGAGAGTTGTTTTCACAAATGAGCATGATTGCAAATGTGATATTAATTTTATACAAACGATCAGATCAAAGTTTTATTTTTTAAACATTAATCTCAACATTATTTATGGAGTTTTATTTGTACCAATTCAGATGCAACTTCTGTGCCACCTCAGCTATGCAAATTATTTGTTGTTAGTGATTTCATTTGATTGGTAACAGCTCTGTATAGTGTCTTAATTCTTATTGTATTAATTTATTAAATATAAGACACTTCTCAGGCAGTAAATGTGGATGTTTTAGATGAATTTAAGAAGTGCTGCTCTGGTCTCACCCTGCCTTTGTCCTGGTCTTGTCTTGATCTCAATATGTTTTTTCAGGTGCCATAATAATTTGTCATGAAAATTGCGTTCAGCATATGTTTTCATTAATGTAATGCAGATTTAGGTATTTATGCACCACTGTAGTGATTGGTTTAAAAATACATTATTTATATGTAATAAAAAAAATATACTATATTAAAGTAATCAGAAACACCATTGAGAATAATGTGAAATACCAAAAAAAATAAATGTCCAGATGCACTGATGTAATGAGAATTTGGGGGTAAATGGGCTAAAAAATTAAATAAAAAAAATTATTGTATATACACAAAATAAATGCATACAAGTTAGGGTTCGTTACGATTATTTTTAAAGGCTGCATTTATTAGATCAAAAATACAGTAAAAAATTGACAGTTACAGTTTAAAGTATCTGTTTTAATGTATCTGAATATGTTTGAAAATGTAATTTATTCCTGTGATCAAAGCTGAATTTTCAGCATCATTACTCTTACAGTGTCACATGATCCTTCAGAAATCATTCTAACATGATGATTTGCTGCTCAAGAAACATTTATTATTATTATCAATGTTGAAAACAGTTGTGCTGCTTTATTTTTGTGGGAAACCATGATCCGTTTTCTTTTTCAGGATTCTTTGATGAAAAGAAAGTTCAAAATAACAGCATTTATTTTAAATAGAAGTCTTTAATTATACTGCCACCCATCTTTGATCATTTAAATGCATCCTTGTTGAATAAAGTATTATTTTCTTTTAAAAAAGTCATACAAAACTGTTTGTTGGAAGCTTTACTTTTCCTCATCTTGGTTCAGGCCTTCACTTTATAGTGGCGACTCTTTCTTACACAAACTCTTTCTTTCTTCATTTAATCTTTTCCCCAAAGAAAATGACGGGAAAGCCCCTGAGAAGCACAGACAGGCCCTCCTCATCTGTAAGCCATGTGCATGTGCATTAGAGTTGTGCGTAATAAGCCCTCAGAGGGATCTAATGGATTATGGGCCAAACACATGAAGACCTGCACAAAGAGCAGGGCCAGAAAGACCAGCATTGTGTAGTGACATTAGCCTTGTCTAATGAAGGTTCTGGTGAATAAAGGAGAGTTGAGTGAGTAAATAATGTATTGGTGTTGTTTAGGGGGGGGATTTCTCTCAGTTTATGAAAACACACGAGACGTGGAGAATGTATTTAATGGTGATACATGACATCATTTCCCATGAAGGAGAAAGGATGTCAAAAACTCGTGATTAGTTCAAAAGACACACATAAAAAAAATAACATAATATATTTTACTTTTTGCACCAAATGTGGGACAGGTGGAAAATTCTTCTAAAAGATCGTCTGATTTCTTTCTAGTAGAAGTGCAGATTTGGGGCCGGTCACACATTTAAAAAAAAAAAAAGTTTCAAAGTAAATCCTACACACATTTTTTTTTTTTTTTACTCTGGTCAATCTGCATGGGTAGTTAAAGCTGTGTAATTTTTTTAAGTTGATTCTTAGCAAAAAACACTTTGTTCTTTCAAAATGATATGTGCTCATTAATGTGTAATTACTTCTACCAACTAATCAAGTATTCTCGTAAGTGTAGAATCTGCCATTTAGAATACATACGAGCGAGTCGCTCGAATGGCGGCGGCCATGTTGCGCCTCCATCTTGAAAATACATTAGCCAAAGAGGGACATACCTGAAAAATTCAAGCTTCACCTTTCGCGTTTCAGTGGCACCGTGACGAATGCGAGGGGGAGATTACTCACGACTGCCGGCAGATTTGAAATAATACGGCCACCGTATGAGTTAATACGCCCTCGGAATGGGAGGGGCTAGAAAGTAATATTCAGTTGGTAGTCATAAACACCGCTAGATGGGAGAAAATCCTACACAGTGTAACTTTAAGGTAAAGTTAAGAAGCCCGGAAAGGACACCAGCATCCAGAAGTAAAGTACATTCAGACTGCAGGTAAATGTGGCTTTATGGCTTTAAAATAAAACAGCTCAAATTCTGATATGTGCCACTTCCATAAGTGGTCCTAAATCTGATACAGGTCAGATGTTTTGCAACGCGACCTCAATCTGAACAGTCAAATCAGAGACTTTTGACTGTGAATGAGACTTTTACATCCCTCTAGAGCAACATTCGTCCCAATTCTGCGCTCATGGGAGTCACTTCAGAGATTTAACATTCCTGAAGTTATCAAGACTATTGCGAAAGGTAGTCAGAGCAGTCTCAGAACTCATCAGTATAACAGTGACAGCTCTATATACAAGAGAAACATGAGGGCTCGTATCATAAATGTTTAAAAACTCGTCTTTTTTTTACTTTATATATCGCCTGCTCATAAATTCACTGGCTTCCATGGCAGATCACACTTCAAATAAACACGTAATGGCTTTAATGTTCTCCATCCTTTCTTCCGTATCATCTTTGTATCATTCTTTTGCGCATGCGGGTCAGTTCAGGATCACGATCTGTTCACACTGGAATCTGATATTGGCCACATTTAAAACAACAATGTGAACAGCTATACAAAAAAATTAAAAATTAAAAATCAGAATTGAGCACTAAGACTCGCCTTAGTCTAAAAGTCTAGTCTTTAAGACTAAAGAACATAGCCTAAGAATCTGAGCATGAATGTGTCCCTTTCTATACTTTTTCTTGCATGTTATTGAAAATCCTTGAACATATTTGAAGAATGCTGCAAATGACTTCAGACAGTCATATGCAGGAAGAAATGCATAATTCCCATAACACTGAGACGGGATGTGTGAGCTCGGTTAAATAAAACAGAGGCAGATTTTTATTGATATGCCTAATGAAAGACTGCGGACGGATAGATGGATATATTTCATGCTTTGACGGACTGCCATTCCCGGAGACGAGGCTGAGGATCAGTGTCAGCTGGTGAATAATAGATGTTGTTTATGAGAGTATATATTCAATCTGACCCCAGAGGTTACCGACAGAACTGCAGCACAACTCCCGCAGGAGGAGAGAGAGAGAAGGGGAGAGATAGAGAGGGAAAAGTGACAGATGATGTTCGTTCAGGGACGTGAAGGGTCATTGGGTGAGGAGGGACTCCACATGAGCCATTAGTGACACATCTCAAATAGTCTAATAGACACACACACACACAGCTATTAGTGAAGTCAAATGTCTCTGTAAACATGGACAAACACAAAGCACTCAGTCATATAGTGCAACAACATCACATGTGCTGGTATGACCTGTAAGTGGGTCGAAGAGGAGATTTTGTATTTTTAAATTTTTTTACATATCTATTTTTAAAATGCATGTGGCAAATTCTTAGAAAGGCAGTGTTTGCATTCATTTTTGAAAACATTTTATGATATAATAACTCGGTTACACATTATTTTAAGGTGTCAGTGTTACAGTGTAATTATACATTTAAGTGAGTAATAATAATTAACTACATGTATTTACTATAGGGTTAGGGTTAGGATTGGGGTTTGATTTAGGGTTAGTTGCATGTAATTATGTATAATTTATAGTTATTACTACAGTAACTACACGTAATATGTGTAGCAAGGACACTGTAAAATAAAGTGTTACCAAAAACTCTAAAAATGTAAAGCGGTGTAACAATCAAGTAAAAAGTAATACAATATTTCCCTTGCACCAATCTCAATCTTTGTCTTAAAAACATTAATTAAATTTTTTTAACTAATATTATGAATTTTTACATGTATTTGAAAAGTTTGAACGCACTACTCAGACTATTTGTACAAAATGGCATAGAATAGTGCATAATTACTGTATAAGTGAATAGGCACGCACCTAATGTTTTCCTCATAGCAGAGATTGTGTGTGTGAAAGGCATTTTAATGGGTTAATATAATATTTAATTTCATATTAATAGGTCTGGGCCAAAGAATGAGCATAACATCTTTGACTCAGATATGTTCTGCACGCAACCATCTATCAGATGCACAATATTGACTAATTAATTAACTCACTGTACATGCATGGACTCACATGTTTATGTAAGAACATTCAGATGAATGGAGTCAGTTACTCCTGATGGTTTACATGCTGTCAAATCTGATTCATATACAGAAACATCATTTTGATTTGTGTCTGCCAGCAGGTGGAACCCCGTGTCTCCATATCACCCTCCCCTGTGACATCTGCACGTCTTTCTCTCACTCCCTTTGAGTTCTCCGTCCTGTTTAACCTTCATCAAGCTATAAATCAACACCATCAACCAGCAGTTAGGTACAGTAATTATATAGCTGTTGTTTTATTGCTTTATTAAACTGGGAGCATGCACATTTTAAAGCACAGAAATTCATGCACACGCATAAATATGCAGATTAAACTAAAGTTTGCACTGATGCATAGATCTCGAGTTTATGTGTTAGAGTGTGTGGGCTTACTTGGCTTTATTCTGCCGCCAAAATGATCCCAGATTCTGACTAAACCTGCCTTTGCAAATGCATATGATATATAAAAAAAGAAGAAAGCCTTTATTCTAAAACTGTTTACCTTTAGAGGTTTAAGGTTAGTCTGCTGTTATTAAATAAAACTTATAAAAGTCTAATGCATGGTCTCATTTGTGGATCTCTAAATCTAAATTGTTGTAGTGTTTTTCAGTAGTGTTTTGAGAAATTCCTCATGACATTCCTCTGATGTGTGATTGAGACATTTTTATGAATTGCAAGTCCACAAAACCAGTCTGAATGATTCAGGGAGGTTTAGATTCTTGACAGTTTATCAAAGCACATATAAAGCAGTTGTTTTAATAAATGAATCCATGAAAAGGTCATGCAAAAAAAAGTTTTCAGCTGAGAAATGTTAAATATTTTGCACTAAATGAAGAGCAAATAGAGACTTTTTTTTACATTTTCCACAATTTCTTTCCCCATTTGTGTCTGTTTTTATTAGGAGGACGTTTAGGATAAACATCTAAGACAAAGTTGATGATTCGCTGAAAAAACTGAAACTCCATTAAGTCTCTTAAGCTCTGAAATGGCCGTTTCTGAGCAATAACGTTTTCCTTCGAGGATAGCTGGGGAAATGTGTGCGAGCATTTTTGTTAGATAAAGTAACATGACCCAGGACTGATAGAGGATTTGTGAGAGTAAGCAAGTTCAGAAACACTCTCAGATCTGTTCATGACAGTCAGCCTTCACATACGCTCATCATCATCATCTTCATCACACAAACTATTTCTAGGTCTCACAGCGAGCTGCTCTAGACAATATATGGGCTGCTTGTCTTTCTGTTTTGTGGCTTACGTCCAGGAAGCAGAAGTGTGAGAAATTAACGAATCGTTCTAAATGTTGCCTGTGGTTAAGACTCTTAAATATGTCTGATAACAATGTGTGACTGATAATATTAACATGTTTAAAAATGGCTGAGAATAAGGAAATGTCTGGCTTCTTAGGGGAATAAATAGAGATAGAATCAAGAGTGAAAGAGAAAATGAGAGAAGTCTGCTTTAAGAGAGAAACAAATGAAATAATGTATTGAGGATGAACATACAAAAATGTTTAGTTGTACACTATAAAAAATACTGGGTTGTTTCAACCCATGTTTGGGTCAAATATGGACATACATTTTTAAATTAAAATTGGGTTTGTCTATATTTGACACAAACATGGGTTGAAACAACCCAGCATTTTTTTGTGTCATATGATAGTGTGTGTGTATATATACATTAATGAGGGGTGTGTATGATCACTGTTTTGCCTTGTTTAATAATTCACTTGTCTTGGGACGGTCCCTTTCTGAGCACATGTCCATTAGAGATGTCACACACCTTGTCTCTGTCTCTCAGAGCGCTGCTATAATAGACCAGAGGTCACAGGTTAGCATAGCAAACATATGACCTTTAACACTAATGTGCTCACACACTCTTGAAGCCATTTAGCACCGGTTAGAAATGGGCCCCAACAGGCGCTTGATCTCTCAGACACACACACACAGGCCTATATTTGTCTCCAAACAGAAATGTTTTCCTTATATTAGCCTATAATGGCTTTTGTCTTTAAATGACGGGACAGTGGTGGTATAGTGAGAGTGATGGGATTTGAACCCGCTTGTCTTCATGTCGCGAGCGCTACCCACTGGGCCACAGCTCTGTGTTATGGTCATCCTCAGCGCTTTTCACTCTTTGATTGTTTAAAATTTAAGTCTGTTTGCTTTTTTGATGGCTCTGTTAATTGTCTTACATTTTGTTTAGTCAAATATCAGTCCGTATTGTACATATCAGGAAAAAATAAGCATCATTTTTTAATTATTGACAATTATTTATTTAAACAATGAAATAAAATATTACGTATTGCTTAATGATTATTGATTTTTATGTTATATTATATATAAATTATAAGTAATGCTTAGTGATTATTGATTTTTATGTAATTAGATACATTTATTTGCAATAATAAGCAGTAATGAAGTTTAATGTACTACTGTTACATTTTTATGAATTGTTATTCAGTAGTGTTTGTTTGGTTGTTAATTTATTTGTTTATTTATTCATTTGCAGCGATGAAATTCCTCTGTTGTGTGATTGTTCCTTTTTTATGACTTGCAATTCGGTAGTGTTTCGTGAATAAAACGCACATATCTTTTCAAAGTATTATTTGAACAAGTTCACAAAATGATCTGAATGATTCAAGAATGTTTAATAGCAAAAAAATGAGAAATTTGACAAATAAAATGTACTGGAATACTTGATTGCGTGACGGTTTATCGAAGCGCATTCAAAGTAATTGGTTTTAATAAATAGCATTTATTAACTCTATTGACGGATTTTTGACATGGGGCGTTATTAGGCATCTTCTGAAAGAGTACATAATCTCCTGATCAAAAGACATGTGAAGAAGAAGCAGAAACAAGTGATAGAAGCATTTCTTACGCACATGTAAAATAATGTGATCATCAAACACTGAACAGCAAATAAATCAATTTACAATAAACAAGCTTATTAATAAAACCTACTATAACTGAAAAACAGCAATTGAATTGGCGAAGCTAACTAGCCAAACTTCGACCCACTGGTTGCTGTGGTTCATTTGATGGTGACATCTGACCTATGACCTCTGACACTCATAGATGAAGAATTTAAATGCACAGCACAGACTGTACATTATGTGAACATGTAGTGTATGTGTGAGAGAGAGTTAGATATGGCAGTTATTTGTATAACTCTCTCGCTCTCTTTTCCTCTCTGGGGCCATGAAATGTTACTGTGACATCTGATACCACTTGATTGGGCCGAGGGCTGTCTGACCCACTGCCTGTCAGCAATTACCTCACGTTAAAAAATCCCCCTTGACTTGCAAATTTAATCAGGCAGGGCTATCATAGCCAGCCCTGTCTCCAAACTACAGAGCTGTAAACCAGATTACTGTGCCGACCTCTCTAAGAATCAGATCTCTTACCCGGTTGATCAATATCTGAATATGTCTACAGGCGGCCGTGGAACTCCAAAATGTCTTATGGGCTCCTCAGACGGGACAATGAAATCTTTAGATTGGTGTGAGAGAGAAAAAAGAGCTGCAAAATGATCTAGAGCTCATGATGAACTGCTAAAGACAGGAGAACAAGTTTAGTTGATGGTTCAGAACATCTCAAGCTATAGCAAATTATGGGGAAATTGTTGAATGGCTTCTAACATTTCTTGAGCTTCCTTTACAGATTTAATAAGAGTACGTGTACAACGTTCATGTAAAATGAATGATGTGTAAATGTGCACTTTTCCAAATCTCAGGATATCCTTGGTGCTGTGCATTTGTGGGCAGTGAATGGTCATTTTCAGCATGACGATGGGGGAAGTGGTCATAATGGTGGTCGTAAGACTGTGCTAAGTCACAAATGGGATTGGGAGGTATCATTATGTGTGATTGATGACCACTGTGTGTTTCCTGGAAAGAGGACGACCGGTAATGTTAATAATGTGGTAACATTTGTATGTGATAAATGGATATGTTCAAGTAGTTATTTAGAGTTTATCTATTAATGTGAGTGCACAAATATACACACCCCTATCTATATACATCATGCTTAGATGTTTTTCTTATGGTGTGTGTGTGTGTGTGTGTGTGTGTGTGTGTGTGTGTGTGTGTGTGTGTGTGTGTGTACGTCCATGTTCTTGATGAGTCTGTGGAGTGTGTGGTCAGCGCTGGACTCAGTGGTTTGGGTTTGACCATGGTGCCTCTCAGCTGTTGGCCGTGTCTCTTCTACCTGATAGAAATGGGCATTATCATTTGTTAAGTGCCCTCTTTGCCTCTGGCCAATAACTCTTAACGCAGCCTGTGGTCACTCTGAGCGATCGGGAGGGTAAAATATTCATCGCTCAGAAGTGGTGGTTTTCCTTTGGCCAGGTCTAAAAGCTCGGACTGGTTTTGTGTCTTTTAACCAGGCCTCTAAAACTGAGTCGCTGAGGGATTAGTGCAGCCAGGAGTTATGATCACTGCACTTAGATGTAATGATTGCTGCAGTCAGGAATTATGATCACTGCAAACACAAAGTAATGATCACTGTAGTCAGCAGTAAAAATCACTGTCAATAATGATGACTGAAAACAAATCTGTAGACCGGTCACTGCAGTCAGAAGACATGATCGTTGAAGTCATATGTAATAATCATTGCAGCCGGAAGTAATGTCTCTGCTGTCAAACATAACGGTCACAGAAGTAATGCTTGTTGCAGTCAGATATAATGTCACTGCAGTCAGAAGTAAGGATTGATGCAGTCAGACATACTGAAATAGTCACTGCAATAAAAAGTAATGATTGTTGCAGTTCAGATGTAATAATCACTGCAATTGTAACACTCACTGCAGTCAGAAGTAACAGTCCCTGCAGTCAAAAATAATGAAAGTTGCGGTCAGAAGTAAAAGTTACTGCAGTCAGAAGTCACTGCAGTAAAAAGTCATGATTGTAGCAGTCAGACATAATAATCACTGCCTTTAGCAGTAACAGTCACTGCAGTCAAAAGTAATAATCACAGCTGTCAGAAGTAATGTGTCTTAATCAGAGAAATGCTTAATAAAATGCTTGTTCTGATTATTCCCTGTTTTTTTCTGTATAGTCAAACTGAATCAATGGAATAAACTGCTAAACCAACTTAATATTCAGAGAGCTTGTGGTTTTTGCAAATGTATGAATATTTCATTTGTTTCACGTGTCCAAAAAAAATATACGTCTGAATACACTTGACTGAATTTGTTTCTTTTGATCTTGATCTGATACATTTTGATTTAAAAGCTTAGGCTTAAATGCATGAAATCAATTTTGTAGACAAACATACATTTTGCTAATGTAGAAATATCTTTACAAGACAAAAAAAAATTAAAATCAGCTATTATTCTAACGTTTTGACTGGTGGTGTAAATCTGTGTTGTTAGACTGCTCATGAAATGTAGCTACTACATGTTCAAATCACAAGCAAGTCAGGAGCAGATAAAGAATGTGGGACATTCCTTTAGGCACGTACCTCAGATGAGTTTCCTTTACCTGTCATTCTTTGTATATGTCACTCTGATTCATATCTAGATCTGCTTTCAGAGAGCAGCACACTTCAGAAGGTCCCCCGACCCCTTTTGTGAGCGTGCAGCTCTCTCTGGGTTTTTCCAGCATAGAGTGCTGCTAAACCACAGGTCACATGAGAGCAGGCTGACCTTTAGAGAGGCCCGCTCAGTGTGTCATTCGACTGCTGCTGATGGGAACGCAATGATGAGTGAAAATGGAAATCAATCTGTGTGGTCTGTAGAACGTCAGAAGAATTGGGGTCGTTACTGATAAGTGCATGATGGAGTTTTACGTAATAAGTATGTGCCCACTGTAAAAAATTAAGTTGTAAAAGGAAACAAAGATTATCGGAGTACGTTTTACGTGGAAATACCATTTCAAAATGTTACCATTTCATTCCAATGTGTTACTATAGCTGTTCCTCTGTAATTATTTGTGACTTTTACTAGCAATTTCTGTGTAAAAATTGTTTCAAAGGAAATTCAATACCTTTTTGTTTTCAGTGCATTTTGAATTAATAAATGTATGTCTAATGTCATATTGTGTTCTATTTAAAAGCACTAGTGCACCGACAAGTGAAAGTTCTTAGAGAAGTGAAGTGAAGGCCAAGTATGGCAACCCATACTCTGAATTTTTCCTCTGCATTTCACCCATCCAAGTTAGTACACACATATTAGGAGCAGTGAGAAGTGAACACACACACACACACACACACACACACACACCCGGAGTAGTGTGCAGCTATTCACTGCAGCGATTGGGGGTTAGGTGCCTTACTCAAGGGCACCTCAGTTGTTTCCTGGCGGTATTGAGAACCCATCAACTTCAGGTTACAAATCTGAGTCTCTAACCATAAGGCCAGAACTGCCCCACTATTTTAAACGCCTTCGAGCCCTATTTTAACGATCTAAGCGCATGATCTAAAGCGCACGGCGCAAGTGCACTTAGGCCGTGTCCGAATCCACTTTTTCTAGCTTTTTCTATAAAAAATGGTCGGCGCGCCCCGTGCATGCTAAAAGGGTTGTCCCTATTCTCTTAATGACTAATGGGTGTGTTTTGGGTGTAAAGTGCAATAAACCAATCAGAGTCTCATCTCACATTCCCTTTAAAAGCCAGTTGCGCTCGCGCCATGACGGATTGCTATTTACATGGCGGAATTTGCAAGCGGAAAAACTGAACGCTTCTCTAGCGAGGAAACGGATCTGCTCGTGTGCGAGGTTAAAGCGCGCGAGCAGACCATCTACGGGACAAAGTGTACGCGCGTTGTGGACCCTCCTATAGGCACACATTACTAACACGCTCTTTAAAGGACAAGTTCGGTATTTTACACTTAAAGCCCTGTTTACAGATCGTATCTGATGAAATAGAACGGTTAAGATTAAAATTTGGACACATGCTGCTGTCCCGAGAATTTTAGGTTTATTTCGCTAATTTTAGGTTTAGCCAGCTCTTTGTTTCCTGTCTGTCATTATTGGACAAACTGATTAATCCAGGTGTGTCTGATTATTGTTACTGAGGTCAGGCACACCTGGATTAATCAGTTTGTCCAATAATGACAGACAGGAAACAAAGAGCTGGCTGAAGATCAGGAAGTAGTGCAGCTGTGCATAAAGCCCATTGGCAAAGGTGCATTATCGCCACCAATTGGGCTGGAGTGTCTATTATTCAAGCTCTCAACGGAAGAATCACGGGTGTGACGCGTTTGGCAAAATAGGTCCACAAAAGCGAAATAAACCTAAAATTCTCGGGACAGGAGCATGTGTCCAAATTTTTATCTTAACCGTTCTATTTCATCAGATACGATCTGTAAACAGGGCTTTAAGTGTAAAATACCGAACTTGTCCTTTAAATAACAAAAAAGAATTGCGCCATTGACTTTAGACGCAGTCTATTTCAGTTGCCTCAAAATAGCAACGTGCCAACAATGCTCCTGAACACACCTGGTTTTCAGACCAGCAGCCCATGGGCGCACAAATGCTTTTGCTATTTAAACAACGTGGCGCAGGACGTGAAAATGATAACTGCGTCGGGCTGAAACTAGTAAAAAACACTTGCGTCTTGCCTAGCGCCACATTGCACCGGGTGTAAGATAGGGCCTTTCATGTTCCAAACTTGGATATTGTTATTTATTTATTTTTACTTGAAATAACATTTGAATTCTCATTCATTCATTCTGTTTTTCTTTGGCCCACCCATTCTATCCACTCCAAACTTTATTTGTAAAGCACATTTTAAACAACCAAGGTTAACCAAAGTGCTGGACATTCACATGATTTCGGACAGATTATAAACACATGAGTAACAAAAAACAAACATTTAAAACAAGGGACAAACTAGAAAATAAAAATGCAGAATACAACTCTTAAGCAGGTTTAAAGGCCAATGAATAAAAATGAGTTTTAAGTCGTGATTTAAAAATGTGAAGGCTGGGGGCCAATCTGACATGCAAAGGCAAATCATTCCACAGCCTTGGGGCCACGACTGAAAATGCTCGATCTCCCCTATTTTTGAGCCGCGTTCTAAGGAACGAAAAGAGTAGCTGGTCAGCAAACCTTAATGACCTCAGAGGAGCGTGCAGCTTCAGTAGTTCAGAGATATAAGCTGGGGCTTGACCATAAAGAGATTTAAACAAACAACAGAATCTTAAAATGTATACTAAAGCAAACCGGTAGACACTGAAGGGAGGCAAGAACAGGCGTAATGTGATCTCGTTTACGTGTTCCGGTCAGGAGTCGAGTGGCAGCATTTTGAACCATTTGTAATCTGGAGAGGGAGGCCTGGTTAATACCTACATATAAAGCATTACAATAATCCAGGCGAGTTGTGATAAAAGCATGTATAACCCTCTCAAAATCAGTGAAAGATAAAAATGGCTTCAGTTTGGTAAACAGCCTGAGTTGAAAGAAACTAGCGTTTACAACGGAATTGATCAGCTTCTCTAGTTGAAAATCA
Organism: Leuciscus leuciscus; assembly: GCF_965113295.1. Classification (NCBI taxonomy): domain Eukaryota; kingdom Metazoa; phylum Chordata; class Actinopteri; order Cypriniformes; family Leuciscidae; genus Leuciscus; species Leuciscus leuciscus. The sequence continues at coordinate 4,812,059 of NC_138746.1, forward strand.
CTATCCATCTTAACACCAAGGTTAGTAACCATGGACTTGACATAGGGTGTCAGGGGACCCAGGTCCAATTGGGAAGCGCCAGTAGAACTACTGGGTCTAAATATCATGACTTCGGTTTTACTCTCATTAAAATGTATAAAGTTTAAAGCCATCTAGGCTCTGATGTCATAAAAACAATCTAACAGTCTTTTTAGGGAATTATCACCCTTACTTTTTATAGGCAAGTAGATCTGTGAATCATCTGCATAAAAATGGAAACTGACGGTATGCTTCTTTAAGATGGATCCGAGGGGAAGCAAATAAAGGGAGAAGAGAATTGGTCCCAAGATAGAGCCCTGAGGAACTCCACATGTCAGTGGTGCTGCGGGTGAAGTATAGCCACCAAAACCAACTTTGAACACTCTCTCTGAAAAATATGATCTAAACCATTCTAGTGCAGTGCCTTTAATCCCCACGCTATGCTCGAGACGAGAGATAAGAACACTGTGGTCGACAGTATCGAATGCTGCTGTGAAATCTAAAAGCATAAGGATTGCAGAATCTCCAGAGTCTGTTGAGATTAAAAGATCATTAAAAACTTTTATAAGTGCAGACTCTGTGCTATGAAATGCTTTAAAACCAGACTGGAACACCTCAAGAATACCATGCAGATCAAAAAAAGATAGTAACTGCACGAGGACTGCCTTCTCTAAAATCTTAGACATAAAGGGAAGTTTAGAGATTGGACGATACTTTGCTAGAACTGAGATGTCCAGATTTGGCTTTTTGATAAGGGGCGGCCCCACTGCCTCTTTAAAACAAGGTGGCACATAACTTTTTCTCTGGCCCACCCTTTCTATCTCTCCCCTTCTCTTCCTCTGATCTGTGCGTTTGCCATGGATCTCGCATGGGATGTAGGCAGTGGTTTCTGTTCTTTCACTTCAGGCCTCAAATCATATCTGTAGGGCTCTCAGGCGTCCCACCGCCGGATCCGCCCGTGCGAGCCAGACCCCGGTGGCATGTTGGGTCAGCCGAGCCAGTTGTGGCAGGTGTGGCGTCAGCAGCGTGGTGGAGAGGGAAACTGCAGGCTACACACCACACTGCCATTATCACATACTGCACCTCGCCACACACAGCACGCCAGACGGAGATCTACAGAACATGCTGTTTAAACATCTTAGGGTGATATTTTCACTCTAAAGCCACCAGTTGACTATAACAAAAGGCTTAAAAGCTTGCCTCTCAGGATGCAGATGTGTTAAATGAGTAATGTCTCTCATTGTGGTTTTTAAAGTTAGATTTCAATTCTTTCTCCGCCAGTGTTTTTAAAAAAAAGTTGGCAGCATCATATATATCTGAACATACAATATATCAAAAGAAAGAACAGAGCCTCTGCTTTAAAACAAACAAACAAACAAACAAACATGCATTGTTTTTTTTATCAACACTTGAATGTGGGTAAGTTTCATAAAAACAACATTTTAAACAAAAAGCTAAGAAATTAGCGCTATAATTCTGAGATACAAAGTCGTAATTACCTTTTTTATTTTTTATTCCATGGAGAAAACAAGCTTCCATTATCAGCTAATAAGGTGAAACGCTAATAAACACGAAGTACACATAGTTAATTTGTAATTAGATGGAACTATATATATATATATTTCTTAGCTTGTTCCAATGCATTACATTTAGTTCATTTTATTTAACAAACAGGTCACAGCTTCAAGTACAAATAATGTACTATACAGCAGTATTTATTGCATATAATGTATGTCTTGAAACATAAACCATACAGTGATCACTTGCTGATTTCAGAGCAGGATATTTTTACTACCAAACCGGAGACATGACAGAAGACGTGAGATGGAAGGAAAAGGACAGACGGATGGTGTGAGAGAGAAAGAGAGAGGGAGAGAGATAACAAAGGGAAAGAGACATAACGTGAAAGTAGAGCCACTTCTTTTGGTTTTGCTGGAAGGACAGAAGACAGGCATCATCAGTATATGAAATTCCATCTCAGGTTTAATATACATTGAGTCTATGAAACTCTGCCCGATGCAGACTACCTCCAGCCAGGCCGCAGTGGTCAGGCCGTGGGCAGGATAACCCTCTCTCTCCCTCTGTTTTAAAATTTGATAAAGATCAATTGTCATTAGTTTCTCCTAACTCGGGAAACTGAGCCCAGACTCTGGAAACCTCAGCTTGAGCTCACTATCAGCAGGTCAAAGCCATTAAAACCTCGATGGTGGTTCATATTTATATGTAGCCCCTCATACCGAAACCTCTGTGTTAGCGTGACGTTAATTATGATGTTAGTTATATGATATATTTCTATGTAGTCAGAATTAATAGAACACCTTTTAGTTCATGTTTGTTTATTTTACTATTTATATATTATTATTAATATTTTGAATGAGCTTTTTATTTTATTTTAAATGTTTTAGTAATTTTGTTAAAGCTGCAGTCCATAGCTTTTTTTGGTTAAAAATTATCCAAAATAACTTTTTGAGCAACCGGCCAGTGTTGAAAACTATCTGCTTGCCGTAGCTCGGTTCAAAACAGTAAGCTTGTAATAATGTTTTTAATTCCAGTGGTACTGGTGGATTTCCGCTGGAAATTCGAGCTTGTCTTTGCGTCATTACGTCACATCTGTACACATAAAGAAGGTGTCTCGGCTAGTAGGCTATGTTGCGTGTGAGGATGTTGGAGGTGGAGATTTATAGCCTTTTAAAATCAATTTGATGGCGGATCCAGAAAGGTTCATAAACGACAATCACCAGTGACAACTGGAGATTCATCCAAACAAACGCGAAAGACTTCGGAGAAAAAAAGAGACTGCAACCGGGCCCATGCGAAAACAAGGATAAATATCGGAAGGGCATTAAATGTAGTCACGCAATGCAGATGTTGTTAACATCAACAATTTGAGAATAAAGTATGATTTGCACGGTTTGACGTGATATGATAAGCAATCGTTAGATTTAATCGGCACGATTTACTGCAATGCTTTTTTCCCTTAGTTGGTCAGAACAAAAGTGGATGTTACTTACTTCTTCAGACGACATTTTACGGCGAAAATTCTTATGTTGGTCATACTTCCAAAAAGTAGAATCTGTGATTGCGAATGCCAGTATCCACACCGGCGCGGTGACGGACAGCCACACATTCTCCTCAAAACATTGTGTTCATCCGCGCTGTGCCATGCCGAGGCACAACGCACGTAAAGTTGATAATTCCGTGAATAACTGCAATTGCAGATTTTGAACAGAGATGGCGACAAAGAGGAAAAACTACGGACTGCAGCTTTAAGCTTGTTTAAAAAAAGCTTTATTTTTATTTCAGTTTTAGTTTTATTAATTCGACATAAAAACATAAAAAGGGAAATGTGAAATGTTACCGCCTTGGAAACTAAATGAAATAAGTTTAAGTTCAATAATGTTACATTATCCAAAAAAAAAAAAAAAAAAAAACATTTTAAGCTTTACTCTTTCAGTTTATGGTCTGTTTGATTTACCGGAATAAATCACATTCAAAAAAATTACCGAAAACCATTTTTAATAGTTTTAATTAACAATTACTACACTGGTATGTTTGCTTTGAGGTCATTTGTATGCTAGTTTATGGCAAATATTTTTTTACTTTGGCTGTAACTTCTAGGAAACCAAAATATTGATGACTCTTGTTCACAGAACTGAGTACAAGCACTCCCCCACCCCTCCACCCCCAAAAAATAAAGTAAAAAAAAAATGCCGAAAAGTTTTTCTTTTAGTTTCATTAGATGCTTTTTTTTCTTCCAATAACAGGCAAGCTGCAGACACGTAGCCATGAGATACAGTTAAAAACAACCAGATGAAGACATCTTTGGTAGACAGGATGTTATGCAAACAATGATTTCAGACCTTCAGTGTCTTCATCCCTTCCTTCCAATGTATGTTGCCTGCAAAGCAAGCATTTGTCAGGTTTGGACAAACACATAACATAATTTGTACAAGATGGAAAAATCATACAACTTTTTTCGTAACTCTTTTTTCCTATTACAGCAGTGGTCCTCGGCCATTTTGACTCAAATTCCCCTTATCGTCCACAACAACATTTAAAGGCTGCATGACTTCTCCACTTGTACATGGTTTACTGGATAAGGATTTTTACAAATATTTTGATCTTGGTATAGAAAAGAGCTTGGCATATTAGGTTCCCATGAAGATTTGATTATTTTACATGCATTTCCAGGTCTAGATATTAAACTTTTAAAATAAGGTTACCTCATATAGGCTATCCAGCTTTTTCTAGATAAAGAGAAAAAAAAGAAAAAAAACTTTTTTGAGGAGGTGAATAGATTTTTTGGGGTCTTGTTTTAAGTCATTTAAAATCACGTGGAGTCCGGCTCCCTTGTTGAGAACCACTGTATCACAGTCATGGTTATGGCTAGGGGGTTGGACTTTATGGTTAGGTTTAAGTTTAAATTGTTCAATAGTGCATGACCCATGTCATATGATTTCTCCTTTTCGTGATTTTGACCAAATTATTGCAGCTTCTTGAGGTTGGGTTGGATTGGAGTCGGACACAGCCTTTGTTTCCCAATGGGCCGATTAAAATCCTGAGGAACTTGACTCATTCAGACATGTGCATTCAGACAATCCGTGAACCTCTCGTGGGTGATCTGCGGCCATTTCTTCTGAATCTAATATCCACCACAAAGTTAAGGAATAGGTTAACGGGGGAAGGGATGCGGCCCAAACCAGCTCTTACACTTACTTCTCATCGTGTTCAGTGGTTGTTTTTATGTCATATTGTAAGTCTTTTATGGTTAGCAAATGCAATCCCTGTTACTCTTATCTCTGAGTGTTCAAGAACCTGCCTCACCTTGGTTTGTGGCAGTTACCCTCAGCAACAGCAGGCTTTCCACATCTCTGTAAACACACTGAAACCTCATCACAAAGATGAAGTTAAGGGCCTCTCTGTCTTCCTCATATGGCGAACGAAATCGAAGGGAGGAGAGTGGTTTTTAACAACCCGAATGCAGCCACTTCATGGTCTTGAATCTGTCGAAGGGTCACCACAGTCCTCATCTGCTGGAACGTGTGGCAAACAGCTGTTGATTCATAATGCTGGGATCGGGTTATTGTGGGTGATATCATTGATACCATCTTGCCACTTGTGAAATTACAGTACCTATTTCTCTATACTGTCTGTCTGAAACACCTATGACCTCATCTCTGGTGTTAAAACTCTTCTCTTTCTTCACCTCAAAAGTAGCGCTCAAATGTCATTCACTTCAAGCTACATCAGGAACCATTGTGCTAAGTTTTACATGAATGATTTTGAACTGGGAACAACGTGTCTTGAGAATGAGGAAAGAGGGCAAGTTTTTCAGCAAATAATTACCTTAAAATCTGGTCTGTTTCTCACACATATAGTACTAGAGGTGTCAGCACGATTTAAAAAAAAGAAATTAATACTTTTATTTAGTAGTATAACTATTGAATGTGTTCAGAAGACTTGGAATATATACTGTATGTACATACATTTTTTTACTCAATTAGATCTATAAAGGTGCTCTGAAAGCACCTGAATAGGAAAACACCACACCATCTCAGCATTATCAGTTCCTTGAGAATATAGTACAAGGAAGTAGAGATGGAAATTCTCAGGATTTTCCAGCAAAAGTCAGCGGTTCAGTGTTTTGGCCACAACAGAAACTCAGACTGAAATGACTTACTCCATAGACAAGCTGGCCTAACATGTCATACAAATGATGCTGATTTGTTTTAATTTTACTTTAATTTTAGTTTTGCGCTTATGATTTGTTCTGTCTTAGTTTCATATAGACTTGAGTCATAACTAATACTTCAATGTTTAACCCTGCCACGAGCTGTCCTGTCGATGTGAGGTGTGGTATCACAGGGCAGGAAGGTGACTGGTCTGTGGTGGGAGTTCTGGTTTCTTCAGATGACATTCACCTACTGTAGTAATAATACTAGCATCACACAGTGTGTTTCTGTAATGCTTTTGCATGCTCTTTACGTTTTCAGCTTTACTCTTTCAATTTATTGTCTTTTTGATATAGAGGAATAAATTATTTAGTCCAGGGTTCCCACACTTTTTGACCTCCATGACTTTTCCATCTGTGTGTTCACTGGATAAGGGTTTCATTTACATTTATTTGGCAGACATTTTTATGCAAAGTGACTTACATTGCATTCAAGGTATACATTTGATCAGTTCAGGCATTCCCTGGGGATCGAACCCTTGGCGTTTGTATCGCCATGCTCTACCGTTTGAGCTACTGGAGTTTCCCATTTCAAAGTGATTCACTTGTGAACCAGTTCAACCAATGGCGAGCAAGAAAGGCTTAAAGGGTTAGTTCACCCAAAAATAAAAATTCTGTCAGTAATCACTCACCCTCATGTTGTTCCAACCCCGTAAGACTTTCGTTCATCGAAAGTATTAAGATATTTTTGATGAAATCTGAGAGCTGGCTCACTCCTCCATAGGCTTCTCTGTAATTTCATTCTGCCGGCCCAGAAAAGTTAAAGTAGTCCAAGTGACTACAGTGGCTCAACCTTAAGTTTATCAAGCGACGAGAATACTTTTTGTGCGCTAAAATAAAAACTAAAATAACGACTTTATTCAACTATTAATTTTCTTCTGTTCTGTGTGGGCCTCTGACGTGAGTTCTCTGGCACTTTTTTCTCGTTGGTTTCTCACGATTCGGACATCCAGGAAATGCACACTTTAGAACCATTTTAAACATTACATCGAGACCCATCTGCGTCATCTTCTCAGTTCTCGCTCATGTGTCGTGTTGCTCTCGTGAACTCACTCAGAGGCCCACACAGAAGAAAATGAATAGTTGAATAAAGTTTTTTTTTTTTTTTTTTTACAAAAAGTATTCTTGTCACTTCATAAACTTAAGGTTGAGCCACTGTAGTCACTTGGACTATTTTAACAATGTCTTTACTAACTTTTCTGGGCCGGCAGATGCAGTTACCTTGCAGCCTATGGAGGAGTGAGACAGCTCTCAGATTTCATCAAAAATATCTTAATTTGTGTTCCGAAGATGAACGAAAGCTTAGGGGGTTGGAGCAACATGAGGGTGAGTAATTACTGACAGAATTGCCATTTTTGGGTGAACTAACCCTTTAAAGTCCCCCTGCATTCATTAATTTTATCCCTTAAAACCCTCCTTTCAAACAATCACATCCTCAAAAAAGCTTTGAACAACTTATGACATACTTATGATCACTGAAAGACATATAGTTCATCATAACATCGTAATATACATCATACACCCGCTATATTGCTAAATCTACCAGATTTTTCATATCAACAGAAAAAATACCAGGATAACCTGCTTTCTCTTGAGACTCCCCTGCTTCAGAGCGGTCATAGTTAAGGATATGCTAAAGCCCGCCGGCACGTTGAGGTGATTGGTTACAAGGTAATTTGTGAAGTCAGAAACACCAGTGATTTCAAACCGTGTTTTTAAAGAGAAAATTAAGTTTTAAAGAGAAAATACTCAGCAATGGTGTTGACTTATGAATTTGCACATGGTTTGTCTTAAATCATATTAAAAACACCACATAAACAACATAAACAAATTGATTTTCACCACAGGGGGACTTTAAGGCCCGTTCACACCTAGAACGATATCAATATTGGCGTCCAATATTGGTCGCCAATATTGGTCCATACTAGAATAATTATATTCACTAAAGAAATCTCCATGAGTTTTAAGATTGTATAAACTTCTTTTATAATTAATATTAACTTCCATAACTTCCAGGCCTTAAAACATGTGATATTTCCAGATCAGTGATTATGAGAGTCCTGCACTTTGCCTTCACTCTCATTTCAAATTCAGCTGTTTTATAAAAGAAAAGCATAGAACAACATGAGGGTTATAATAGAGGGTAATACAAGAGTAAATAAGTCTCATTTGGCTGAACTACTGTGTCTGAAAAAAACAAACTGTTCAATATTTTTGACCATATCTAAAAAAATTAAATAAAAAAAACCCATCATATTAAGACGTTGAGTTTAAAATATTTCGACAGGGCCTGACAACTCAATTATGTCTGTGAATATAAACTCAGTGTGCATAATGTTTGCAGAATGTCTCTTTAAATGATCATGTTCGATGAATCACATATATTATGCTGGAAAGGGGAGTAAATGCTGATGAAGTCTGCTTGTTCTCTGTTGACATGAGACACATTTCTCCAAGGATCAATAGGACAGTCTTGTCCTTTCCCACGCCAAACATCTGACTTAACCCCCCCACTTTTGTGAGAGAAGTCTGAAAACCACGGCAATGGCCATCAAAAAACCAACAACTTCCTCTGTCGCCTGCTCACTTCCTGTTTCTGCGTCTGAGGGCCCAACGGTGCTGTGATGATTAGCCGGGCCTTTGCGTGACAGTCAAGCAGCCAGACGCTTTTAGTTTCCCCCATTCAGACCGGAAGCAGCACTATTGCAACGGTAAACTGTTTCTCACTTCTGCTGCGACAGTCACAGGCCACAAGCTCACACACGCTGTCTGAACATCTTATAAAATGTGTATTGTTTTGCTTCTTATTTTTTGCAGAATCATCTGTGAAATCTGTCTGTGCATTTAAAAACAGGAAGTGTGACTGAGATCGGATAAAGACCCTCTCGATTTCATCCAGATCACACTGGCATCAGTCATCATCAGGTGTCTCATTGGGTGTTTACGGTCCTCTGATTGTTCCTTGTTTAACTATTTATTCTCGCACCACAGACAAACATGGTTTGTGTCGATTGTAATTTGCTGTGCATTGCAAATGATTGGCTCCTGAGAGCACAAAATCATTGACATTTTCATAAGCATAAAATAAAATGTATGCAATTTATGGTAGATGTTTACATTTTATGTTTGGTCACTGTGATTTATAACTTGACATCTATTTTTATGCTTTATATGCATGAAGGTTCATCTGTGCTGCTGATTTAATCATCAAAGAAAATGTTTTTTCTTTTAAGTGAGGCATTTACAAATGCATGTCATTTTGTTATAGAAGTCCACCAATATTTTTATTGCCGCCCTGACCATGCATAATCAGATTAAGAAGTCGAATGCAAGCTTAGTCGATTATCGTACCTTTGACTAGTATTATGATCTGTGTATTTGTGTGTGGGTTTATCAAATTTGTGTGGATTTTTTTTTTTTTTAGCATATTGGAAAGCCAAATTTAAGTCATGACTCACTGCCTCTTTTGACTGTTTCTACAGAATAAATGTGAATTAATTGGTTTGAGCACTACTGAATTTAGGTCTGAAGTTTCCATGAGTCACTGGACTTGTCATAACGTCTGTCCACTAAACCTACAATTTTTCATTTATCACATAAGCATCAAATGGTGCTGAGATCATTTTCCATGATCAGTAGATTCCAGTCTGCAATGCATCAATGAGTTGTTTATCAGTGGAAGTTTTGACTGTGCACAGAAAAACTAAAACTGGTTGAGGCTGGTTTGGCACTGGTTTAGATGGTGTAACGTCACAAATAGCGGGTGAAACTGGTTGACCATCATGGTGTTTCTGGTGACATTGCTCAATAAAGGAAGGCTTGATAGTTGTCACAAAGACTTCTAGGTGGTTGTCTGGCCTACTCTATCTTAGAGTTTTAGAGTATTTTAATCAAATATTATTATAATAAAAACAAAAGTTCAGTGCTTATACACCACTAATTTCTAGGTGATGTTCCTGGACAAGCAAGCTCTTGTCCGACTACACATATAGCGAGATGCCAGGTTTATGTTCTATCTTGTCAGCAACAGTCATCGCTTGGGTTGTGGGTTCTCAGTGTGTTACACCATATAGTCTGTATTATACCTTGTTTTGGTTAAATGGCTCTTATACTGTGCTAAGGTGCTTATAATATTACTCAGCACATTTGCATTGACTGATCACATGATTCAGATGCCTTCTTCAACCCTGCTCCTGGGGATTCATGCTGCGTCTAAATTCGCCTACTCATACTGTGTTCTAGAAGTATGTACTCTTTTTGTGAAGAAAAAGTACATACTTTTGAGTGTGTAGCAAAAGAGTAGGCAAGCTTTGGGACATACTTCATCATATTTGTGTCTTTAACGGACAGCTCTGTCGCTCAGATACGTGAATCCTGTCAACGTTTAAACTGCCCTGTCAATCATCTTGTCACAGTTAAAATCCTCCACATTCAATTTAATTTAATTTCCTACCGTTTCAGAGAGAAATCTGCATATCTTTACAATATCACAATGCTGTTGCAGATTAAATATAATGTGGAAAACATTGAATAAATATATTTTCATCAGGTCCTTATTAATCAGTCAAACCCCTTTATCTAATGCTGCATTCATGTCATGTTGTAATTAACTTAGTCTCAAGATGACAACACATGACGTTATATTTGGAGCTGTTCAAGTCCTCGGACTGGGAATTATGCGTTTCTATGGCACGACTATTAACGCCTAAATGAATCTGCAGCGGTTCAAGTAGGAGCTCTCAGACAATTCCCATCTTACAGGCTGTAATTACGAGCTCTACGAGGACGTGAACGCCTTTTACAAGTTGAAATCACATAATTGCAGTAATCACGACATGGCGTGAACGCAACTTCAACCTCTCTACTTAACCGTCGGACTTGCACAACCGCCATGTTTGTAGTTTTTAACACTTTTTATTCATGTTTGTAGTTCTAATCGAATCCTTGTCCAACGCACAATGGGTTGTGGGCAGTACTTCATGGATCTGTACTTCGGATTCTAACTGGAAAAAGTAGTAGACCATTCGGGTATCTTTGGATACCAATTTCAACATGCTACGATTTTGGACACACTATAATTCTAATTTCGAAAACTATTTAGGATGGGTAGATAGTATGCGAATTGGGACTCAGCCCCACTGTCTTGCAAAGTTTATTCCCAACCTGCTTCAGCTCACCTGGCCTGTGATTTTACTCAAGCGCTACTGAAGAACTTGAGTGAGTCAGAGTGGTACCAGTGGTTTTAGATGCCATCTAAATTCTCATGACGCCCACATTTCAAAGAAATACAGGTGAAATTCTTCACTTTGTATAGTATGTGTGAAATATGCATTCATTTTAGAATGGAAGCTCATGCATTATTTTTGTCCCAGTCATCTTTTCCCGTAATCACACCTTAATATGCATTTAACAGACCCTATTATCCAAAGCAACTGTCATTAAATTGAAGATATGCGGTTTATCAGTTCATGCATCGCCTGAAATCGAACCCATGACCTTGCTATTGCTTGCGCCATGCACAACTGTTTAAGCTACAGGAATGTTGTGATCCCAACATAACAAAAGTTGTTTTCCTCACTTAATTTTCTCATTAGGAAAAAAAAAGATGTTGCTTTCCATTTCTCGCTTAAGCCACAAACTATTTAAACGGCATCTGTCAGACATCATGCAGACCAGACCCTCTTGTGTGCTGCCAATGAATTTGACCACATGTTCAGAGTCACTATACTGTCCATTAATAAAGTTGTAGTCTACAATGATAACGTTTTGGAGGTTGATTCTGTCACTGACATAAAGATATTTTACTTTGAGTGAGTATCTGATCAAGGTCAAACTGAATTTGCTCATCCATGATGCACCAGTATGTGTATATTGCGCTTACAAATTGCTTTTATTACCAGATAAGAAAAACAACAACAAGTAAAAACAACTTATAAGTCGAAATCACGTAAGTTAGCTGTTTTGGAACAGAGTTTTCTTCTTGCATCTTGAGAATTACATTATGAAAATTTGACTGATAATTTGGTCATATATAAGTATAAGTTAAATTTAAAATTAAATTTTACATCATGCAGAATGTAGATTTAATGCATATTAACATGACGGCTAAGTTAATTGACATGTTAGCATGAAAACATTTAGAACTGACAGAACTATCAAGATTTATTACCCCTGACAAAAGCTGATGTCTGAGCATTATGAAACAATGTTAGGCGCTGGTTATATTTTGAAAACAATTTTTTTTTAATGTTTAAACAATAAACATTTATACATTACATTTTATTATATTTTATCATTTTAATTTCGTTTATATAATTTATCTCCTGTGTTTTCACAGACCATGTGGCTTCCTGTGTCCTATGAAGGCAAATATTACTCGTCATCTGCAAAAAAAAGACCTGGATATTCCACAAAATGACATCTCTGAAATCAAGGATGACATGCACCTGTATCAGGTAACATCTAGATCAGATAGCCGATCAGACAATGTGGCTTCAGCTGGTTGTTGTGCAGTCATGTTGTGGATAACACATGTACGCAGGTCTTATATGTCCTTTGCTTTGGGCCTTGCATATGTTCACCATCTTGCATCCCATCTAGCTGTTTTTGAATGCAATAATCATCATTTAATCTATAAAGTAGTATAGTCATTGAATGCCAACTACCATTTCAAGTGACAAACGGCTCCATATAAAAAAATGAATAACAAATTTGACACTTGCAAGCCAAGCATAACACTACTTAAAGTCCCCCTGTAGTCAATCATTTTATCCCTTAAAACTCATCTTTGATCACCAAAATTACATATTTAAAAGTTTTTGCCATGCCTTTGAATAGCTTGAATGTAACTCTACTCATTTAGTATACGCGGTTCTATGAATATGCAAATTAGCCCCGCCTCCACTCACTCACACCAGCTCAGAGACACGTTGATCTGATTGGTTACAAGGCAGTTAGTGATGTCATTTACTGCAATTTTAAAGATAAAATACTCAGCAATGTTGACATGAATTTGCACATGGTTTGTCTTAAAGCATATTAAAAACACCACATAGACATATAAACAACATTCAAAGCTTGATTTTCACCACAGGGGGACTTTAACCTACAGTACACTGGAGAGAAAAGTAGTAATTTTATATAAATACGAACTATTTAACATAATTAGCCTAGTTAATTTAGTTTGTAACTTGTAAAAGTAACTTTCACCAACCATCTTAAAATAGGCTTTGGTATAAAACGCTTACATTTTTTTGCTTCCTTCTGTCATCTAAATTATTCAGTTTGGGTTGCATTTTTCATGCATTTAAAGATGCTTTCTACCTCCCATTTTAGTGTTGAACAGTGTTGCGTTTAGCAAAAAAGCGTCTGCTAAATGAATTAATATCTCAGACAACACACTTGAGCAATGAACCGTGAATCCGGATAAAAACCAGTTCAGCTGCATGGTTCTCTTAGTGCTTCTCTTTTGGCAGTGTGTGTTCATGCACTTGATTTGGTCTGATTTCCTGAGCTTTATAATGCAGAGTCTTTGCCCACAAACCTCTGCTGTGGCCCCAATCACAGAGCCCACAGGAGCGTTTGGCCCTTTTAACCTCCTACTGCAAACCTCTCATACTGATAAACAAACCTCTCTTTTTGGCAACCCTATAAATCTCTCCACTACTACACTATGAAGACGACACGCCACAATGATCAAACAAAACAATGCTATGAACCCCCGCATACCAAATGAGAAAATTCACCTTGTGCCAAGTACCGTTTTTCTCATTCAGTATGTTTTGTTTTTTTCACATTAAAAAAACCCTCACTGACTAATAAAGGGGTGTTCACACTGACCGGTGTTCACACTTTACACAGGGATGGTTTCTTTATTAGGACGATTGGGCAATTGGAATCACATTTGCATTCAACCACAGAGTTACGCTTGCAGTCACTGTTGTTCTGCATCTGGATATAGTCCAATCAGCATCAAGTCTCGTTCTGTGGAGCACTCATAGGCGTCGATTACGGGGGGGACGGGGGGGACGCGTACCCACCAGATTTCGTCATGAGTCATTTTGTACCCACCCCTTTTAACTTCCGTCCATATTAATTTGACTTTTGGTTACATTTTTTTGACCGTTTTCAGTGGTTATGAGGAGCAATATGAGAGAGAAATTTGGTAATCATTGTCTGACCCAACAAAAAAACATTATAATACTATTTTTATAAAAATTTTCGTGTTCGCATTTATGAGGGAAAAAAAACAACGTGTCAGTTCTCGGACGTGAGCGCTCTGAAAGCGGCACTAAAAGACTACTTTAAAACTTTCACAGAGACTTCAAACAGAACAGCTGCCTTTCTTTAAATTGAATTTCGTTTTGTATTAATTATATCTTAATTTTAATCAATGTTTCATGAACCAATTGCCTGGATTTAATAAGAAGTAAATATAGCAGAATCACGACATGGAGGCGCCGGCGAGTGAACTGGAGTTCGTCTCATAAATGAACCGAAACTCAGCGTATAATGCACATTCACATTCACAGCGTATTTAGACACATTTAGACGCATTCATAATCATTACTTTTACCGGTTTTTTGTGGCAATCTTTATGCGTGCGACCGCACGCATAAAGATTGCCACAAAGAACCGGTAAAAGTAATGATTGTGCGCTTGAGTGCGGCTATATTACGTAAACGCTCATTATCCTGTTGGCTATATAAGTAATTCAATTAATATAAAGGGGAGATTTGTCCACGAATTACTTAAATGAACAACTAGCCTACTAGTCGACTAAAAAAAAAAAAAAAAAAAAAAAACCTTTAGTCGGAAGCAGCCCTTATTCCACAAATTTTCGAACCAGGCAACAGGACATCTGGGTTGAGCGAGCGACCCTGCGGAATGAACGAGCGGAGCGGAATATTCAGAAATGCGCTCTCCACTCACGAGCTCTGATCGGAACAAACCCGAACCTCACTGTCTGCTGAACTTGCGCAGAAACATCAAAATATAACCAGCTTTTTAAAATGGTTTTTAAAACTAAACACTATTTTAGCACAAATTATGAGCTTATTGGCGATTTTTTTATAATTATTGACAAAATTAGAATATAGTAAAAAAAAACTATATATATATATATTTTTTGAACGTTTTGGATGGGCCTGTTGAAAAGTGGGGCCGTGCCTGAGCTACAACAGGACATCGTCTTTCAAAACATAACCTGCGCGAAAGAGAGAAAAAAATTAATGCGTCATTGTACCCAGCACTTCTGAAAATGCACTTCCGAATGCGTCTCTGTCCCCAGCACATTTCAAACCAAACTGACGCCCATGGGAGTACTGCCTCTTTTTGGGCGATTTCACTCTGGGCAATGAATTGCCCAGGGGTGCGTTTCCCAAAAGCATCGTTAGCCAACTATGTTCGCAAATTCCGTCGTTATCAGCATAGTTCAACGAGTCAGTGTTTCCCGAAACCATCGTTCCGAACAGCATCGCAAAGTTGTGTAGTTGGAACGACATCTCTCGAGCTGTGGTTAGAAGCATAGTTTCTAGTTTGCATGACATGTGGAGTTAGTAAATCTTTATCTTGAGCAAAATAAGCAAGCTGACATTCAGTACAACCTGTATCTTTTATTTAGAATTAGGGCTGGGGGAATTAACGCGTTAATCTTTGCGATTAATTTGAAAGGTTTAACGCGCTAAAAAAAAATAACGCAATTGACGCAGCACTTTTTTTTTTGCCTCGTTTTAATGATTTCCTGTTGCGTCTGCTATTAAAAAGGTCGAAATACGCTCTGTGCTCCGCGCGCGCGCGTGTGTGTGTGTGTCGGCTCGCTCTGTCGTTAATGGCCCAGCAGCGGCGAGCTCTCCGTTCCGTGTGTGTGTGTGTGTGTGTGTGTGTGTA
Source organism: Leuciscus leuciscus (assembly GCF_965113295.1). Lineage (NCBI taxonomy): Eukaryota > Metazoa > Chordata > Actinopteri > Cypriniformes > Leuciscidae > Leuciscus > Leuciscus leuciscus. The sequence continues at coordinate 4,827,696 of NC_138746.1, forward strand.
TGTGTGTGTGTGTGTGTGTGTGTGTGTGTGTGTGTGTGTGTGTGTGTGTGTGTGTGTGTGTGTGTGTGTGTGTGTGTGTGTGTGTGTGTGTGTGTGTGTGTCGGCGGCTCTGTCGTTAACGGCCCAAAGGCTTCAATCATGTACTAAGCACTGGAAAAGTAAAGTCCACTCAAGTAACGTGAAATTTCTCTGTTGACTTCTGTTTGCTGAGCTGGTATAGCCATGCTGGGCAACAATGGTAAAATGACCTGCTCTGATCACATGCTCTGGTAATAATAGCTTTGTAGGACTATATTTTGTTTTAATAATTAATAAAATAATAATAATAATAATAATCTGTTAAATTGATTATGTTGATTGATTATTGAAAAAGAATAATATATTGATATATTGATGTTTAATATTTTAATATAGGGCTATTTTCTGTTCCCTTTTTTTCTGTGTTGTTTAATTAGGTGATTCTAAGTTTAAATATTGATGATTACAAGCTTGGGGGAAGCGCAATTAATTGCAATTAATTACAGAAATTGTGCAATTAATTAGTAAAATTTTTTTTATCGATTCCCAGCCCTAGAATATATACAAATGTCATTTACGTCTTTTAGTTTGTTAAGAGATTTAAAGCACCGTTTTTGAAGAGTGCGCATGTGCGAACGTGCTCTACTACGTAAGAACGAGCCTATGATTGAATCTGGAAATAAAGCAAAATAACTGAGAAAAATGAGAAATAGTCCTCAGATGCCATGTCTGTAATTTATAGCAAAACATCTAGCGTTAATTCGATCTCAAACAGATTCATTAAAATAAGTTATTACTCCACCACGAGCGTGACGTCATAAACTAACGTGGTTGAACGACCACTTTGCGACAATACGGTTTCGGGAAACAGTCGTGACTAGCTAGTTGATTTCTTCAACGATGCATCGTACTATGGCAGTGAAGCTGCGAGTTACGTCGTTGTTCGGGAAACGCACCCCAGAGTGTTCCCATAGACTTCCATACAAAGTTTTTTTTTTTTTTTACTGCAGGCACTGCAATGCATTCTCTGTGGGTTCCGGGAGGGCTCGCACTAACATGCTTTCGTCATCATACGTGAACTTAACTTGTGGAGCGATTGGTGGAAACAAATATACCTCTATTAATAATCTTTAAGCTGAAGTGACATCCAGTAATTTCCTCAGTGCATAACTTACATTTCACGGACATATTCTCCATCTGTAAATGTTAGAAAGTCAAGCAAATATTTCCACTTTGCTGTCAGGAGTGGACGAGCGTCTGCAAGCTAAACTTCCGTGAACGAGCGCTGCCGCGTGAATGCAACAGACGCAGCGCAATAGAATAGGAGCGGAATAATTCTGACTAAAATATATATTAACACTAAATATAAAATATTTGTTGTTGAATATTTGTTGTTGTAGGTGTGCTGAAAATGTGCTAAAGAATTTTAAACCTAGAAGTGTTTTTTTATGATATCAGTTTTGTTTTTATTTATTTTCATTTTAAGTTTAGTAAATGTAACTACTTCTTCTAAATTTAACTATATAAAAGCATTATTTTGTTTTTAGATTGAAATGTTGCAATGTTAAGACTGTAATGTGATTTGACCCCTTTTTTTTTGGATAGACTGCTTAGATAGACTGCAAGGTTATTCACTATGTTTGTTTTCATAGCCTACAATATGAACATGGTTTGCAGGACAATATTGATCAGGATATGAAATTAAAAATAAATAAAAAATTAAAAAATTAAAAGTTTCAAATAGAAAAAAATGTAAATACTGAGATTATACCATAAATCGTCATTTAGCCCCAAAATTCAGATTTCTTTGGCAATTGGCCATTGCCCAACCCTACCTTATGGCGTGCTTTAAATGCTGAATTTTCCATTTTTAGCTATAGCAGTAGGCTAATGATACATTATTATCACTGTTAAATGGTTATTTAACAATTAGCCTACATTCAGTCCTGCAATAATAATTCAGTTTTTTTTTTTTTGCACCAGCCGCCACTGGATTTATATAGCCTATATATTTTATTTTGCCAACATTATGGAGAATTCCATATGTTAAGCACGCAAATAAGTGGAAGAAAAGAGTGAGAAACAGCTCATCTTCGTGTGACTCCTGCAATGTTTGTTAAAAATAAAACGGCAAAATAATAAAATTTTCATAGGAGTAAAAAATATATACTGTACTTAAATAATGGAAAATATGATTTTATATTCTGTAAGAAGTTATGGCTTACTGATACATTTTCTCAGTTGGTGAAAAATCTGGTTAATATGGTGAAAAGTTATTTTTAGATCTTAGTTACACACCTCTAAATTTACACTAGAGTATCTCTTGATTAATATAGAATAATATACCACTGGACAGTATTATCATAACACCGTGAAACAAGCAAATGAGAGGATGACACAAACAATCTGACTTTTAAATTGTATATGGAAAGTTGAATTACTGTGTAAGGACAGACAGATGAGAGAAAGATAGAGAGAGATGTTTCCACACACCCACGCTTAGACACATATCGCAGTGGCGGAAACCAGACCTAAGACTATTGTCACGAAAGCCTCGTGTGTGACACAAATGATGCAGAATACAGCATGGTGTGCTCTGCATGTGTCCTCACAGTCAAATCCTTCATTTGTGTGCAGTAGAGCTTGAACTACAACCACAAACCCTGCAAACACCTGCCCCACCGTGAGACACAGAATTAACACTGACTATGTGCTCTTTGGATCAAACATTTGTTTGAGATCTTTCTGCATGATTATTTTACTGATGTTCTAAAACAAAACAAAACAAAACAAAACAAAAAGAGTACGGATGCAGCAGTTATGAAATTAATTGAACAAATTGTACAATACATTTTAATTAATGATTTAATTGTGTAATATTGTCTAAACGTCACCAGTTATGATAATAATAATAATAATACTTGTATGTAGTTTTATGTAGTACATTATGTGTGTGTGTACATATAAATATTATACAAGTCTAATCATTATTATTAATAATAATCTATTTGTATAATATAATTTTTTTATATTTATAAAAATGTATTTTATATTTATAAAATATATATTTATTCATTTCATTATACTTGGAGGGAATATAAAAAAAAAAAAAATGGAAACAGGATATGCAAAGCTCACCATTGTGTAAAAAAAACACATTTAAAAATAGATTTCTGCATTCGCTTAAAATTGCTTTATTTGGACAGATTTGGACGGAAGTACATGATGGTCACGGTCATTTTGTTGTAATAGGCCCACAACAGACATGGTTTCATTTAGATGAGTGTGTCCATTTCAGATTTAGTACCATGTGTTTTATGTGCTCTATTATGATATGTAGTTGTGTGCGTGAGTATTTCACACTGCGTGTTCACATCAATGCGCAGAGTAACAAAGGAAAGCGTGGGAAATGGCTGCGTGGTCTTGACAAGTCAAACAGAGAGAAGAGAAAAATAGAGAAAGAGAAGACTTTAATCAATAGTGTGATATACTAATAAAATCTTCAGAATAAAATGTTTGCATCACCAAGACAATGAACCATTCAGAAATGTTGTCTACATGTTGTCGCTTCTTCTCGAGTCTCTCCATCATTCCGACTTCGGTTTGAACATAAAAGGCTAAACGTTTTTAAAATTTCCGAACATGTCTGTGTGAGGTAAAAGGACACGAGCTCTTGAAGCTCCGCCCCTCTGTGCCGGGAGCAGCAGCTCATTTGCCTTTAAAGGGACAGACACAAAAACGGTGCGTTTTTGCTCGCCCTCAAAAAGTGACAACTTTAACATGCTATATAAAAATATCTGTGGGGTTTTTTGAGCTAAAACTTTACATACACACTCTGGGGACATCAGAGACTTATTTTACATCTTGTGAAAAGCACATTATACCACCCCTTTAAACATACATGTTTAGGAACATGCATACACACACATGCTCAGAAAATGGTAAATTCTGGATGTCAAGCAAGGACAAACTGGAGGCAAGAGATTTAAATAAATCTCTTTTTCTCTCTCACATGAAACGCGCTCTCTGATTCACAGGATTTCTCTGAACCAAATGAGTGATGGGTCCAACTGAAAGCAGGTCATACCAACCGCAAAACTAACCATGGAACACACACACACACACACACACACACACACACACACACACACAAATAGAGCCGTTCTAACATGCAACACAAACACTCACACTTCACACACACAGCCACTTTACCATGGAACACTCATTTCTCAACCTGCGGTCACATCCCTACCCAGAATGCACTCTGGCTGTGGTGACTCATGGCATTCTGATAATCACCCAAAAACTGAAGTTCCACAGAACTTGAAAGTCTGTATTTGTGGGGGTGTAAAAAAACGAGATGCATGGATTTGCAAATAAACAGAATTCAATCGTAATATAATTTTCATGCATTTTTTAAATTCAAATTGTCACTCAAATTAATCAAATTAAACGGAAATGCATAGGGGTGTAACAATATATTGTGTCACAATATATCGCAATACAAAAATGCAACAATATGTATCGTGGATAGTGACAATATGTATTGTGTATAATTCACCCAAAATAAAAATTACTGTGTGAGAAAAAATTCAAGTTTACAGAGTTTTAGTGTCAGTACTACATTAAACTACTGTATATAATGTTGAATATAATGTATAATAATGCAATGGGGGAATATTTGTGGGTCCTGATAATGCCAAATTTCTTATTTTACCAGTGAAAAGTGGCCTATATTATTTTAAATATATGACATTTAAATATATGACAGAGCGCAAGCATATTCATCTGAAATAATTTTGTTTTCAGCTTCAGAATCATGATTTTTTTTTTTTCTGGTGTCACTATTGTCCTGTGCTTTGGGTTTACAGCACCAAGTCCAAGCCTATTCATTCACACTCACAATGTAATATCAAATTTAGCATTTTAAATCAACAAGACATTTTTTGTTAACCTTTTATCATGTCTTGGAGTATCGCAATAATATTGTATCGTGATATGTATCGGGGGTTTTTTGTATCGAATTGTGACATGAGGGTATCGTTACACCCCTAGAAATCTGTGCTTACATTATATTTTTACAATTATTTTCCTTAAACATTCACCATGTTAGTTATTAGACATAGACATATTAATTATTATTTCATTTTAAACCAAAATTGTAATCATTTTTTTCTGTTTATATCACGTGTGTAAATCTAAACACACACTGAGCTGCTGGTTAGCATGCATTATCTCATTTCTCCATTTGATGGTATGATTTTATCAGGACTGCAGACAGATCACATCCATCCGACAGAGAGATTGCATGCATGCAACATTAACTCTCAAAGGTAACGATTCATTCATTGGCCACATTGATTGGTAATGTGTGTGCAGTGTCTCCAAAACTACTTGCACAGCACACTACATTGTTTTGTGAAATTGTTGCTTAAAAAGCATGCTATCTTTCTTAAAAAACGCCCACTACTTGATGCGGTTTTGAATTTATTGCAATTGACATTCAAACATTTATAAGTGTGACTTAAGTTTGCAAGTATGTTTTGGGGCTGTTGTACATTGGCTGTATTATACGCACACAGTACTGTATGTAAATGTGTCTACATTCAGTGAGAACAACATCTCTACATCCTGTCCCAAGCTCAGAGCTCTTCTTTTTGTCTAGCACATTGAAACCTCTGTCTGCACCACAGGAAATCAACAGGTCTAATACACACACACACAGACAAACACTAAACCCTATACGTAGACACACACGACCATGCATATTCACATGCATTTTGAGCTGTGTGTCAGCACTGTAGCACGCAACTGCATGACAACACGCACATCGCACACAAACAAAACCGTGCATAAACACATAAACAAAAATATAATTAATAATAATAATAATAATAATAATAATATATGCACAGTCCACTGTACACACAGATGCAAGCAACGAGAGGGAAATAGATGCATTTGAGGGATACAAAATTGGTAAGTCATCTGCAGAGTTACTGCAGAAATACCAAACAAGTCTGGCATGTGAAGTGATGAGTTTGTTTCATCAAAGCCATCCGCTAACGAAACTGAGAAAATCACATGCTCTGCTCGGGCTGTGGGAGAGAGTGGGAGAGAGAAAAAGAGAACTGCGAACAAGGGATAGACTGGCACGGCTGTATGTGACACACATCTGCATGTTTGAAGTGCTCTGAATGGTAAGGAGCAGAGGTTGGTGGTTGGGTTTTGGTCGACCATGCTTTGGCCCAGATCTGGTGTGATCTGGTCTGGTCTGGTTTGAGGAATGTGAGATGGTGAATCTTGAGGTGGAGACCGTGGCTTTCAGAGCTCCCACGCAGTGGAGTCTGCCAGTGGAACTCTGTAACCCCACATTACAGTAGTTTCACCCCTTCAGCAGCTAATGTGGAGGAGGTCATTATGGTGATGCCTCGGGACATCACAAAAAAGACGAAGGCAAAGCAGCTTAGGAAGCTAATTAGGGAAGCTAACCCTAACCCTTCACGGATTCAACCAGCATGGTTCGGCATGGTTAGCTAATGGTGAAAAAGCGGCTATAGATGGGTTTGTCCCTTTTTTTTTTAAATAGCCAGTGGCTTTTATATTGCAGCCTTGTACCATGTTAAAAAATTGTGATATGAAGGAACATTTCCATTCTGGAGGCAATTTGATTTGACAAATTATGTTTGTGTAGTCCAAAATTAGTCATATTAGAATATATTTGGTCTGTTTTCCCACATAAGAATGACTACATATTAAATGTGTAGGCTATATCTGATAAAAGCCGATTAGTCCAGTCATTTTATGAAAAAAGGTTCAACAAATTGCAACAGAAGCAAACTCAACTGATTTTGTATCCTCAATATGTCCTGAGTAAGGAAAAAAAAAGCCCAGAAGAATTCCATTAGGGGAAAGTTTTGAAAAAGACCCAAATACGCCTATTCATTCGCCTATTCATTCTTTTTCTCACATGAATAGGGTAAAAAAAGGTCACCTTTAGATATCACCATGGAAATTACTGAGTTGATTACTTACATCAAGACAAACAAAAAATATATGACAAGTTTTTTTAAATGGTTTGTTAACATGGACAAACGGTGCATAATCTAATTACGTATGTGCTAATTTGCATAAATGCCACAACAGTTATAAATATTGGGTATAGCCAGGTGAAAATGTCTTGTTGAATCTTGTTGACATATAACAGTAAAATACTTAATGTTAAGGTGTGAATGGAACCCATTTAGGCTACCCATGCGCATTAATACATAGAGGCAGGAAGAAGCAGTGGCGGTTCTACATTGAATTACACCCTGGGCGAGACCCACCTGATGGCTTTGACCTTTCTTGTCCATCTCTTATTTGGCACTCGATATCGACAATAAACAGATTTCCCCTGATCCCCCCCATACCAACTGTCACTCACGACGAGTCACGACCAGAAGTCAAGACTAAACCAATTCACCTTGGTGGTGGTGACCAAGTAATCGTTTTGTATTACCTATTTTTATTAGCCATTCAGACAATTCAGAAAAACTAAAATGTGCAGGAAATATAGAGGCCTGTATTTATAATGTTATGAATTAAATGTGCGTTATTTGGAAGAAAGTCGAGGTGTGACTGACTTAGATAACTATATGGATTATATAGTTCCATATATAGTCCCCCCCCCCCCCCCCCCCCCCCCCTCTTGTCCGTTCTATTTGGGAGAGACCCAGAGGTGAACTGTCATCCGCGCCCGCGCCTCCGCGCCCCAGGGGGCGCAAATTTGCCAATTCCCCACACAGTGAAATGATAGATAATAGAAAACCGCTTCGCGGCGCAGATGTTTTTTGTTTTTGTTTTTTGTTTTCTGCTCGTGCCGGCGGCGCCGCCCCCCCAAAAATGCCGCCCCAGGCGATTGCCCGGTTCGCCCGTGCCAAAAACCGCTACTGGGAAGAAGTACTTTAAACCAGCCTTTATTAATTATTATTGCAGAGATGGGGTTTGGGGCTGGGTCCATGGGACTGTTTCTGGGGGACGAGTGCAAAAAGGTAGGTAAAATAAAAAGTGAACCCCCAGAAACAGTCCCACGGACCCAGCCCCAAACCCCATCTCTGCAATAATAATTAATAAAGGCTGCACCGTTTGTCCATGTTAACAAACAATTTCAAAAAACTTGTAATGCATTTTTTGTTTGCCTTGATGTAAGTAATCAACTCAGTAATTTTCATGGTGATATCTAAAGGTTAAATGTTTTACCCTATTCACGTGAGAAAAATAATGAATAGGCTATATTTGGGTCTTTTTCAAAACTTTCCCCTAATGGGATTCTTTGGGGCTTTTTTTCCCTTAGTCAAGACATATTGAGGATACAAAATAAGTTGAGTTTGCTTCTATTGCAATTTGTTCAAGGTTGACCCCCATTTTGGCTTAAAATGACTGGACTAGATGTTTTGTCAGCTTTTAGGAGCACACTTGCATGCATATGACCTAAAAGATAGCAAACATGGACGAAAACCATTCCAAATTCCAAGCATATGACTAGTACAGCATTTTAGAAACGACTAGCAAAGTTTTCATGCATGTTCGAGTTGTGAAGAATGTGATTGTTGGGATACTGCATATTGCACTTTGTGCATGGACGACAGCCATTAAGCCATCATAAGATCGGCGTGATAATTGACTTTTCTATGCATATTGGATTTTTTTTTTTTTAAACTGACAAAATGTTGCGTCTGCCTAATGATAGTTGACCCAAAAATAACAATTCTGTCATCAATAATAACTTAATATCTTCTTTTGTGTTCTACAGATGAAAAAATAATGATGTTAAATCATGCACAGACATGCTCTGACATACATAATTATGCTGCCTTCTTTAGGCCAAATTAATAAAGCAGCATTGCATACAGTATATTCACAGTGAAAAATGCAATCATTTACATTTTTGGGTGAACTGTCCCTCTAAAGAAATGACTAATATAATTGCACTAGTCAAATTAAGTGTTCTAGTATTGCACAAACACTATAACTGTAGAGAGGACTGACAACAATGCGTTCTCATGAGAAACAAATATTTTTTAAAAGCCACGTAAACCCGACACACATGATCTTTAAGGAACTAAACGAAAGACTAGTGGGTGTTGGAGGCGTGTGAAATATTGGAGTGAGGGTGCAGATTGGGCATTTCAGTAACAAAGAATTTTTACACACAGATAGTGTGTATTTGTGTGTGTGAAAGAGATTGGAAAGTAACACTTTAATCACATTTAAATGGCTAGTTTAAAGGCATCATTGACATAGGAAACCTGTAACATCTTGTGGGTCATCATATATGATATTCATTATATTGAGCACTCATTAATATGCACCAATGGAATTGAGCATTTAGCCCAATGCTTTTTTCTTTAATATTTAGTTTCAGAAGAAAATACGGTCGGCTGGTGTGTTTTTCTGCCAGTAAAGGCTCTGTGGTTGAGAGAGAGTGTGTGAGAAAGCGGAAGGCGGGAGGTGCGGGTACAGCTCTGTGGAAAGGGGTGGAGCTTATCAGACTGGCAAAGCGATAAACAGGCCAAATTTGTTTTTTGTTTTATCTCTCGCTTTCTCTTGTTTAAGATTTAAACTTGATAATTGCTTTCATTGTACAGTTTTTTTTTTTTTTTTACAACGAAAAGATGTTCAGCCTGTTTTGACTTATTGTGCTGTCTTTTCTAACTAATTAACTTACAGTTTTCCTATGGCAGACAAAAAAGTAATAGACTTACATTGATTGAATGTTGAAATTGAATGATTTGAGATTCCTATTATTTGCACCCAAAAAAAAAAAAAAAAATCCATTTGCATCAGCAGTGGCAAGAAAAAAAGTTGAATCGAAACCACCATCAGCTATGGCACCTGTGGGAAAAAAGGATCCAACACTTATTTGAGCTTTACGTTATTTTAGAAGTGTGAGAAGCCAGGGATTGACACAAATGTTATCTTTCATTAACACATATGAGCATCCACTTCCCCATAGAAAGGGCCTCAAACAGGACTAGTCAAAAACAGACAAAAAAGATTAGTTTAGAAAAAGTGCTATAATAATGATGTAGCAAAAAGGAGTAAAACAACCAAACTGGTCACACTTTAGATTAGGGTCCAGTTCACTACTAACTATTACCTGACTTACCTCAATAACTCCTAATTACTGCTTATTAATAGTTAGTAAGGTAGTTGTTAAGTTTAGGTATTGGGTATAGGATTAAGGGATGTAAAATATGGTAATGCAGAAAAAGGCATTAATATGTGCTTTATAAGTACAAATAAATAGCTAATATCCCAGTAGTATGGATAATAATAAACTAGTTAATAGTGAGATTTGGACCCTAAACTAAAGTGTTACCTACTAATTTTTAGCCATTATGTTTAAATATTTCTATACAGACCAACACTAAGATCCGACATTAATCAATTATTGATTCTATTAATGAATATAAGCACATATTTTTGGTTTTGTAACATTAGATTCAGTAACGTCATTTGCAGTGCTGATTCTCTCATAAAAAAGTACTTTTAACTACTTTTCCTGATTTTCATATGCTTTTGTGCTTTAAATATACTGTAATCAAATGTAATGTGGTTTGATTATGTGATGTGATCTAATGTGAGTTTGGGATTCCTCTTGGAGCAGGTTGGTTTGGTTCATGGCTTTAATGTGGAGAAAAATGAATGGGAAAAAAAACTTTTTTAAAAAAAGGCTGCCAAAATTTTTATGAGGTCGGTTTTGTGCTCTCTCTCTCTCTCTCTCTCTCTCTCTCTCTCTTTATATATATATATAATATTGATATAAAAATTCACTGAGAATGATCATTTGAGTTTCCACAGAAAGAAGAGATGACAGTAAGAGAGAAAGCGATCAGATGTGGGGCAGGCAGAGTGTGCGCAGGAACACGTTGAACGTTGCTGTGAAAGGTTGCTTTTGTGTGGTTAAATTTCTGCTGAAATGGTCTGACAAACATCTTTTTTCCCTCCTGATGAATTAACTACACATTCACAGCTCCTTAGAGATGTTAACACATCCTAAAAAGTCATCATGTCAGCATACAACTAATTGTTGATCTTGCATTTTCTGCTAAACGGGTTAATACCACGCACATATAGCTACTACAAGAATGCGAAGGGGGCTGGACCTGATGACATCCCAGCAGAGGCCCTGAAAGCAGACTAGGATGCATCAGTGGAGATGCTGTATCCTCTCTTTGAGATGATCTGGGAAGAAGAGGAGATTCCGACAAACTGGAAAGAGGGATACCTGGTAAAGATCCCTAAAAAAGGTGACCTCAGAAATTGTGCCAACTACAGAGGCATCACCCTTCTGTCTGTACCAGGGAAGGTTTTCAGTCGGATCCTCCTGGAGAGAATGAAAGACATTGCTGACACACATCTTCGAGATCAACAAGCAGGCTTCTGGCAGAACAGATCATGCACGTACCAGATCGCAAAACTCTGCATCATAGTCAAACAGTCCCTTGAGTGGAATTCCCCCCTGTTTATCAACTTTGTTGACTATGAGAAGGTATTTGACAGCTTGGATCGAGAGACCCTTTGGAAGCTCCTTTGACTCTACGGCATCCCAGTTAAGTTGGTCAACCTGATAAGAAAATCTTATGATGGAATGTCTTGTAGAGTCATCCATGGAGGGCAGCTCACTAACATCTTCCTGGTGAGACAAGGATGCCTGCTGTCACCCTTCCTGTTCCTGTTTGCCATTGACTGGGTTATGAAGGAAGCCACAAGAGAGCGGAATACAGCTGACCTCGTGGACCCAGCTCGAGTGGCCTCAACATAAACAGAGATAAGACCAAGATCCTAAAGATAAAATCCTCAAGCAAGGAACCAGTCATGCTGAATGGAAGTCCCCTGGAAGAAGTTCAGTCCTTCACCTCCTGGGCAGTGTCATTGACCAACAGGGCGGGACAGACGCAGACGTCAAGGCAAGGACTGGCAAAGCAAGAGCGGCCTACGTACAGCTCAAGAACATCTGGAGCTCAAGAGGACTGTCCTTGACAACAAAGATTCACCTATTTAACTCCAACGTAAAGTCAGTGTTGCTGAAACCTGGAGGATGACCAAGATGACCATCAGGAAGTTTCAAACCTTCATCAACAGCTGTCTTAGAAGAATTCTCCGGATCCGATGGCCTGACACCATCAGCAATATCAACCTTTGGGAAAGGACTCACCAACTCCCTGCAGAGGAAGAAATCAGGAAGAGAAGATGAGGCTGGATAGGGCACGCTCTTCATAAAGCATCAACCAACATCAACAGGCAGGCGTTGAAGTGGAACCCCCAAGGAAAGCGGAGAAGAGGTCGTCCAAGAAACACCTGGCGACGTGACCTCGAAGCCGACATCACCAAGATGGGTTACACCTGGAACCTGCTGGAAAGAATGGCCAAAGACAGAATAATCTGGAGATCTGTGGTCTGCGGCCCATACCCTGGCAAGGGTGACGGGCATAAGTAAAGTAATAGCTACTACAGCATTGTGGAATGAAGCATGTTTTAACATTTAATATACATATATATATACGGTGCTATTTATAGTTTTTAAAATGTAAGATAATGTAATTGCAAGTATTTAATTTTTGGATTCTGATTAAGATCACTATAAGAATGTTAAAGGTGAAATAATTTCTACCAGAATTACTCAATTAATTATTATTTTCAAACACATTTCCATTAATAGGAAAAACAGACAGTCCCGCCCCAAACTCAAATGATTGAGTCAATATTGCTTTAACTGGGTAAACTTTCATTTTAACAAATTAAACGTCACAGGATGAATCACAAAACCTGTGACTCTGGGATTAATGAAATCGAAATGGCTGACTGTAGTTCGTTTCTCATATTCCTTTCTCATCCTTCCATCCAAGAGCCTATATCCCCCTTCAGCGGCATAGACAGATTTAGACTCTGGGCGTTTGCTTTTGGTCCGAAAATGCGTTTGAAGTGAAGATGGCCACCTCATCACTGTATTTTTCCTTCTGTCCTTTGCTGTGTTCCCCCTTTATGAGTTGCACATGGGGCAGCCTGCAATTTATTCACCACAAAATAAGCCCCTGCACATCTGCGCTCGCGACCGCACGCTCTAGCCACCGCCCCGCTCTGCCCCACCCGTGGGGTGGAGGGACATTGGCAACGTTTGGCCCACCGCAGGTCTCTCAGCAAAACACTACAGTTATATTAAACTTAAATACAGGGGCTTGATAAACAAGAGAGAGAGGAAGAAAAAAAAACATCTCTGTCCGATTGCTGCCGCACTGCTTCGACCATTTTTGCTTGTGGTTAGTGAACGACGCTGCTAAGAAACCCTTTTCCCAAAACACAGAGCAGATGGTGTTTGTGTCTGAGGAAAGAAGCTGGATGGCCCCATCCTCAACGTCCGATACACACTCTTCGGGAATACACGCACTTGTGGTGTACTTCCTAAATTTATACACAGTTATAATGTGCATAAAAATTAGAATACGTATGTTGGACTTGACATCCAAATTGACTCCATTTAATGTCTTAATACGTTTCATCTGTGCACATTACTCCAAATTAAAAATAAAATAAAATGTTTAAAAGTTATTTAGTAATTTTAGGCAACCATAATGAAGTCTTTCTAATTTTCCCACTAGTAAGTAATTAACATTACTAACTTACTAGTTAGTTTAGCATTACAGCAACAGTAGCAAATAACGATATATTGTGCATCAAGATGCACATGAGGGTAAATCTGACCTACTTCCATACCATTCTGGTCCTGAATGCCCATCATTGGATCCTATCAATTCCTAATGACTAAAATAAAGTCCCGCTACAGTGTTCTTCCTATATTCTGTTTCACTCATGTGAAAATGACGTTTTAACCAGCAGATCCCGCACAGGTGCACACACAAACACACACTGACCGAGCTGGGTCGTTCTCATAGGGGAAACTTTGAGATTGATTTGCATGTGTATGTGTATATGTGTGAGGTTGGGATAAGGTTGATAAAAAGCCCTGAAGTCATTCTGTGGCTTCACCATAGGCCACACTCCCTGGAAGTGTGTTATTTGCCTGAAACACACACACACACACACACACACACACACACACACACACACACACACACACACTTCCACTGTGTCATTTTCCCTGTGTTGCCGGCTGACCAGCACACAAGTGCTCATTTTCATGGCACTGTGGTTACAACATCAGCTCAATCACACACACACAACCTTATCTATCTATCTATCTATCTATCTATCTATCTATCTATCTATCTATCTATCTATCTATCTATCTATCTGTCTATCTGTCTGTCTGTCTATCGTTGCACGTGAGGTTCGTTCTAGGGACGAATTTCACACGAATTTCACACGCACACATATGCATACCTCCATGCACAGTTAGATGGTGTAGATAAACAGATACACATGCTTGCTTTTAACAGGGCCACTGAAATCAGGCCATACATGAAAGGTGCGTTAAACACCGCAAATATTTCGGAAATAAAAAGTAGGCCGCCCACAGCCATATTAAACTGTGAAAGCAGAGTACTGAGTACAAATGAGGGTAAAAAGAGAGCGGGAGGACGAATGAAATGACTGGCATGGCTGTTTTTAATGAGGCTAACATTGATAAACTATCAAGTGGTGAATGAGGGTGCAAGGGTGGTTTAACAGGCCCCCGAACCACCAAAACACACTTCAACACTCTCTTTCCCCAAATAATTCTCTTCCGTCCCGCGTTTTCTGCAATTTCTTTCACTGGAGAGTTTGTGTTGGGTATGAGCTGTGTATTTTTGTGGTCCCTCTCATAGAAGGCCACATCATCCTCTGAGAAACCATTCAAAAAACAACTATCAGCCAATCATAGCTGAGAAATGCACATTGGAAGGAAAAGAGAACTTCACTGCATGCAAGTGAGAGAGAGGGAATCATGTGACCTGAGTTCAACCAATCAGATCATGGGATTGCCGTGCAGCAGCAGTACCGCAGGAGCCGTGACCTCGGATACCTCAGACATGCGACTGACAGGCCGTTACCACGGAGATCACCATTGCAAGAGCGTCAGACACCTGAACTTTCAACTATCTGACTAGAACCACGTAGACACTACCACTTCTAGAGAGAGACAGACATACAAAAGTGTCCATTGTCAAAGGTGAGTCCATCTCTCAGAGTTGCTATCCTCATATAGTCTCTCTCTCTCTCTCTCTCTCTCTCTCTCTCTGTCTCTCTCTCTCACTCTCTCTCTCTCTCCACTCCATCGCTCGCTCTCACCACACGGCACATATGCTGTTCTGTTAGTCGGCTTGTGGCGAAAGATTCCTGTGGCACTCTCAAACCCCAAATTCTTGGTTGCAGGCAGTCTATGTAGTTTCTCTATTTCTTTTTCTCCGACTGTCATTCTCTCAGGCTGAAAGTCGGTAAGGCGGCGGAGAGGCCAGTTCTTTTCCCTCCTGAGCGGGACACATGGCTTCAAACAGCATCTTCGACACATTCTCCAGCTACTCGCCCAGTTTACTGCGTGGTAAGTCACCCGTCGTAGCATTCCCCTCCCTCCTTCTCCGCCAGTGTGGTGTCCAGAAAGCTAGTTTTGGTAGTTGTAACATTCATACGAGATCTGTCTGGTGTGTCTGCTGTAGCTTGCATGTGGCAGTTTAGCAGTTATGAACGTTTGACAGTACATGCTTGCATGCATGTGGGTTTGACGTGTTGTATATGGACTACAAACTTCCTATAATAACACTTTTTAAAGTGCAACCTGACAGTTTCCAGAAAAGGGCAGTTTCTGCTTGTTATGTTTTGTAACAAACTGACTGATTTAAATGTCTCTGTTGATGTAATAAAACATCATATAGATGTTGTGTGTTGAGCCTGTATGGCCTTCTGAGATACTGTGTTAAGGTACAAATGAAACATAGATCAGGGTATTCAATGCACAAATCTGTCTTCAGATGTAAACTGCATCAACAAACTTGGAGCGCAAGTTACCTGCGCATTTATGCTTCTTAAGATGTTTGTTTTATAATGCCGCAGTCTGTTTGGAGCAGTTCTGATGGGTTTGGATCATAATGGCCTGCTCACCGCAAGCATTAGCACTATAAACGCACTCTCAGCGCAGGGCGCAAGGGAGGAACCAGCTAGACCAACCTTTACTGGAACTCACAAACCAGTCAACTTCTGGAGCCAGGGCACTCTCGGCCTTTCTGTGGTCGCTGTGTATATGTGTGGGTACGGGCCCAAGTCAACATTAGTGATTTACTGGCATCTGCATCTCCTGAGCGCCTAAGAAGAGGCCATTTGTCACTATGGTAACGTCAACATGTGATGAGGTGCTTCCTGTCCTAGGATTGAGGTTTTGTTTTAAAAACAATGGCGTTTCATTATCCTCATGCAATACTCATTTAGGGTGGGATGGTGAACTTTAAAGTTTACGTGAAGTTACAGCGGATCCTTGTGCTGTGTTGAAAACCCTGTAACACCTTTTGTGTTCCCGGTCAAAAATAACCGGCCTTTTAAAAATTGCTTGTAAATCATTTATAATGCTGTATTATCACCAAATATTGGATTCAATCTTTTTGTCAACTTGTTTTCTTTCAATTAGGACATGTTTTGTATTTATTTCTGAAACTTATTGATCATAGGCCTCATTGATCTGAGGATAAAGTTCATCTCTGAAAAAGAAAGCTTGTAATGCTCAAAATAGTTTGTTTGTGTACATAAATGTGTGTGTGTGTGTGTGTGTGTGTGTGTGTGTGTGTGTGTGTGTGTGTGTGTGTGTGTGTGTGTGTGTGTGTGTGTGTGTGTGTGTGTGTGTGTGTGTGTGTGTGTGTGTATCCACACATGCACAGGTCCAAGGCCTTTATCTTTGCAAGAACACATGAAAATATGTGAACATGAACATGATGGACATGCTCCTGAACACTAAGTGTTTCTCTTATTTTCGATCTTCCCCATTCATTTTCAATGGATTGTCATTTTTTACAATCTTTTTCTACAATCAGTCAGTTTCTAAAAAAAATACAAATCCTGTCCTAATTGACATAAAACAAGTTGACAGCTATTGAAGCTATTTTTTTTTTTTTTTGTAGGCCGGTCATTTTTGACTGGGAATACCACAAGTGTGACTTTGTGCCATTGTGTACAAGATAAAAGCAAACAAGCCTCCTGGATGAACATTAAAGCACACTAGTGTGATAAATTGTACAGAAAATGTAAAAAATGTATTCAATGTTGTCAAAATTAGCCACAAATAATGCTTAAAACCGAATAAAACCCGAACACAACATGTGATGTACCTGGTCTATGATGCATCACGCCACATTACTCCAAATTAAAAATGTCTTCTTCATAATGATTCTCTTAGTCAGCTGACATCACAAATCCCTCCAACCACCTGTCATTCTCCCAGTATTTGTAATGCCCAGTTTTCACAATCCAGTCAGTTCCCAATGGATAAATTCAAGTCCCCTCCTACATTTTTCGAAGTTTTACTTAGAAATATGTAATATTAAGGAAGTAAAATTGGTTTGAAACTGCATTTCATGTTGAGTAATTTGTTAATCATTTTGTCTGATTACACAAATTTCATATATATAATACGTATATATAATTTTATATACAAAACTTAGAGCCATAATCCACTCCTCGCTATGTTTTGCCAATTTCTTTTCCCCCCACTGTTTTGGGTGGCTTAGGCCTATTGCTTTATAAAATGTGTGTAATTGCCTGAAATAAGATGCCAATGTTTAATAAAACGTGCAGTTTAATAAAATGTAAATTTTTGCATGTGCCAGACGCTTTTACCGATTTTTTCCCTGGGAATGCTTTATATTAATCATAATAATTATTCTAGCAAGTAATATTCATTAGAGTAGGCTGTTTACTGTTGCCAAGCAATGTAAGTTGCGCATTAATGCAACTGCTTGAAGAGCATCTCATCCAATCGGAATTAAGAGTCAAAACTGTTTTTAGAAAACAAGTTGTGTAACTTTAAGATCAAAGAGCAAATCACCCCTCGCCAAAATTACAAGTGATGCTTTTAGTCTGGTTAAGTGACGACACCCAGGCCTGCAGAGACAAAATATATACCGCCTGCCTGTGTTGTTTTTCTTCTTCTCTGCAGTCCGTTTCACATAGATGACAAAGATCCACCAATATCCCACTCATCTGCTCACATGAAAGCGTAGATGGTGAAGTAATTGATCCTCACATGTATGGTTGAGTCTGTGTTTACATGCATCAGCAGAGCTCTGAGCTGGTTAACATTACTGTAGAGTCTGGGATGGATCTGTGTGTGTTAAATAAAGTAGCTCAGAATTGGACAGAGTGAACACTGATGTCATCCACTCTATGAAGTAAACAGTAGCTAAACGCTAGCAGTGGGGTTTTGTTTGCTATGTTCCTATAAACTCCCAGCATATGCTGTTCCACTCTCATTCTAGTGTTCACTCACATTCTACCTGTTCAGTATCTTCAGGCATTGAACTATCTTGATTGATCACTAATCAGAACATTTGGGGAAGGTGTATCCCAATGGCTGTGGTGGTTGCGTCCCTGCAGGATGAGCAGAGAGTTTTAGTTTGTCTTAAATAAGTGCACACAGCCAAAAATAAGAAAGAAAAAGAAACACAGAGACGGAAAACAGAAGTGTTAAAAAGTGTGTTTGCTTTAGTAACAGTTGCCAAAATAAGAGTCTGGGATGAGAGAGGTACCAGCTCCAAACTGTTTGCAGGATATTTTTTAACCCGTTGTTTTCTGAACCAATATAATATAATTTGCAACCCAAATTTATTTCTGTAATTCATTTGTTTTCAATGAAAAAAATGTAGGGTGGGGCTTGAGAATTGATCCAAAGTGAGCGTTGCATAACAGAATGGAGTCAGATGATTGAACAGGAGAGTTTTTTAATGACGGATGTAGAGTGTCTTGTGCACTTTTCTATGTTGTTTTGTAGTCAAGTCAAGTCATCTTCATTTATATTGCGCTTTTAACAATGTAGATTGTTCTAAAGCAGCTAATAGGAAATTAAAGTAACAGAGATTGTTTTGGCTTTACATCAGCTCTAGAATAAAGTTATTGTCCAGCTAAAGTTAGTTTTGATTGATTCACTTCCGTCGCAACGATCATTAGCTATTAACTTAGGGGCCGCTTAACTCTGTGCAAACTTTAAAAAACGCGAACCTGTGAGAACGCTGATGGCGTGCACATGCGTATTACGAGTTCAGTCTATAGGTATGCACGTTTGAATATATGTGTGCGCAGGCGTGTAGTCCTTCCCTACAAACCAACCCTCAACAAACTACTTGTCTGGCCTTAAAATGTATAATACAGAATTTTATCGCTTCCGGAATTATCCCGACCATGCTTCATCCGTAGAGAGGGAGGCCTTCACAGGGGAGAGACTATAGTTGACACTTCAGGACTGCGTTGTCGTCGCGTCCAGGCGCTGGTTCTTATACCTACTAAAAACTATGCGAGGAGTGTGTTCACACCATAGACTGTAAAAAATATGGACAAAGCATCTGTGACGTCACCCATAGACTTCTGAAGAACGGTTTTGAGGCCGTTTATGGGGGGTATGGGCGGCGCCATATTGCAATACAAATGTTCAGAAAGGATAACTTACAGGTATTATGTGTTGTGTCAGATCATGGCCGAGACGTCAAATTTCAGGAATTCCACTCGGCGCAGCCTATGCTCGTTGTCAGCTGTCAATCAAGCTGTGAATCGCGCCCTTATTTGTCATACATTTTATATCTAAATACGATCTAAACTAACGAGTTAGAAAAAAATTCACCCCCCTCACAGTTGTCAGGCACTCGGAACCTATCGAAAAATACAATAAAAGTCCATGGGACCAACCTGTAAAAACATGAATTTATGCTGTGAAAACGGACATTTTAACATGGGGGTGTATGGACATTTGCTCCCTTTTGGGACCTGCCCCTAGCGGATTTTCGATGTATTGCAGTTTTTCGCACTTCCGGGTAGGCTTCATTTTTCAGATTAGAATGTTGCCGCTTGGTTCACACTGAAAATTCCCAAAAGAATGTTGGACACTTCATGCACTCAAACTGTTGCAGCTTTAATAAGCAGAGGGGGAGGAGCTATCAGATTCCGATGATGAATGACAAAATAACCTTTTAAGACTTGAGTACAGTGTGTGCATGGTGAATAAGTGCATAGTGTATAGTTTGTCATTTGGTACACAATTTTTTTTTTACTAGCAATAATGTGCATTGATGAGTTGATAACAATTAAGTGTAATAATGGGTATTGAGAAAGTGAATAGGCTCAGTTTTGATGTAGACTTTCAACAGTTATAGATCTTTTTTCCTTTCTGAGTTCTGAATTCTGCTTTTTCTGTTTTTAGAGTCAGAATTGCTCAGATATCAAAACACGGCTGTATTTACTATTGGAATTCATTTGTGAATATGCAATATTCATTTTTCAGTTTGTTCGACCATAAAAAAAGGAAACCAAAGTGAATCAGTTAAAGAGCCTAAACCATTAACCCCCGGTTTAACAGACGAATCTTAAGCCTATTCCCAGATTAAAATGCATGTTTGAGCTTTTTTAACTGAAAGAAACTTAAAAATGACATATCTTAAAATATGTCAGTGCCACTGTTTTGTCTCAAGATGCACATCAGTAATGGTTTTTTTTTCGAAGGCACATTTACAAAAGCTAAGGCATAATCTTGTCTTAATCGAAGCCCTGTCTGTGAAACCAGGCCTATGTTATCCAAGTTATCTAAGTTTTTCAGATATCCTACAGATTGTGTACGTGTACATAAACAAAATCACAAGCTGGCATGCTTTTGGAGCCATTCACATTTTGTATATGAAATCATAATTTATTTTAGAGCATTTGCTGTGTACCATATGTTTTTATAAGGGTTTACATTAAGTCTAATAAATATAATGATAAGGCGATCTGAATAAATGAAAACTATGTGTGGTACGTACATTTATGCAGTATGTTTACCCTGAATATATATATATATATTATATATATATATCATTATATATCATTGATATATACTAAATCAACTGCAATGTTTTTCATTTCATTAAAAAAATTTTTTTTATTCCAAACTGAAGCTCAACTTCATTGGAAAAAGACAGACATGAGACGTAGGCCTATGCTACACACAGAAGAAAGAAAAAAAAGAAAAATAAAAAAAATAATAATAATTATAATAATTTTAATATTTAATATTTTAATAAAAATTTATATTTAGTATTTTTGTCTTGTTATCCAGTACAAATATTTAACCATGCTTAGAACTTGAGAAGCAGAATTGCATATTTTAGACAATTATTCAGATAAACATAAATCTAACAAACTTTGCTGGGGTTTAGGAATAAAACAAGAACATTTGCCTATAGGGAAAACATTTCCTTGTTTTAATGAGGCTTAGATATTTCATTGGAAAACACAAGACAAAAATACTTAAGAAAAATATTTTTCGCAGTGCAAATGTACGTTGATGTACGATACAGAAAGAGTCTTGTAAAACGGTTCACACGAGTGTGAGAAAGAAAATTGAAGGAACAAGTCGAGAGGGTTTGTGTGTGTCTATGTGTGTGTGTGTGTGTGTGTGTGTTGCGTGTTAATCTGATGCAGACTCTGTTTGCTTCTGCTGCTCACCAGCAACCACAATGAGGTCACACCTGTTGCACTGAAACAGCAGTCTAAAACACACACACACACACACTAAATATATAAATATATATAAACGTACTTATACAATCCTGCATACTTACATTTATAGACGCATACACAAACAACCACAGTACGGGTCTGCTCACAAAAATAATGCAATGCACAATCTTAAACATGCAATGTAAAAATTATTCATTTACGTGATCATTTATGTAGTTCTCGGAACACCACTAATGCATCTCAATGCATCTTTATAAAGATTTTTCTTATTGTTCAAATCAAGAAGCACAGCAGGTGAGCTGGACTCGCATGCAGTATCTGCACTGGACTCTTCAGCCTTTACTGACAATAATTTTAAGGTTCAGTCCCATTTACTTTCTTACCAGCATGCACTGGGCTATGAACTATTAAGAAGGTTGCATAAGTTTGACTATTTGCACAGTTACTGTTGTTGATGTTGTTGTCACATTTAGTAATTTGTTGTCTTGTGTGGCCAAGATAAGCTTGTTCCTCTGTGTAAAAAAAAAATATATATATATATATTTTTGTGATTTTGGTCAGTTGATTTTTACCCTTGTTGCGTTTCATATACCAAATGTTTGACGTCTGGTGTGTTGTTGTTGTTTTTTTGTCTCATGATTGTTCATATGATTAGTGTTCAGTGTTTACAATATTGTTGCTCTGCACAACATGCACATTTCTCATTGAAAACATAAGATGGATATATTATTGAACAATATTAAATGTCAAAAATGATATTTAAAAATGAAGCAATTAACATAGAACCCATTGATATAACTTAAATCTTTTTGGAGTTACTTAATATGAACAGTTAATTGATTTATTGATGACATCATTTATTTACCCTCATGTTGTCCCAAACCTGCATGACTTTGGGCCAATCCCAATTCTACCCCTTACCCCTTCACTTACCCCTTCCCCTCTGTTTTGCGTGTGCACGTGAAGGGATAGGGCTGTCTCAATTCTCTTTTGGTTGGAGGGGTAGGGGTAAGGGGAAGGGCCAGATAGCCCTTGAAACGAAGATTTTTCGGGACCACACTTCAAACGAAGGGGTATGAGAAATGTACCTGCATACACCGGCTACAGAGGCAACATGACTGCCAATAATCATTTTCTTTGTCACATTCAATCTTGTGTTCATATTTACGGTCATGTTCTTCAAAGAAACAGTTGCAAAAAATCGTTAAAGTTCGTTAACAATATTACGCATGTAAAAAGCAAAAGTTTGAAGCGAAGTGGACGCGCGAATGAGGCGAATTCGCGTCCACCGCGCCGCACTAAACGCCTCATTCGCGCCGCAAGACCTTTTAACATTGAAATCACTCGCGCCAGACGCTCTATTCGCGTTTGGTGTGAACGCAGCTTTTAGGCGTCGAAGATAACGTCATCTTCGTTATTTTCTGCAAACTTCAGAAGAAAAATACAAAAAATAGCTGTAACTCACGCAAGACTACAGCTGACGACGGCATCTTGGAAGTTTGTAATAAACATTGGCGCATCTCCTGTGACGTAGGCGCTAGCGACGATGTATAATGACATGTAACGGTGTAGTAGTGGTGTCCCATTTCTTAGGGGAATATTTTCACCCCTACGCCTTGACACTCTGTTTCAAGGGGCAAGGGTTAGGGGTAGGCGAAGGGTTAGGGGTAGGCGAAGGGGTATAAAATAGAATTGGGATTGGGCCTTTGTCCATAAAAATAATGTTAGAGAGTCAAACAGCATTGGAGCCCAAAGTTCTTCAAAATATCTTCTTTTGTGTTGCACAGAAGACAGAAATGCATTCAGGTTTGAATGCACAACAGGAGGGTGAGTAAATATTGACAGAATTTCCATTTTTGGGTGGGTTAACTATCGTTTTAATGATTGAATTCAACTCAAAAGCCATGCAAACTGTTACCTTCAGGTTTCCACGAACACCTCGTTTTGTACAGTGTGCAATAGGGCTGGGTTTTAAATCCCAAGAATCGATTAGTCTATCCTGTTTTAGGTTGATGAATGAGCAAGACATTGTAGCTCGCCTCCCATCCAATAAATCGCGATAAGCTTTGTGCTTTGTTACTTTTGATATGAAACAAAAGCCGCGTTTCCACCGCAGGAACTTTCCCCTGGAACTAGGAACTTTGGGGTGGTACTCGGTGTGTTTACACCACAGGAACAGGGTCTAAATGAAGTTCCAGGTAAATATTTCCCCCTCCGAAAGTCCCTGCTCGCGAGGTAGTACTTTTTCAAAGTTCAGGAATTTTCAGGGGTGGGACTTGGGCACTGAACATGCAAATACGAACGATGGACCGACGACGAGGTTCAGGCTTTATTAAGCTTAAATTCAGAGAATGAAATCCAGTGGGAACTGTAAAGTCGCGCGCAGTCCTATGCCACCGGACTATTTGCCTAATCTTCACGGTACTTTAGACCGCGGTGGAAACGCGGCTAACAACAGGTCTGGGGGGAAAAAAGTTCCTGGGACAAATTGTTCCGGGTAATTTCGGTGGAAACGCGGCTAAAGTCTCACATTTCGCAGTAGCGCCTCAGTTTAAGAGAAGCGGATCATCTCCTCCGCTTTAGTACCAGTTACAGAAACAAATAAACATGAGTGAGCATCTGAAGGTATGTTAAAAGATAGCCAACTTACCGAAATTCGTATCATGTTTAATGTAATCGCTAAATCAGGCTACGTCTACATTAATCCGAATAGATTTTTCCTTGAGAAAATGTACTGTGTCTGATATATATCCAAAATAATCAAATTAATCAAAATCAAATCGGATCGCAAGCTTGTGAATCGAATCGAATCGTGAATATTGTGTCAATACCCAAGCATGTGTACACAAGCACATCTGCATGCATACACATACAGAGGTGCACATTCAACATTTGAATCCTGCCACAGTTTTCGGGGTTGAATTCGACATGACCTTACATAACACTAGCAGAACTCCAAAGCAAAGTAAAACTCCATCAGAATTGGAGCTACAGAAAACATTTATCACATTATGCTCTGAAGTGTTCGTGGCATAACTTAAGGACACTGAGTGCTTAGCTTTACCAATGCAGCATGTAGGACATGCAAAACTTCAGATGACTGCTCAGAGTTTATTAATTTCATAAACACATGGTTCGTGGTCCTATAAATTGATACTTCACTGCGCTGGAGCACATTCAAAGGCTTTCAACTCCTACCCATTACCCTCTCGGCCCCTGAAAATATCAGCATCCACGGCAAGAACTGAATTCTGTAACCAGATATTGAGGGTCTGGATATTGGACAGGGAAGAGTGTAATGAAAACTGCATGAGGGTCTCAGTGGAGGGTCTGGCTTCTGTGTCTAATTTAGCTCAGAACAATTCCTATTTATAAAGCACTTGGCTCTGTTGTGGGACTGGAGTTGATTAGGGAAATGTCCCGAGTAACGGGGAGTGTTTTGAAGAGATTTCTATTCACTGGTCCTGAAGCTAGTGTTCAGAGCTTGTGTCAGGGCATCTAATGGCCGTGATGAAGGAGAAATGTTCTCCTGTAGTCCCTCTATATTTTCTGAGGGATCATTAGTTTGCATCTAGTTTCATTCTATTTTCTGAGAGGGTATTTTGGGGGCTGTTATTCTATCTTTTATGCCCATTTGCATTTATAATTTTTTGGAGACGTTTTTGTCCAAAGTGACTTTAAATATGCGGGAACGTGTTTGAGGATGTCTTGAGTTGTTTGCTTTGCCATTTCTTCACAAATTCTATTCAGACCTCAAATTGTTTCTTTGCTGTATGAACAGTTGGCAGAAGATATTAAATTGGAAGTTACATTTATGCTTTTTAAAAATGTAAATAAAGGATAAAGTTCTAAAACTCAGTGCTCAGCTGCTTAAAGGGGCTATATGTAAGAATTTTCATGTATTAATCGATTTTTAATTGCATATGTGTGAACAGCTTGTAACGAAACTTAAAAAACAAGACCTTTCCCGACTTCCTAGGTTGTCTATGAAAGCCTGTAGACTGATTTTTATGTTCAGGACTAGAGAAAATCAAAAAGATGTGACATTTACACACGCTCCCGAAGGCCTCACTTCCATTCAATGAAATTAATGCTTATACAATGTTCAGAATGTTCGTTAACAGTATATCACTGCAAACGTATTTCCAACTTCTTTTTACTTTAAAGTGAAGAACAATAAAGAACTTTGCTGTGAGGACATTGAATGATGTTCAGTCTCTTGTACGTTACGTGTGCACGAGCAATAAGTTGCTGGCTGTAGTTTACTTAACGCTCACCATCGCTAATAACAAGGGTTTCTGAATTCTACATTAATGTCCATATACACTCTTAAAAATAAAGGTTCTTTATTGGCATCTATGGAACTTTTAACATCCATGGAACATTTGCATTGCACTAAAGGTTCTTTATGGTGGAAAAAGGTTCTTCAAATGTACTTCACACTAAGAAAAAAAAAGGTTATTTTAGTTAAAAGCTGTTTACTGGTAGATTCTTTTTGAAACCCTAATTTTTTAAGAGTGAAGAGTCCTATCCGTACATCATAAATGCTGCTACTCATGCAAAGTGTAGTAGAGACTTGACTTGGTGTGAGCAAGTTGCAAAAACATTGTAAATAGACACAAATATAGGCTTATAGTTATAATTGAATGAATGAAAAATATTTAATATCATCTCACAGTTTGTTGGAATGTTTTTCACTGAGCATGTGGCAATGCATTATTATATTGTCTCCTCCACTAAGAATGCATTCAATGTAGTCCAAAAGAAAATATCTCACAAAGCAGCATTACTGCCTTTTGAAAGCCTTTCAGCTTTGTAGTGTGTCTATGCATACTTGAACATGCTTAAAGGGAAAGTTCACCCAAACATTTGAATTGCCATCATTTACTCACCCTCATGTCATATTAAACCTGTATGACTATCTTTCTTCTAAGGAACATAAAGGAGATTTGAGAAAAAAAAAATTGTGTCCATGAAAAGAATAAAGTTTGGGATGTGCACGAGGCGGAGTTATTACAGCGGGGAACTATCTCTGTTCAACTATTCTTCTGCCGTGACTATAATTCACTATAGTGCCATTGCAGCAACATTGTGATTGCATTCTTAAAGGTATAGCGGAGGATCTTTCCAAATTTTAGATAAGACCCGCCCTCTCCACTTTTTGAAAAGTTTGATTGATTCACCAGAATGATTGACAATTAGGAGGACCAATAGTATAGGTTACCCACCAGGAAGTAAAACATCCTCCGCTATACCTTTAACTTGATTTATAAATTACACTGAAATGCAATGACTAAACAAAACAAAAAAATCACATTTGATCCATTACAATGTGTTAGTTAGAAGGTTTTGCGTTCACGTAATAGCATGTTTCAGGCTTAAAATGCTGCCTACGCTATAGGTTTTGGAACCAAGCCAGTGTGTTTCTTTTGTAAAACAAGAGTACTAGACCTTGAAAAGGCCATTGAGTGTGGATCAAAAGTGTTTTTCATGTATGTGTGCTCTATTCAGTGGCAGCAGTGTACTGGGTTCACCCAGAGTTAGTCTGTGTTTTCAGCGCTTGGGTGTGTGATTGTGTGTGACAGCAGCGAGTGAAGCCGAATCCTGGGTGTATGCTAAACACATTACCACAACACACAGTGAGTTTGAGGAACAAGGTGTTCGGTGGTCCTTGCATAACCATCTGTCATGATATGAGAAGGTAGAGGGATGTCAATGTCATTTATAATGTCTAGACGAGCTATTTTAGAGAGACCCTCACTGCAGTGGAACAAACGTCATGAAGTCAGGATGTACACTTCCAGAATATCCACAGCACTGGAAAGCTCAGTGGAAATGCTCATAAAATAGTTTCTGTTTGATTCTCTGAGCATGTTAAAATAAATGCATCTAACATCTTTATAGCTCACATGTTCCAGTGAGTAATGGACCATTAGGACAGACTGCAGGCCCACAGAACAGTTTGTTTCATGCTTATGAAACTTTTCTATCCAACACTAGTAATATTCTTATTGCAGTATTGCTCGTTGTTGCTCCTTATGATTCATTGCATATGCAAGACCGATAAGAGAATGTATGCAAAATTAATAAATTAATGCACAGATAACTCTAAATTTTACTTGCAGAAATGCACGTAAATGCACGCATTTTTAAAATGTTTTTTGGAAGATGTCTTTCGTGCTGATTTATTTGATCAGAAATACAGTTATATTGTGAAATGCCCTTGAATTTTCAGCATCATTACTCCGGTCTTAAGTGTGTCCTTCAGAAATCATTCTGATATGCTGATTTGCTGATCAAGAAGCATTTCTTATTATTGTCAATGTTGAAAACAGTTCATATTTTTGTGAAAAAGAATGAAAAGAAAGTTCAAAAGAACAGCATTTATTTGAAATATAAATCATTTGTAACATTATAAATGTCTTTACTGTCACTTTTATGTGTCCTTGCTGAATAAAAGTATTAATTTCTTTAAAACAAATCTACTGACCCCAAACTTTCGAGCAGTATGTACTGTATATGACGTGCACTTGAATATGTATATATAGCATTTGACGTGCAAGGTTGGCAGTTAACCATCAGCATGAGAAATCAGCCTCTAGCAGATCTACATGTAAAAATATACAGTGATAAGGTCTGTGTTGGGAGTGATCTTGTTTGGCAGTGGTGTGACATACAGTTGAATGCTGATGTTTATGTTAAGTTTTAAAGTGACAACATTTTGGAGTGACAGGAACTGAAAGGTTTACGCCCTACTTTCAGTGAGAACATCAACAATCGACCGCCTTTTTTATCTCCATAAAACGTAACGAAGCATCTACACTTCCAGGCAAAAGTGTGGACAGACCTCATTCTTTATTATGATTATTTTTCACATTTTAGAATTAAAAGTAAAGGCATCTAAACTATGAAATAACATAAACCTAAATGGATCAAAACATGACAGAAATGAAAACTCTAATACTTGAGCTTCTTCTTTGCTTTCTCTAGATGTTCTCTCAAACAACTTCAAGAGGTTCATCCTATATATATTCTTAAATGCTATTGAAGGAATTGCAGCCGGGCGCTTTGGCTGCTTTTTCTTCACTATTCGGTACAATGACTATTCATCCATTAAAAATATATAAATAATATTGGGGTTGCAAAGAAATTCATAAGTAGAAAATACATTTAGATTTCTTTACCAATCACATTTTAGGCATGTAGGCCTTTAGATCAAAAATGTTTTTAAAATCATGAAAAACATAAATTCAGAAAAGTGTGTCCAATGTTTTGACGTGTATCCAATAAAGTGAGTTTGGGGAAGATTATATGTTTAATATAAGACAGGATAAGTGTCCGGGATAGTTGTTTAATGTACATTTTATGTAAATTAAATGTTATTTATTATAATTTCATTGCAATTTATTTTGGTGCCACTAGTGTGACATGCCACATTTTGGCTTTAAATACAGTATATACAAGAAAGACTTAAAGGAACTCGCCGACTTTTTGGGACTTTAGCTTATTCACCGTATCCCCCAGAGTTAGATAAGTCCATACATACCCTTCTCATCTCCGTGCGTGCCGTAACTCTGTCTGACGCACCCACCGCTAGCCTAGCTTAGCACAAAGACTGGAGTATATCACTCCGCAGAAGTAGCAGTGCTTCGCCTTCTGAGAATATAGTTCCCAGTGTGTATACGGTTAGAAGATGGCTGTGTCTCATGTGACCTTTTTATGTGTACACGCTGTGACTATACAAATCACAACATGTAAATAGGAAAATGTTGGCGTTATTTTGTCACTTATAGGGAGCAGTATGCTAGCTGGAGCCGTTTACCTCCAGTCTTTGTGCTAAGCTAGGCTAGCAGTGGGTGCGTCAGACAGAGTTATGGCACGCGCGGAGATAAAAAGGGTATGTATGGACTTATCAAACTCTGGGGGATACGGTGAATAAGCTAAAGTCCCAAAAAGTCGGCGTGTTCCTTTAACAATATTGAAATTCAAGATGTAAGAAAGAAGACCAATTGAAAGACTTTGAGAATAGATAGCACAAATGCAACTGCAAAATTGAGTCTGAATGAACTGCAGAGGTTTATTATTTAGAGTTAGAGGTTTAGAACAAGAATATTTGAGGAATATCAATAAAGTCCTGCTTTAATGTGTTTACAGATTGGACTATTATAGTAATTTTGACTGTAATAAGAACAAGCAATATAAAATATGAAGCTAAGTTGTGCAGAGCCACAGACCACAGGGGTTTTATCAGACGGACCAAGGAAAAGCTGGTCAGTCTGACTTAGTGTGTCTTCAGCTTTTCCGGTGTCATTAAAATGTCATTCTGAACATGTTCTAGTTGAATATGTAACTTACTGTCAGTCTTAGATCTTGCTGTTGTTTTTTTGTTTTGTAAACTAATCATGTATTTTCACCACACAGCTCGACACCTGCTCTTAAATGCTGATAAGCTTGTTTTCCATCAGTATCACTTTCAGCCCTCACCCAACACCTGACTGAAAGTGTAGAGAAACTAAAAAACATTCGCCATTTCAAGCAAACACACACAGAACCTCCCAAACACACCCTATAACTGTTATTGCTACGGCCCCACCAAGATGCAAAACCACTAAGAACATTAGTGCCGCATTTTTAGCTCCGGTTCACACTGTGTTTTCACAGCGTAACTTGAACATTTCCACATTAGGACTTTAACCCTCAGAGATTCACTGTCAGAAAATTGCAAAGCTTCTTTAAAGCGATTCAGTCATGTCTACTTTCACTAATTATAGGTAAATATGACATAAAACAGTAAATAACTTTATGAAATATTATATAATGTTTACCATTTAAATCTCCCAGCATGCCGTACTCTTAAGAAACGTAAGTTTGGTCAAGAATAAAATGGAATACATGGAAAATTAGAATTAGCAATGATTGAATTGCCTCGTTAAAAAATGTGCCCTGGAGCGTCTGCGCACAATCGTTTTATTTGTCGTTAAAACCTCAGACCGATGCGTCATCATTGTCTCAATTATCCGTCTGAAAGCGTGCAAGACCGATACGCGACGGAGACTCTTCTACCATGAGAACTCTCACACACAGACAAAAATCCTTAATCGTCTTCAAAACGTCTCCCTTCCTCTCTCCCTTATTTGCCAGAGTGCAATAAAACAAGTTAATTATGGCGTTGAAAATATGAGGATAATGATAGGATATAAGATGATGGTCGCCCTGAGGTTATGAGTTCTTGATTCTCTCTGTTCCTTTTTGTTTTTTTTGCTTGCTAAATCCAAGGCGCCCTTCCCAGAAAAAGCTGAAGTTGTTTACAAGCGGTTTATTGACTTGTGTTGGATGATGGGAGATTTTCAGGTTGATGTTTGTGTAAGGATACAGCTTAGAGTTCTTTTAGTGAATAAATATTTCAGATGATTATTTCAATGCATCTGTGGTTCACTCTAGTTAGAATGCCATAAGATTATTTTTTCTGTCTTCTTTAAAAAAAAAAGAAGGAATAGTCAATGTTTTTCCTCCATGAATCACAAAAGGAGATGTTATTCAGAATGTCCACGCTGCTCTTTATCATATATCAAACAAGAAAATTGTTGGGTGGGACTTTATTTTATCTAACTTATTGACTGGATAGTAAAAAGTGTCTCTATATGGCAGGTGGTTTGAAGGAAGAGGTTGAAAATTAACGGGGCCTCATACAGAAATGTAATATATGTCAATATATGTAAATTACATGTCAGTGCCCATGTATGTCTGCTGCCTATATGAGAATATATGCAAAATTAATATATGTAAAACACATAGACATATATGAAACATATATTTCAAAATATAGCAAAAATCAGTAGCACCTCAATGCAGTACACGAGATCCGGGGGGCGGAGTTGGATCCAGATATAAGGGGTGGAGATTGGTAGGTTTAGGGGTGGGTTTAGGGATTAAGGGGTGGAGATGGGTAGGTTTAGGGATGGTTTAGGGA
Source organism: Leuciscus leuciscus (assembly GCF_965113295.1). Lineage (NCBI taxonomy): Eukaryota > Metazoa > Chordata > Actinopteri > Cypriniformes > Leuciscidae > Leuciscus > Leuciscus leuciscus. Next base: position 4,859,350 of record NC_138746.1, read on the forward strand.
TCAGGGGGTGGAGATGGGTAGGTTTAGGGGTAGGTTTAGGGATCAGGGGGTGGAGATGGGTAGGTTTAGGGGTAGGTTTAGGGATCAGGGGGTGGAGATGGGTAGGTTTAGGGGTGGGTTTAGGGATTAAGGGGTGGAGATGGGTAGGTTTAGGGGTAGGTTTAGGGATCAGGGGGTGGAGATGGGTAGGTTTAGGGGTAGGTTTAGGGATCAGGGGGTGGAGATGGGTAGGTTTAGGTATATGTAAGGTGGGAGGAGTTGGATCTAGATCCGACTCCTCCCCGTGGATTTCATGTTCTGCAGTGAGGACCATCTCGCAAAAATGGCCGTTTTCATGTAAGTGCCATATATGTATCTTATATCTGAATGCCTTGTAATTAAATGCCTATAGTTGGAGATTTTGTGTCTGTATTGTGTGAATACCAAATATAGTATTTTTAATACAATAATGCAGTGTTTTCTTTGTCAGACAAATACATCCACAAAGTACCATAACCATATGCCACAGCTTTAAAAATGCATCAGTATCACATGCATGTATGTTTACATACATTTATTAAATATGTGGAAAACAAAGATGTATGTCACATATTTATACTTAATGTTGTCCATATATGCGAGAAACCAATACTATACTGTAATATATGCAGATATATGGTATCATATATGGATGAACTCAAATATTTTCTTCACATGTTTGGACACATAAATGTTCATATATGTTGCAGGCATATATTGTGTTCTCAGATAAGTCAAATATATGTATAGATATATGTTATGCTATTTGAAATATAAGTACATATATGGCCATATATTACATTTTTGTATGGTGACATCAACGGCAAAGGAAAATTGTTTGAAATTGGTGGAGCAAATTATCACATGTATAAAAAGATAAATTACAATCTTTTTGATTTGGAATAACATGCATGGATGAATCATCCATAATAAGACCAGTAACGTACATTGTGGAAATATATAGCCTCTGGTTTGATTTCATGTTGGACTTTGAAGTCGCAAGCTAAATAGACAAAAGCACAAACATCCAATTTCATGAAGTGTGCATTTTAGATGGGCAGCCCTTAAACTACAGTAATCTAGCATCTTTGAACAGTTCATAAACTATAGGGAACTTGCGAAGGTGGCCTTTTTATTCATCTGATGAGTTAGTGATTTTAATTCACGAGTGAACTAGCTTTAGATTTAATGTCTGGCATAATTTATTCTTCAATTGCGCACGTGCTTGACCTGAGGTAACACAACAAATGTGTTTGTGTGTTTATGGAGCTGCTGCAGTTCCTTATTTGAGGAAAAGCCCCAGACAAACAGACAGGGATTCCCCTTTCTCTCTCTCTCTCTCTCACACACACACAGACACACACACGCGCGCACGCTTTCTCTCTTCCCATTCATCTGCCCTTCCGTGTCTGGACTTTGGTCAGGCTGTCTGAATCGCTCTCACGACATTCCCACAGAAGTTGCAAAATCTCTCACACTTTCTTTCATTCTTGCAGACAGATGACAGACATCGTGCTGCTGACTCCTTATGTCACAGTGATGACTTTGTGATTTCGTTACATCTAGAAAACTTCATGACTAATTTTTACACTGTCACTTCCTGTTGGACATTCCATGCTTCGTTTATCTGTCGTCTCTTTGAAAGTGCAAAAGCCAAATGTAGGAAGTGAATTTAGAGACAACGTTTTACAGGAACAGTCGCCCTAATGCAGGTTTTAACTGCTTTTTTCCACATGAACTGAGCAACTAAAAATGTACCAGCAAGAAATATTTCTTTATGGCTATTCAAATTTAATTATTTTTAATTTTGCAATGTTTCTTTTTTTATTTTATATATATATATATATATATATATATAAATATATATATATATATATACAGGTATATATATATATATATAGACATGTATATGGCTATGGCCATAAATATATTAGATGTATAATATTTCTAATTTATATAGGCCTATATATAAATTATATAATATATAATCAAATTTAATTATTTTTAATTTAGCAATGTTCATATATATATATATATATATATATATATATATATATATATATATATATATAAACATTGCTAAATTAAAAATAATTAAATTTGAATATATATTATATAATTTATATATAGGCCTATATAAATTAGAAATATTATATGATAAATACTTTTGTTTTTATGAATTAATTCATAAAATATATAATACAGTATAATATAAAATATTTATTGTTATTATTATATATAATTGGATTATTTTATCAAATAATTATATTATTATATAATACTACTAATAAAAATTATATTATAAATATGATTTAATTTAATAAATACACTTTTGTGAATTATTTCCTAATGGCAGTTATTCAGCTCTTTTTCATATTGTTTGGTGGCTTAATGCATGGAATATTCCATATGTGTCTCAACAGAGTTCACAACAGATGAATATATTCTTGTATTCTTTGGTATACGCTTACTTTAATTTGTACTTTACCGAATTTATTATATTGAATTTCCTAATGAAGTCACAGGCCAGCTGGCAAGTCATTTTTTATTTATTATATCATTTATGGGTTGGTACTTCAGAAGATCAGCACATGTAATGTTTTAAAACTTCATTATTTTCACATTTACTTCTTAGGAAAAATATGTTTGCAAGCGAATATTAGCTCAGCAGTGTGAAAACACTTTTACCGGCCACTGATAGGAAGTCAAACTTGGCAAGCCCAATATGAGTGATTAAGCATGCAGCAAGTCTGTTAACAAGCTCATTTTAAAACTCAATGGTAAAGACTCTCAAATTGTATTAGCTTAATTAACAGTGGACAGAACAACACCTTCCAGAACATTGACTGAGTTTACAAATACACCAGAAGAGGGCTTGTTGGCATCAGTCATTAAGGAAAGTTGTTTAGAGGCAGAATAGGTGAGACATTTAGTTCGAGGCCATATTTGAAATTCAGAGACTTTCAAAGTTTGCAGCATATTACAAATGTGGAAATCATTAAAATGATTACATTTTTATGCACTTAGCAAATGCTTTTTTCCCAAACGACTTGCATTGCATTTGAAGGTCTACATTTTAGCAATGAATTCATTCCCTGTGAATCGAACCTATGATCTTGGCGTGTTACGTTGTGCATCTGCACCTTGTGCGTTGCAGTCAGAAAATCTGCATCAACATAATAATGCGTGTTCACAGCGTGCGTTCGTGTGCACATGCTCTGACAAGCGTGCTGTTTTGATGAATTCCTCTGTTTTATGTCGACCTACTTTTTAAATTCCATCATTCCTTTCATATACAGCATACCTCCTCCCTCTCAGACGCTTGTGAGATGGAGCGCTTCGTCTGAACAAAAAAAAAAAGATAAACATGTGGCTTTTGTTGCAGGCATAAATGAACGACAGCATTCCGCATGAAACCACATGAAAGGCCTCCCATATCTCACACCATTTCTCCTCTTTCTTTTCTGCAACTTTATCTTGCTTTCAATTTTCTTTTTTGCTCAGCATTTGTTTTCCTCTCATGGTTTGAACTGCCCATTTCATATCTATCAATATGCCAATCCATTCATCCATCTATCCATCTATCCATCTATCCATCTATCTATCTATCTATCTATCATCTATCTATCCATCCATCCATCCATCCATCCATCCATCCATCCATCCATCCATCCATTCATCCATCCATCCATCCGTCTCTCTATCCGTCTCTCTATCCGTCTATCTATCTATCTATCTATCTATCTATCTATCTATCTATCTATCTATCTATCTATCTATCTATCTATCTATCTATCTATCTTTTTCGCCTTTCTCTCTGTCTCTCTCTCTGTCTGTGTGTTCCGGCTGAGAGAGGCCCCACCGCACGCAAAAACAAAGGGGCATTGTATTCTGGGTAAAATGTGGTAAGCAGACGCTGGTGGACGGCCCTAGCGGTTGCTGGCAGGCAGACACACTTCCTAACGCTGCCGGCACATGAGCTCTTGTTTTGGGAAAGCCCTGAGTTATGGCGGCTGTGGCGAGGGGCATTTATGAAAGCGGGACATGGCTTATTTTGGGAGCCAGTGGGGTGGAGTGTGAATTTAGGCCCCACCGCAAGGTCACTCCATCTCTTTCTTTCTCTCTCCCTCATTAAGACACTCGTACATCCATCTATTGTCAGGGTGGGACCACCGTGTGCCCAGTGAAACTCATCTCTCACTTACTCCATCAAAATGGTTCCATCAAGTCTGAAAATACATCTCAGTGCAGTGGCTCAGGGGGCTTTGAAGTTTTCCTAGAGGGTCAGATTTCCCAGCGGTGGTGGTGGATTACTGCGGTTCTGCTGTAAAAATAGAGCTGCATAATAGAAATGCATGCCAAATGAATTATTATATAGATAGATTATAAAGATGTATTATATAGAAATGGAATATCTTTCAATTAAGGACATTTTTTTAGTCCCCAAAGATGATATTAAGGGGGAAAACGGTCGTTTTAAAGGTGGTGTGTGTAATCTTTTAAATACTTTATTCTTTATCCATGCTTAATGTGGAGAAACTATAAATAGCCATTTGCAAAGCTTGAGGCACTGTTCAAAACATTGTTCTGTGTGTTCAAGCATCACAACCAGCCAAACCCAGCAACACTGAATGAACCAATGATGTGTGTTTGGGAGCAAGACAATCTATTAGCTGACCAGCTGCAGTTGGTGCTCAAGAAACCAGTTTGAGACCAATCAATATTTTGTGTCATGGAAATTACACACTTCACCTTTAAAGGATACATCTTATAATATATATAAAACTTTGTAATAGTACCTAATACCTTATAACTCAAGGTTTACATCAAAGAAAATTATGCCTGCTACAGATTTCGGCAATCCTATAAGATGATTACAAATCACACTGTAGTGTACGACATGGATCAATCAAAAAAAATGTGGGTACAACATGTATGTAGACTGTACGATGATGACACCAATTGATTCGTAGGCAACGAATCAAATTAGTATTCGATTATGATGATTAAAACGTCATCAGCATGTGCTCTAAACAAATAGAGCAAGATTAATCGCACTTTGGCAATTGTGGTTATTATGCGCGCTGAAAAAAAAAGAAGAGGAAGCGAAAGAGGAGATTATGGACGTGATCATGGCTAGGGAAAAGAGGCCAACTTGGCATGCCAATCTTGCAAATGAAGCTTGAGGTAAGTAGGAGTTTTAGTTTTAGTGTCAGGTCGCATTGATTAATATACCATTTCATATTGTATTTTTATTCTGACACTGTTAATTATCACAGACTATCTTTGGTCGCAAGACTGTGACAACAACCGTCTTTGAACCTTCATCACTGTATGACGAAGTACCACCGTTTAGGAGCCACAACCACAGAAATCACCATGATTGATCATCTATAGTCTGGGACCGCCCAAAATTGGCATTAGAATCAACCATAAGAAGTGGTCTTTGAAGAAACCCTCAACACACAAATTCCCACGCTAAAGGTTGTGTGTTTGAGATAATGGTGATGACTTTGTGTGAATGACATCATAAACGTACGACAGAGTCATGGTGATTCTCATGTGTTGTGAACTCATAAATGAATGCCACTGGTCAACCACAGTCACAGACGCAAAAAGTGCTGGGTCAACGGTATGATTAATGAAACGCTGTACATTGTCTGACCACATATGAAAGAACATTTTGAAGAAGCAGACTTGAAGAGTCTGAGAAAGTGACTTTTTGGCTTGTTTTAAATGAGATACATTTTGGTGGGAAAAATCGTGCTGTTCGTTACTTCAGTGAAATGTGTTGAAGTCGTTTTATGCAGTGGTATCAAGACTGTTTAGAACCTTAAGACTGGTGTGGTATTTTTAAAAGGATTCTAACCCATAACCCATAATTTGCACCCAAAAAAAAAAAAGGCATAATTTAGTTTTATATGCACATTGTACACCCTTTCTCTGGCTCATAGAATTAAATTGATTATTTTCCTGCTGTGCCTTTTAGACCCTTATAGTATGTAAACTTCCTCTGCACATTTTTAATGAGAATAAAGCACTGTGCTGAACTTCTGCAGAATCTTTTTGCTGGGGTTTTCTTGTAGAATTTTCTGTCTTTTGTAGATTTTAACTGCCAAACACGTAATTACTGTAGATCACAGATTCAGTATCATAGCATCAAACACATAGTGAGAGACAGTCATCTCACGAATGTGTGTGTGTGTGTGTGGGCATGTGAGTGCAAATGGGCTTGCATGTGTTTGTGTCTTTGACAGATCATGAGCAAATATAAGTGATTCAACCTGACGAATCAAAATACTATAAAACTCAAAACTGACTTGGTGTTGATGTTTATGAGGACTTGTTATGCACATTTAAAACAAGCAGAAAGAGCCAGGGAGACCGTGCATACACTGGCACATGTGATGTTTGCAAATCAGAACTTACTTTGATGTTTCCTGTGTCTCCAGCCAATGATGTTTCAGAAGCCTCGCTTCAGCTGATGCACAGGCCGTAGCCTCCTCTAGGGGCCAAGAGGGCGACTATACCACCATGAAGTTAGTCCAAATCCAACTGAAAGAGGAAATGACATTCCATAAAACAGCATTTGATTTATTTCTCAAGGGAGGCATTTTTCTCAGACAGTTCTTCCTGCGGAGTCTCAATATTCCTAACAGCGTAATAAATCTTAGTACTTTTCTACCGCAAACATTAACTCGGATCTCTCTTTGTAAAACACTTCCTGCATGCTTCATGAAAAACAGACTGTTTTGATGACACGGCCCATTATGCATTTTCAGTGTTATGTCACATATATGTTCTCTGAGCATTCTTAGTTCATAAACATTACTTGTAAAATAGAAACTTCTAGTGCATTCACCTGTGCAAAAAAAAAAAAAAACACAAATTAATATTGAATGAGAGATAATAATGAATGAGACACTGGTGTCATAGACAGACACTGTCATCTGAACCCATCAGATATTTCATAGAGTAAGGAGTTTTTAAAAAGTTTTTTCATCCTAGACTAGTTCCTGAGTGGAAATATGGCTTTAATTCTGTTCTGTGATGGAGTGAGCGCTTCTGGAGAGAAATACAAAATAATTGTTTGTTTTACATTCGCTGAAAAGATCCATATACGCTTTGAATGCCGTCATCTGTAATATTTCTGTGCAATAACAATTCAGATTCATCCATCAGCAAAATATGCTTTGATCTGACATGCTTTACTTAAAATATAAAACAAATCATGGCTTAGAGTGAATCATTCACCACAAGCTTCACTGTATTTGACAAAAGACGGTAAACTAAGCTTCGTTACAGTCAACGGCACCGAGAGCGTTTATGTATCCTATTAATATGAGCGTGCATTTATGTTTTTTCCTCATTTGAATGTACATTTTATTTACGCTGTATTAGCGGCATGCAATGAAAATGAAGAGATGACATCACAAAGATGCATTGCACTCTAGATAGGACACTGTGATGATGTCATGGGGACACCTGATATGAGGTGGGGCTGAAATTCAAGCATGTAAACGGGAGATTTAGAGTTGACTGCAGGTCATCCGTGCTGCTTTCTCAGGCAGACAAACCCACAGTTGAAACACAAGGAGACACTGTACGGAAGGAATGCTCTCTGCGGCTTCCAGACTTGCTCCCTCTGTAATTTGTAAATGTACAGAAATGTGCTGCCGCCCACAGAGGGGGGAAGATAGCAAATCCACAGACTTATGTCAGCATTTTATGCCCCGATTTGATTTTTATCTGCGGGTATGGAGACCTGTGTGTGTGTGTGTGTGTGTGTGTGTGTGTGTGTGTGTGTGTGTGTGTGTGTGTGTGTGTGTGTGTGGGTGTGTGTGTTCGGGGGGTGATGACCAATAAAGTAATGTTTTACCAGAGCATTTTGGGCAAATATCTGTGGTTTCTTCTGATTCAGAATTATTCAGACTGTCGTGCTGCTTTTGCAAGAAATCTAAGTGGGTTCATTTGAGTGTGTGTGTGTGTGTGTGTGTGTGTGTGTGTGTGTGTGTGTGTGTGTGTGTGTGTGTGTGTGTGTGTGTGTGTGTGTGTGTGTGTGTGTGTGTGTGTGTGTGTGTGCATGCTTTCATCATTAACTTTTGAGACATATGAAGTTATTTTTAACTTGCTATTGGATAAAGAGTAAATAGGTTGGCATGTGAACGTCTTTGTTACAGGGTTCAATGGGGTGAAAAGCCTAAGGAAAATGTGTTTTGTTTTGTGGTCTCAGAGTGTATGACCATTGATATACAGTATACTTTATATATATTGATTGATACATCAATTTGTGTCAAAATTATTTGTTTCGATGTAAGTTTTGATGATGGCAGAAGGGAGCGGAAGGCCTCTGGTTTGGCTGTATATTGAGTAGATATGGTCAAACGTGATTTGCAACAAATGCATGATATTTTTGGAATAACATTTAAGTATAAAATACTCCACAATAATCACATCAGCAATGGTTAAACAATGTTCTGTTTATTCAACCACTTTTGGCCCTCAAGTATTTTATACGAGTATTGTTTTTCTTTTAGTAGGGTGTATGTCTTGGAGCTGCAGTGTTAGTATAAGCGTATATTACAAATTAATGTCCTATGATTGGAGCAGACAGTGTGTGAGCCGTATTTGCACATCCTTTGCAATAAATCTATTCCCTCCCAATTATGGAAAGCAGTTTGTTGATGTTCAGGCATACTGTATCGATCCTGTGCCAACCAGTCTTAAAAAAAATTAATTAATTGTGCCTTTTGCAGAACAATTACTTTAATATATTTTAGAAAATGTACTACTTAGAATAATTCCCTTGTTTATTACATCATACTTATCTAAAATAAAGTATATGGGGTTTTACTTTAATCATCAGATCATTTAATCTTTCATACTATTTACTTTTTGTAAATGAATAGTTCATTTTATAATCAGTCTGCATTTTTGCACGTCTGAAAGGGAGAGGACATTTATTTTCTTAAAAAAGAAAACCTTACGACATGACATGCAGTGACTTCACGAATCAGGATGTTTGTGCAATGCATAGTGACAAACAGGTTTAGGAAAGAGCTGTGTCGGATTTAGATGTTGTTTAGTGTTTTGGGGAGAAAATAAAATCAAAAGGATCTTTTACTCCTGGATGCATTTAACCCCATCGTACCCTTGTTAAGAATGATGGCATGTGGGTGCTCTCTGAGTCTGTGACTGGAATATTTTTCACTGTTTGAACTTGAGGCTGTTTTTGAGGGCTCGTGCCTCTTTGTATGAACTCACATCATTCCTCAGCGCTTGATTACTCGATGTGTATTTGACGCGGGCTGTAAGCGCAGATCGCATATCAGAGGGGCGCGCGTCATTAGGGAGGGCACGTTGCTGCGCGACTGTAACCGTAGAAACTGCGCGCGGAGTCTGAATATGACAGGCGCGCGGAGTCAGTCTGAGCGCGTGCGGTCACATATTAATAATAAACAGATGCTGAAAAATCACCGATATATGCATCCACAACCACCCCTGACCAGCTTGTGTTTGGGGAGGTTTCTTGGCACCATCGTGTTCAGAATAACAATTTATGTTCACAGTGTCCTTGTGAAAGTATAGCTTGTTCTTTTTTTTAGAGCTGAATCAGTATATAGGTTTCAACAGTTTGTTTGTTTGTTTTTAAAGATGACTGGCGTATAGAAAACTGGCGCCAAAGCATAGCTCATTTACGCGGCGCGAGACTATAATCATATTGTCAGATTGCGCTCCAAAAAAATTATTTATATACATGTAATCATTTAGCAGACGTTTAAAAATTGTCCACGAATATATTTCTATACTACAGCATATATTAGGCTATATTATTATGATATTACTATTACTAATTATTAAGAACAACAAGCGCGCAACAATATAATGCAGCAATTCCCTTCATATAGGCCTATTTGAAGTGCATGCTTAATTTGTTCCTTAGAAATTATTATTTTTCTATTAATTTAACAGAATCACTGTGATGCAAATTGTGACTCAGTCATTGCTGTGATTAATCAAATTATTCTGCTTTATGTAAAGTGGTTAGTCAGTGTGCAACACGTCAACATGTGCATATTAGCCTATACTCAGTGCAGCGCAATGCAATGAGCGGGTGGAAATGTGAAGGCGTGAAAAGAGGAAGATGTAAATCCTCCGAGCAGATGTTGATGAAAAATGCTAATGATCTTGAGATGTATAATGTGCATATTTTTTTGCTCACTTGGACCATTAGTGTGTGGGTGAGACTTTGACTCTTCTGTTCTATATTCACATGATTTCCTTACGTCGAGATCAGAATAAACTTACAGCATTAATGCTATGATAACAGAAAAAAAAAACAGTCAGATAATAATAATAATATTATTATTATTATTATTATTATTATTATTATATCTACACGGCTGTTTTTTATTTTATTGTATTTAATTCTAATTATTAAGCACACACACACACACACACACACACACACACACACACACACACACACACACACACGTGTATTTTATTTTCGTTTGTTTGTTGTCGTTGTGTTTTAAGTGAGTGGATGTTCTCTCATAACCAAACGCTGGTTTCAAACTGAGCTCATCTTTAGCATGTAAACCCGCAGAATTCTGCCTCGAATCCTGCCAGCACGAGTCAAACCTCAAGCCCACTGCTCATACAAGCTCTCTGAAACACACCCTCGATCTCCGTCGCAGAATGAGCACATAAATAATCGGAATAATATTAATGACCATTACGAATTAATCTACTGTTAAATTATGACTACTGTAAAGACATTTCTGTTGGCTTTATGTGCAGTCAATAAATCATTTTAAAATTGTAAAAAAAAAAAAACTAAAAAAACATTTAATAATTCAATTTGTGTTGCGAATCATTTACGACCAAATTCAAAAAGAAATATGTTAATTCTGATCGCATTTGAACTCGGTATTAAATATGCACTATGCAATATCCTATATATAAAATAGTGTGTTTGTGTGTGTGTATATATATATATTGTATTAGCTGTCTGGTCATTTGTGGAGTGAGAAGACATCTGTTTTCCCCGCACTCACACCTGAAACAATGCGTTCATGACCTGTTAATCACCCAGTTAATAAATTTGTTTGTATTGTCGCGATTTTAGCGTCAGTTTTACAGAAAATTGTCTGTATCATCACGAAAAACCTTCGAAAGACACGGAAAAAATGCTTAACTCTACATAAAAAAATATGCATTAGGCAATATCAGCTGACCAACAGTAACGGCGATAATCGCTTTATTTCTGTCAGTCTATTTTCTGCCTTTCTCTCTGTCTTTTTCCCTCCCATTCAGTGTCAGTTTAATGTTGCTTTACACCACTTTTTGAGGAGCCACTGAAGGTTTTTAAACGACAAATGCGCCAACTAGTGGCGACAGCGTGAGCGCAGGGTGTGTCAACCACACAAGAACTCATTAGATTATAATTAAATACCATATGAGACTTATAAAATACATTATCATAATTATTGTTGTTCTGTTATAATGGGGCTAACCCATTAATTCATTAATTCAATTAATTTAGCACAAGATGCATGGAAGATATAGACATTTCTCAACATTATTAGTTTTTATGGGCAAAAATATTTGTTTGAATGTTATCAAAAAATGTAAGGTTGCCACTAAATGTGTTTAATTATTGTTGTTGCTGCTGTTTTAGCCTCCTAATTTAAATATATATATTTTATTTTTTATTTTTTTTGTTGAAGCAAAAATTAAGGTTAATTAACTTTTTATTCTTGGATATATATTTATATATATATATATATTTGTTTTGTTTTTTTATTATTATTTTACAAAAACAATAAAGATAAACTGCCACACAGACAAATTCTAAATAACTTCAACAGAAAATATTTTGTCTGTGGTTTTTAAAGGTTACACCTGGCAGACTAAACCTACCATTATGTGCCATAACATGTGAGGGGAGGATTCAAATATTTATTGATAGTTCATTAAGTACATCGCTGATACTAATAGAGGAGCTTTCAGTTTTGCTTCGGCGCGTTTGATGAGTGACTCAAACCCCGCCTTGGTCGCTGATTGGTCGGTTGGACCAAAGCCCTGATCGCTGATTGGTGGAGCGCTCAGCGCACTCCAGGCTATAATGAGATGAGTAAATAACTCTTGTCTGCATAAGCGCAGAGCGCCCCGTTTTGCATTCAGGCACGTCTGACTAACAGAAACGTTTTTCTCGATTTTACTCACTTTTTACGCTTGAACATTCATTTGGAAACAGAACATTTTACAACTAAAGAGGACTTTATTGCAGAAACTCTTCTGAAACTGGGATTAATTTGTGTGGACTTTATTTTCGGAGACTCTGGACTGATAGGACGGAAAGTGTCGCTCTGAAAGTAAAACTGACATCCAGGAGCGGCACAGACCTGCCGTACACACACTCTGGAATAAATGCTATTTAATACGTGCATTTAAAATAACAGTTCCATATGCTTTGAGAGGCATAGTTAAAACAGTTCAATATCTCTTCTATCGTGCAGCACGAGAGTGTGTGCGCGCGAATGTGTGTGTGTGTGTGCTTGCGGTTTTTAGTTTTTTGCTGAAGTCAGTGGGAAACTCGAGCACACTTTAACGCTTCTGCATCCTTTGTGCGGCACTGAAACGCAAAGTAAACGGTCACGGAGGAGTTTTCCGTGTTCACTACCACGGACTTTCTGTACTTACTTCACTTTGGGCGCCTGAGCTCTTCGCGGGGTCTCACTTGTAATCTGTTGTGATGCATATTCCCGTAGACCCGACCACGAGCAGACGGTTCACGCCGCCCTCCGCCTCGTTCCCGTGCCCTAAAGTGACCGAGAACCCGAATATGAACGCATCGGGTCCGCTGCGGTCCGGGCGGCCCGTGGAGACCCGCTCCGTGGTGGACGTGCTGGCCGATCACGCCGGAGAGCTGGTGCGCACGGACAGCCCAAACTTTCTCTGCTCGGTCCTGCCGTCACACTGGAGGTGCAACAAAACTCTGCCTGTGGCTTTTAAGGTAAATTATTTTCTGTAATATAACTTATTTCACGGCTAGATTAAAAAGTCAGTCAACACACGCCAAATATCTGCTCTGCTCGCGCTCTCCTGAAGAGATAACCATAGCAACAGCAGCAACTGCGCGAGCGTTTTCCGTTAGAAGCAGTAACATTGGATAGGAACATCAACAAATCAAGTACTATTTTTTATTATACATTTTTACATAATATATATCATTATCTGGTAAAAGATTTTGTTCTGTTTTTTTGTTTTTAATATCTGTAAGATAGTTGACGTTTGGTTAACTATAGGGGCGCCAAAATACAATTATGTTGCGCGAGCCAAGGCTACTGATAAAAAAAAAAAAAAATCCTTTAAAAAGTCAACTTACCTGAACGTCACTGAATACTTCAAACACTGCTTGCAGATTTTATCTATTTATTTGATCTATATCTATTTTTTTTCCTTCATTTATTTATTTTGATAGCGTGGTGACATAATTCTGCTTGTCTGATAATATGAACAGAATTTGAACAAATCACGTCAGAGACATTTCGGCACATTTTTCTCTTTTCTCTGCATGGAATTTTATTATTTTTATTTAATTGTAAATATAGCATTTTTTTTTAATAACTATCGCATCAACGATATTTAGGTTATAATGTTTTATTTGCGAAAATAATATATTATTATTAGGCTATATGCAACTGATATTCATATCTAAATTGTATTAATTTTATTTGCCATACAAACACAACCGTGAAATTGTCAAAAGTAATTTAAATAAAATTGCTCCTTACAGATTATATCTGAAGGAAGCGATGTTCTTGCAGAGCTAATCATACACATCTAAATATTAAATGCATTTCAGTGTACGCCTATATATTGAGTAAGATTATGTTGTAATAATTATTTTGTAGGGTTGCTTGCAACCGGGATTTGTTTGGTTTGGGGTTTGGGGTTTATTGGGTTTGTTTTGTGTTGTTGATTAGGTTTGTTGGGTTTGTCTGTGTGTTTATTATCAGGTGGTGGCTCTTGGTGATGTTCCTGACGGGACCCTGGTTACGGTGATGGCGGGAAATGATGAGAATTATTCCGCGGAGCTGAGAAACGCGTCTGCCGTCATGAAGAATCAGGTGGCGCGGTTCAACGACCTGCGCTTCGTGGGAAGGAGCGGGAGAGGTGACACATCTACCAATCTGTTTATCTGTCTGTGATCTGATGCATGCATGTTGTTAAAATCCAACAACATTGTGATAAAAAAAGAAATGAATTTAAAGCATAGCATTTTTCTTCATTCATACAAAGACAGGACACAACTTGAACTCCTTTAAATGCATAAACAGCCATGCATTTAAACTTGTAATGAAGATTTAGTCTACAAATAAGGCTAAGGAGTTGTGGAGCAAAGGCTAAAACAGCATTCTTCAGTTACTTGTCCCAGAGAAATAATTTCCCCACTGCAGAATTTTCTTAAACGATTTGAGCTTTACAAACCATCTTGTTTACACACCTAAAAACACCCTACCTCTTACATAGCTCACATTCTTTCACAAGCTTTTCCTTCTCGTCTTTTTCCTCTTGGCCCCGCTCCTCGCACTCACATTTTTCCTGTAAATGTTTCACTTTAAATAGTTGCAGACGGATGAGTGGAAAGCGCTGCAGTGTGCGAATTAAAAGTACCTTTCATTTCTGCAGTCAATTACCCCACCCTCATAGCCCTCATACAAGCCACGGCTTTCTCCCCCTCAAAGCGCAGCTTCATTGCATTTAGAGATCACACACGCACACACACACACACACACACACACACACATGCACACAGACACAGTGGAGTCCCGGGAACAATCTGGAACACATTGTCTGACTAATCCACATCATAAACGCATTTGAAAGCGCATCAAAGCTGTAGTGCTGTCTCTTTTCAGAGGAAACTCATTCATTTCTCCCAGCTGTATGTGACCCACCTCACTGGGATTGTGCATGAATCTTTTATTTCATGCAGCCTATGGGAGTTTCTATCTTTACCTTAGGGCTTTTCCGGTGTAGGCAACTTTATATAACAGTCATTTTTTACAATCGAAAAGATAGTTCGTAGATAGTCCTGTACGCCACTTTCCAGATTAAGCTAAGAAAAATGATGCAAATGTCATATGAAGATTATTTTGTCATCGGCACATTGCTAAAATACTGACTGCATAATATTTGTTATTGTTGTAAACCACAAATACTTTCCACGTTTCTCGCTGCTACACTCAATCTGACTCAACATACCAACATGGGGTTGAAAAATCAGAGACCACTTGCTTTTCTCTTTTTTTTTTTTTTTTTTTTTAAACACATTTTATTATATGCATAATATTTTCAGACAAAAGTTGATTTAAATTTTTTTTATTAAATTTAGAATGCCGAATTTGGTTTGTCAACAGCAGTCATGAACAAAACTTGATCACGTTAACAAGCTTGATTCGAGAATGTTTATGCTTATTTCTAGGATTAAATGAATTTATTTCTGCGGTCTCATACTTTTGGATCATGCCAATACCTTTTAAAACCGACAAGTGACATTGTATCTCTGTGTCTTCCTGTCATCCTCAGGAAAGAGCTTCACACTGACCATCACAGTGTTCACTGGCCCACCCCAGGTCGCCACATACCACCGCGCTATTAAAGTCACCGTGGACGGACCTCGAGAGCCAAGACGTGAGTACAATTCCCCTGAGCGACTATCAAAAAAGAGTGTTAACCGAGGTGTATGATTGTTTCCAGAAGCGCTAACAATGACAACATTATCTTGGTTTGGAAACCACCTCTTTGCATGACAATGTTCTGCTTGAACTTGAATGGCGTGTTTTGTAGAAGTATTAGAATTATTCAATGAGCCATTTTTAACTGATTCATTAAAAGAACCAATGTGATCTGGACTTTCAGTATGCAGTATGCAAAGAGAGATGTGTTGTCTGCTTTATTGATGCATTGTCTGCATATCATTTCATGCTAGACTGCAAATCACAACTCTGTTGAAATTGCATTTCTTTTGCGGTGAAGGAAGCACTGTTTCATAGCGAGGGAAAGTATTTAAGGAGGTGATATGAGATGAGATATAGTCTCTTCTTTTGTGTCTGCTTTATACCGTGTTATTTACTGAAGTAAAAACCAAGCTGAGCAGTCTTTAGAACATGTGCCAAGTAAAACAGATTAGATAATCTGTTTGTGCCTGGAGTTTTTCTTTCTGTATTATAGCTGGTAGGTTTATTATTGCACACTGCGTTGCATTTTGTAGCTAAATCGGTGAAGATACGTAATAGTATTGATATTATACTATGTTAGGCGGAGTATTCAGAAGGGGCGATGAGTATTTGAACTATTTTCAGAATACCGACGGCTTTAAAAGACTTATGAGTCATCCGCAGTTGATACCTGGGAATAGAGCCACTGTATATGTGTGTGTGTTCCCAAAATGTACCGTGCAGTGTATTTCTGTGAGTAAGTGTTGGTTTCGATGTCTCCCTGTATTCTCGTGTTTGGGTTTATACTGTACATACCTGCACAGCAGCATGTGTTAATATTAAACAGCAAACAGTCCTTCGTGGTCTAGATGGTTTGCCAACCTCAGGTGTCAGTTGTGGTGTGTTATTAAGCCTTTCGGGCACAGAGAGTGAGGGTGCGTCTCTGAGCCGCAAACAAAGAGGGTTCAATGAGAGTGGCCACTCTCTCTGACCAGCGGGGTCAGCAGTGCCTGACCACATTAGAGCCGCTGAATTAACACAGCACTGAACGCCTGCTAGGGGTACAGATCCATAACACTAATGCAGCCGCGACCACAACCAGAGAGAGCGAGAGATAACGGATAAAGTCAGGGCTGCTGTTTACATTTTGGCATCTTTGTTCGTACACTTGCCCCCCCCCCCCCCCCCCAAAATAATTTGGACACTGTCATAATAAATATAACAATAATTGCACTAAATATCAAACCAAGTGGCATTTATAGCACAAGTACATGTTTTAAGCGAAACCACAGTTTTTGTTAACTTTTTTAAACTTTGTGGTGGGCAAATACTAGTGGAACATGTCCATAGTGAATGTGATGAACTACACCTGTGGTTACTCTCTGCTAGGACACCTGGGTGAATTTGAGGAGAACTGACTTCATACATCCAAAAAAGTGATGTTAAGTGAAGGCTATCAAGAACATGTCCTGGCTCACCCCATTTCAAAATATTTTTTTTGACAATTAAGCTCATCCTCCTGCCAATTCTATTTAAAAAAAAACTAAATAAAAACAAATGTCTTACAAATATTAAATAAATATTTTAATATAATATTTATACATTTATTTATATAATACATTTGTACAATTGTATTTAAATTTTTATTTGACTGTATTACAGCAATGAGAACTTATTTTGAGAGAAAATGTGCTTTATAGTCATTCAAATAATGTAAACGATGCAAACAATTCTTATTGTCCTAAAAATTGGCTTCATTTTCTTTATAAATTGTTTTTCTTTCTTCTGAATGTTTGAAATGTAGTAAAAATCGTGGTACCCAGTTAGGTCTGTGGAAAGCTCTAGCATCACTTGAGCAAATGCCACTTGGTTTTATATTTTGTAAAATGCAATGGCATGTAATAATGCAAAGTATATGCAAATCCGGCGCTTTGTTTATCTTTTTGTTAGTGTGTAATGCTAGATTTCCTCATGCATGTCATATTTATCATGTTGTCTCTCTGACATTTGGCTTGTAATGATTCTTTAGAGCCGTTTCCTGTAGAGCGGGTCGCATTGTCATAGCGTGGCTGATCTGTAGCCTGCGCTCACTCAACTATCACTAATGAACAGGTGCTTCAGACACAATGCAGTGGGAAATTGTGTGAGTGGTTATGGTGCGGTTACATTAGACTTACAGTATGCGAAAGTACTTCAGACTCGAGACAGGACATGAGGACTAAATGGTAAATAATTATAATCTTTAATGTTTTGATCCCCTGTCAAAAATCTTTTTCAGTCATGCAAAATGAAACCCAGCAAAAATGTCTGCAAGTGTATGGAAGTGATTGGAACACTAAGGCTATACGTTCAGGCTGCGAGCCTTAGTGCTCAATTCTGATTTGTTGCTCAGATCTGATTTTGTTGTATAGCCTAGCTGCACATTGTTGACAATATCAGATTCCAGTGCAAACATATCATGGTCCTGGAGTGACCCGCATGCACAAAAGAATGATAAAAAGCATGCTGTCATACGGAATAGGGCTGTCATAGGGCATTAAAGTAAGAGAATATGCATTTATTATTATTTATCGTGTGATCTGCCATGGAAGCCAGCAAATTTATGCACAGGCAATATAAAAAAAAACTAAGACGAGGATGCAAAAAAGGAGTGCATCATTTTTAAACATTTATGAAACGAGCCCTCATGTTTTGCTTGTATATAGAGCTGTCACTGTTATACTGATGAGTTCTGAGACTGTCCTTCACTGACTACCTTTCGCAATAGTCTTGATAACTTCAGGAAATGTTAAATCTCTGAAGTGACTCCCATGAGCGCAGAATTGGGACGAATGTTGCTCTAGAGGGACATAAAAGTCGCATGAATTCCGATTTGACTGTTCAGATCGAGGTCGCGTTGCAAAACATCTGACCTGTATCAGATATAGGACCACTTATGGATCAGAAAAGATCAGATTCCATGTGGTTTGTGCTGTTCACACTGTCATGAGAAAAACAGAGTCACATATGAGCAAAATAATTGGATTTCGGCTAAGTGACCGGCCAATAATGCTGAAAACTAATGTGCATGTTCGCCACAATCGTAGATTGAAGTGTGTGTGTGTGTGTGTTTTTTGTGTATTCTACTTTTGTCAGATATGTTGTGTTGATGGCATCTTTCATGAGAAAAACCACACCCTCTCCTCCCCCAGGCGCGGGCTGACTGAGGCTGTGTGTGTACTTTGATAGTGCTGCCAATAGAATAATACCTCAATAATGTTTACCTACGGAGTTGATAAACCTGATAGACGGGACCCCCCCCAACCACCCACCCCCCCACACACACACACACACACACACACACACACACACACACACACAAAAAACAGAAGCACAGGCATCTTGAAATGTTGAATGCTCTCCATACTTAGCATAGATAAATTGGCCCCAGAAATATTTAGACACTTTATTCGCACGTAAAATGCACTGTAAAAAAAATTTAAATAATTATTCAACGTCACTTGCCATTTCTTTGTAATTATTTGTGAAATTTACTAGCTTTATTTCTGAGTGAAAATTTTTCACCAAATCCTACACCAAATTTGTTCAGTGTATAAATGTTATTACCTAACAACCGATCAAACCAGCAGCATTAGTTTTTAAGAAAGATGCATGCCCTCTTGCTAAGCAAAAAATCACCAGTTTGTTATAAGTCATTGCAAAAATACCCCAGAAAAATGAAGTTAGTTCTATGAAAAGCTTATGCAGCATTTGATCAGAGATGTTAGGTGGATTGATATTGTATGAGAAGAGAAGAGAAGAGAAGAGAAGAGAAGAGAAGAGAAGAGAAGAGAAGAGAAGAGAAGAGAAGAGAAGAGAAGAGAAGAGAAGAGAAGAGAAGAGAAGAGACGAGAAGAGAAGAGACGAGAAGAGAAGATTATAGCCAGGGGTTTCGAGTTCGACTGTATTTGCATTTTGGCACACATCTCTCAGAGGGCATGTAAATCTTTTAACAATATCATTTGCTGTGTTATTTTTCCACAGATATCATTCTGTGTTTCTGTAAATAAAGGAGTGTACATACATACATTACTAAGTATGTGTGTGCGTAAAACACCTGCCAGGTGTGGCATCCATTAAATAATGCATGCCACACCCATATATTTATATATAAATGCTTAGTTCTGCATATTGCAGATGATAATTTAATAATTCAAAAATAAAGATAAAAGTATAGATAAAACTCCTACTGGCTCTTTGGGAAAGTCTGATTTCATGCTTTAAAGGGATCATATTTGCTGTCGTTTTCTTCATTTGAGATGTTGAGATCTCATTTGAGATTTTTCTTTCCTTTGGGAGGACACAAATCTTGCATTTGTGCGAGTGTTCTGCAATTTTTAATGGTGGTATCATCACGCAAATGCTATTAACAATCGTTCTGCTATCTATGCATCATAAGAATGTTTCTTCAAAGCAACGCTGGTGGACATGGCTAACGGCGAGTGGCAGCTTTCGTCACCACTGACGCTAAATATGAATGGAGCCAATATCGGATGGCAAATGAATGGAATGCGTTTGAAAAATGAACAGACGTTTCATTACAGTGAAAACAAATGGTCAAGCTTGCAGTGCAGATTTAGCCACTGAATGTGCGCATGGCTGCTTTAGCATGCAATGAATCCTTGCAGATCCTAGAGCTACAGCTCAGCATTTGACCAAAAAAAAAAGGGGGTATTTAAGGATATAAAGGATGATTCTGTCCTTGTTATATTCACCTCCCAGTCATATTTTCTTTTCTTTGAGGGATAAACTCGACAAAGGCTGACAAGAGAGGCATTATCTATACACCCATGCACAAGTCACAAACACACACTCAATATCTCCATCCCTCATCTTCCAAGCTCAACCTGTGTTTGCAGACACCATTAGCTGCTTTAAAGACTAATTTAATAAAGTAGCGTAATAAAGCACCTCACAGTCCATGATAAACGTCTGAGAGGCATTGGGTAGGAGAGAGAGAGACAGAAAGGAGAGGGAGGAGTGTTACGGGAACATTATAGTGAATCATCTGTTTATTTTTCTGCCATTTTTAACAGTGAGGAAAATTCTGCAAATAGCCTAATTGAAGAAGCGAGATGTGCCCAGACTTCCAGTAACACACACACACACACACACACACACACACACACACACACACACACACACACACACACACACACACACACACACACACACACGCAGAGCTTGTTGGGAAAAGGAGAATTTCTCTCTGTCAAAGCGTAGTGTTTCAACATTTTAGGTTCATATCATGAGGAATCAATTTATCCTTGATCTTTTGAGATAAAAGACTTCATTGTGCCACGAAAACTATCATTTTTCAAGCTCAAAACTTTCTGCTAACATGTCTCGTTCCGCACTTCTGACGTCAGACAGATACATTTGACCATGACCGCCATACATTAATGAGGCCTGTTTGAAGTTCAGAAAACTTGGCCCACCCAATGATAGTAAGATAACAAAGAGTAAGTAGAATAAATTCTGTTATTTACAGATATGAGAAGATCTGAAGATAAGATTATATACTATATATATTCTACGGTATGTCCTCATTTAGAGAGCTAAGTAAACAATTATGTGTGTGAACAATAAGACTGAAACCTATTCTGCGTGATAGATATATCTCTGTATCAGTTCTCACACTCCTGCAAGCTGCAGTTGCGTCAAATCCTGTCACAGGCGCACTCACGCGTGGGCGCTGGCGTTTTGAAATCAAGGGTCTCTTCCTGCCCTTTAACACCTCTAGCAGTTCTCATCAGATCACCTCCTTTCTCTGTCATCTCCTCCCTAATTTCCACCCCATCTTCCAGAATAATCTCAAATAAAGTCTTCAGACAGTCAGTCTCCTCTGAGAGCTGCACGCTTAAAGAGCCGGGTGAAATTCCTCACGCGAAAACTCAGTTGCGTTTAAATTTCATTAGCTTGGCAAGGGAATGCGCTCCTAAATCACACTCTTAACACAACGTGTGCTCGTTCTTTTGTCCTATAAAACCCAGGCATTATATTTCAGAACATTCCAGCTGCATACAGCCAGCAGAGAGCAGAACACCTCCGTTAGATGCAACACCTCCGTCTTGAGCTCACAAGAGTCAAATGCATGTCGCATCATCTGGGTCAGAAGGGTTTCTTGGTTTGAGTTACAACTAGGCCAACCAAAACACCAAACCACTCATTTGCAGGTGCATGCACATATGAACACAATAGCTCTGACATGCACACTGCCTGGACTCAACTACTCGTCGTTTATATGACTATTTTTACATGTTTAAGAAAAAGAGGAGGGCCATCAAAATTATGTAATAATAGAGTATGAGAACTATGTTGTGAATTATTTTTGACTGACAATTGTGAAACAAGTGAGCTCATTTTTTCTTTCTTAAAAGATTATTTTTGAAAAAAGATTTTTTCAAGAAATATTATTATGCATTATTAAAATATTATAAATATATTTCAAAATATATCATATTTTTTGTTAAGGAGTATTTGTAGCACACATCCAGAAACACATATGTAATTTCTCAGTGAAGTCACAAACACCCACAAACACATGTGTGCTGTTACGCCCTTTTTGCTTTTAATGCTTTTCTGCATATGACCTGAACAGGAAAAGCAAAAAGGGCGTAACAAACACTGGCATTGAAAACACAAAGCGGTGGGTTACTGCCTCTGGCTCGTGTATTGTCTAATGGATATGGGCAGTATCGAAGGGTCTTTATCAACTTACCCTAGAGAATTAATTAAGGACCAAAGATAATTATAAAAGAGACTCTTTATTCCCTCGGATTTCCACATGACGAGAAGTGTTTGAGACAACTTATTACAAGGACTTGCTCAAGGCCAGTAATGATGGCTTATGGCTTAACCACTACACATGAATATGTTTTAATTTCATTTCAATTAGGTAAATGCAGCTTAAATTTTTCATGTAGTTACTGTCATTTCTTCTTTATTTTCATGCATATTTTTGAAGGTAAAGTAGCTGAATCAGTATGAAAGAACCAAAAAAAAAAAAAGTACAATAAAATTACTTTTTTTATTCAAGTATTGTCTTACTCCCAGGGATTTCATTAATATTCAAATTTGAGGGGCAGAAAAATCTCAGAAACAGAGTGCCGTGTGCAGTTTGAGGTTGAATAGAGGCTCTGTTCGGGATTTTAGTTTACTCCCCAACACACTTCACTGGCACAAACCCATTTCCTGTCATGGGTTGATGGGATTGGTCGAGCACTGCTCTGACATCACAACAGCTCTCAGATGGACAGAGAGTGAGTGTGTGAGTGGTTCGAAAAAGAAGACAGGTGCAGTGATCTTAGCAGATGTAGAAACGTCTCCAGCGTTCGTTACTACGGAAGCACACTTTCATCTGAGGCCTCGGTAACCACACCTGACGTTCGCACAAACTTACTCCCACCAACTGTCAACTACAACGGTGGAGGATAAAACAGGTGGAGCTCTACATTCATTTCACACATCGAGACATTTCAAGTCATATAGAACTGCTTTACAATGCATTTTCAGAGATGGTAACCCTATTGAGCAAATTTAGACTACTCTCATCCTCAGACGGGGGCCGTCCAAAGTCTGAACACACACCATCCGAAGCATACTGCGCATAAAAATAGGATTCGCATGTTTGCATTTTGGGAGATCTAAGATTTCTGTCAGTTTGCCTGAAAGTTGTGTTTACAAGATACTGAGTTGATATGCAATGAGCATTTTTACTAATCATTGAATTACCAAGTTACATTTTTCCATGACTTTTTTTATTAGTGTAAATGGCACGTAAAATATAAAATAATAATAATAATTGTGGTTGGTAATTTTATGCCAAAAGTCAAAAGTATGTCTACGATTTCTGCAGAATTCCTTTAAAAAATGAAAAAAAATTAATGGCAATAATTGATGAAAATATGTGTTTGTAAACGTCCCTCATTTCAGAAAATCCAGCAAAATCGTAGCCTAGAAATCTAGACGCAAATCTAGACGCAAAATTATTTTGCAGCCAGGGTGGTCTAGCAACTCTCCGTTGACTTTCGTGCTGGAAAAACCTAAATTGGGTCAGGCCAATCACATCGTGTATAGAGTAGGCGGGGCGGGCTTAACATAATGACGACAGAGTTGCTGCTGGCGAACATCTTTCGAATCGGCTTTGGCCGTGACTCTGGAGGACTTGGAGTTAAGTTTTTCTTTGAGAAAAGAGCAAAGAACGGCACTTAAGTCATTCTTAAAAAAGGAAGATGTGTTCGTAGTTTTGCCGGCCAGATTCAAAAGTTGAATCTATCGACTAACGTTAGCTCCGCTGTTGGGGAAAACGCTCTGGTTGGTTGAAGCGCTGTCCTATTGCGTGGAGAGGGAATTTGAAAGACAGCCGTTTATCCCGCCCCTCGGATTGAGCCGTGTCTATGGTGAGTTGCCAGACCTAACATCTTGATGTATAGGTCTGGCTTGCCAGGCTAGCAAAATCTTATTTTTCTCCAAACCTTCTTCAGTCGGTCGAGCTAAAGCACGCGTTACCGTCTGTGCAGATCAATTTCACAATGTTATCAAGTGCCTATATCAGCCACATTTATAGACACCCGTACAAATATTAATAGAGTGCCCGCCGTAACATGTCTGGCCCTCCACAGCAAATGTCGAGTTTCAGTCCTGCCCTAATGCATACACACTCCGCCAGCGCTAAAAGAGCCTGTGTTCTGTCTGTCCAAAAGGGGAACATATGTTTCTTTCTTTTCATCGTTAAAGAGAGAGAATGAAGAGAGAGAGAGAGAGAAGGAAGGAAGCTGGGCGTATCAGTCAGTTGATCAGTGCAAGTATGAAAGCTGAAAGTGTGCAGAGAGGGCCTCTGTGTACACATACTCCATGTGCAGAAAGTACGAAATCGAATGAATGATGACGATGGCTATACTTCTTATATCCCAGAACTGTTAGTGGGCAGGATTGGTTTTACTCTAAGAGCAACGATGAAACTTAGTCAAGATGAGGAAGACATATCATTAACCAGTTTGGTCATTTGTGGTTGTTCTTTTTACACTGAATTTCTGGTGAAAAATATGTGTTTGCATGTCAATCTGCGCATTATTTGTGTAAATTAGTCAGGGGTCATTTATGAACATTTAGTTCATTGCATCTGTCACATGACAAATGAATGAAAGACTCAAGAGTTGAACTATGAACTATGATGAATGAATGATCCATTGAATCATTTACTCAACCGATTCATTCGAAAACATTGATTCACTCAATACCCAATTCAAGTGTATTTGAGTCATTAAATCATTGATAAATCGAGAATGATATGACAACCGATAATGATTATATGTTTACATTGTAAATATATTGTTTATATAATTTGTATATAATCTCATATATAATTTAACCTGACGATCTGATAATACTTCTTCTTTTGTGACTTGGCTAATTACATTTCAGTACAATTTAATCAAATTAATATTATTAATAAAATAACACACACCCTAACCCATGGTCAAACATGCATGTTAAGGTGAGAATTTGATTTGAACATCTTTATTAAGAGGTTGTGGTGTACATCTATATCTCCATCATGCAGTGTCTGTTGCAGTTGTGTTCATCCCAGTCCATT
The DNA here is from genome assembly GCF_965113295.1 of Leuciscus leuciscus. NCBI lineage: Eukaryota > Metazoa > Chordata > Actinopteri > Cypriniformes > Leuciscidae > Leuciscus > Leuciscus leuciscus. The sequence continues at coordinate 4,884,736 of NC_138746.1, forward strand.
TCCCCATGACATGTGCGTGTATGTGTGTGTATGAGAGGGATCCACTCTAATTAGTGTGTCTGTGTGTGTCCTGTGGTTATGATATCATTCTCACAAAAAGTCAACATTCCTGTCTAAGTGCCCCCTTACCTATGAAATATTCATTCATCCATAATAATTCAGACAGGGTGAATGTAGCCAGGGCAGATGTAGGGTTTGACCCCACAGCCGTACAGGAGAGACACTGCTCACGCTAGTGCCTGGACAGAAAGGGTTTAACTGTGTGACTTTACAACTGCATTAAGAAGATATACACGATGTCACAATATAGTGACTTAAGAGTACAGCTTAATAATAGTATTACAGTAACAAAGTAATATTTATGCATGCATTTGACTGCTCTTTTGTGCCATAGGAGCTGTAAAGGAGATCTCAGTTGTTTTGCATTTACGTGCTAACTTTGTCTCCTGAAATGTATTGAGAGAAATAAAAATAGACACAAATGAGTCATATAGTAAGAGTAGAACTAGAAAATGAATGTGGATAGCAGCTCATATCATTTGATGATACATTTGATTGATGTTGATTGCAGATTTTTGCAATCAATCAGATCTCTTCTTTTTCTCGTGAAACATCTGAAAAGTAGGGGAAAAAAGTCTTTAGTTGTTTTCTATTTAATCTCATTGTAAGTCTAGGAGAAACAACTGAGAAATATTTTTTTTCTTTCCTCTGGGAATATGTGTTTGTTTATCTCGCACTTTATAAACAAACCAAAAAGTAAAAAAAAAAAAAGAGTATTTATCATTTAGATCGAATGAGAGAGGGGAGACAGTGCATGGCAACAAATGGAGGGAGCGATAAACTAACAGAAATATTACCCCAGGGGTAAAGAAAAACGTGGAGTGATGCATTGCCCTTGGGTGAAAGAGAGGGCAAGAACACACAAAATCCATATCACAGCGTCTGTTATCTCTCTATATCTGAATAAAACATTCAAATACAGCCATTACTCCACATTAAAAACCACAAAATGTTCACATGTTCTTCACACAAGCCACTGATAGTCACATTAAACTCATCCATTAGAGCTGACCAGACTACACATATGATGATGATGAGGATGATTGTGTGTGTGTGTGTGTGTGTGTGTGTGTGTGTGTGTGTGTGTGTGTGTGTGTGTGTGTGTGTGTGTGTGTGTGTGTGTGTGTGTGTGTGTGTGTGTGTGTGTGTGTGTGTGTGTGTGTGTGTGTGTGTGTGTAATTGCTATTGAAGTGGGATGGCAAATAATTGTCAGTGATAAACACACACACACACACTCATAGCGAGGTTTTTCTTGGTGATTTCCTCTGTGGATCATCAAGCATTACATGAGTCACGACTGAGTACACAGCTCTGTCTGAAAGCCATAAGCTCTTTTCCAGACCATTTTACACAATATTTGTGTATTTTTATGCTTATTAGAACATGATGTTGTTAGTTTTAATGTCAAACTTTATTGGATTAATTTGTGAGAGTGCTTAGTTGCTGCCTATGTGAAGTGTGTGCATAACCATAAAAATATTTATAGTAATGCATAACCATATAGTTTATTTGCATAAACAAGACAACTAAATTTGCCGTTTGAAGTGCTTTAACAAGTTTCACATTTCTGGCTCGATTTATTTCCAACAAGTGTCTTTACTATAAATTGTCTGTGCAAAAACTGAGGGGTGAGTCAAAGGTATGTTCGGGGTTCATTCTCCTTCTAATAAGCCATTGCATGTGTCTCCCCAGGTCACCGTGTGAAGCCGGACGACCCTCACAAGCAGTTTTCCGATCGCCTGAGTGACATCGAGCGCTTCCAGAGGGCCAGTCTGAGGATGAACCCTGGCAACGGGACCGCCCGCCCCCACCAATCCCATTACAGTCCCTCCAGCACCACACAGATACCAGGTGTGTTTTGTCCCTGGATGCCCTACAGATCCTGTGTATGTGTTTGTTAGAGTCAGACGTTAGCTCGTCACAACAACTCGCACCTCGACGTCTGGAATCTAGCAACCCCTCTCGATCTCGGCTCCCACGTCAGCGTGTGTGATAGTGGGCGAGGATACGTTCTCAGACGCATGTAAAGACCTTTGAGCATGATGTCTGCTAGCAAAACAGCAAAACTCTCACTCTCTCCAAGGCACGTATGCACCTCGCTTACAGTCTATCTTTCTATTTTCTGTCCCTCTCGCTCAAATAAACATACACACCCAAGCACTTTTCGCACCCCACCCTTCACTCACCCACCTGTTCTCATACGCGGCAATGTGTGTGTGTGTGTGTGTGTTGCTGAAATGTGCTTCTTTTATTAATTCTTGTTTGCTCACTGTTTCTGCAGTGTAGACTGAATCACTCACATTTCTAAAGAACTCAAACTGGTGTGTTTTTTTTACAGCCATCTGAGCAGTCGTGACTCACGTTTCAATCAAACTCTCATAGTTGCTCATCTCTGCTCAGCACAGTCATTAGCTAAGAAAGATCAAGCGTTTATGAGCATTTTGTTTAGTTCTTTCCAGCTTTAGGGGCGTAAACTTATGAATGTATTCCTTACTACTCTCGATTTGTAAGTTGGATAGTGTTTGTAAGCTGGATACACAGCGAAATCTTGTATATCAAACAGATATGTTTTGATTGGCTTTGATTTTGTCATTTCGTTAAACAATTTCGCCTTTTTTATTTGTTTTTGTTTGCTCACTGCATCTATAGTGTAGACAGAATCGCTCATATTTCTAATTCGTGACTCACATCTCTCTACGATCCATCAAAAAGCAAGAAAGACCAAATGCTCCCGCGGGGCATATCACGGCCTGCAGTTCTTTCATCTTTCATCTTTCTTTTTATTCTTTTGACCATTCACATTTGAAGTCAAATCATTTTAAATATATAATGAGAATAATGAGAATTATTATAAAAATATGTAATAATTATTTTACGAAAAAAATTTATATTATAATTGATATAATGATCAAATATATAAATAATAAATTATACAAATTTTTATATTAGTATAAAATGTGATTAGTTAAACATTTCAATAATTATGCATAAATTATATATAAACTACAGTGCTATGCTTAAGTTTAGACACCCATGCTAAAGTTGACTAAAAAGAGGAATAAAAAAATTATCTTTTGGAAATTGAACTTAATGCCTTAATTAAACATTTTTGGAAAAATCCAACCTTTAAGGACACCAATTTTCTTTGTGAATGAATAATGTATCGTAAATAAATAAATGTTCTTCCTTAAAATACAGGGTGCATAAGTCTGGACACCCATATGTTAAATTCCCATAGAGGCAGGCAGATTTTTATTTTTAAAGGCCAGTTACTTCATGGATCCAGGATACTATGCATCCTGATAAAGTTCCCTTGGCCTTTGGAATTAAAATAGCCCCACATCATCACATAGCCTTCACCATACCTAGAGATTGGCATGGTTTTATTTCAGTTAGCCTAATAGCTTGTTTGATTTGCATTGAGAGATGATCTTATGGAAATTACTCCATGTCAATTTTTTCTTAACATTTTCCTAATTTTTTTAATTAAGGCATTAAGTTCAATTTCCAAAAGATGATTTTTTTATTCCTCTTTTTAGTCAACTTTAGCATGGGTGTCTAAACTTATGCATGGCACTGTATATATATAAATATATTTAATATTATAATATTGTTGTTTTTTATTTATATAAAAAGTATCTGATTTTATCTAAAATATTTAAAATATATATATATATTTCAAGGCATTTAGACAAACAATAACTTGTGTTTGGTTAGGACATGATGTAATGGTCAACCGGAACCCATAAAAGTCTGGTTTCTTTTGTAACCGTCGTTATTATGAGTAGTTTATCCATCATGCGCTGTTGAATTAGAGGCGCTGGATGTTTCAGTGGTGTTTTTGTTTGGGGTATTTGGTAAATTCCTCCATCAGATTGACCTAAATTCTGAAGGGTGGACTCTTATTCTTGCATTCTTGCAAAACCAAAGCTGTGACTCATCCAGAGCTCAGCGCGAGAAGAATGGGAGATTTACACTTACCGCATCAGTGTGCTTGAGCGGGTAAAGTACGTCTAGTATCCATATCTGCAGGTGGATTAGGACAGGAATTATGTCTTCATGGAGCTGTCAGAGGCCAAGACTGCCGACACACACATTTCTAGCAGACATAACACATTAACAGAGCTTTAGCTGTCGGGAGACTGCGTGTCTGTCACTGCTGTAGGCCTGTGTGTGTGTGATACATCAAAACCTGACTGTTATGTCTGATATTAACACTGCCTCTCTGTCTGTCTCTCGTATCGTCCCAACTTCATCTTTATATCTAAATCTTAACACACACACACATTGTGTCAGACAGCTCTGTGTGGTATGAGGTTTGCAGACAGACATGTGTAAGATAGACATGTTTAATCAGATTTATTACCTTCATCACACAGTAATTAGATGGTCTCTCATTCCACCTGAGTGATGCAAACTGTGTGTGTGTGTGTGTGTGTGTGTCTGGTGTTGATTGCATCATCCCGGAGTCTTGAGGTTAGCAGATTGTTGATGACTGTAAACAGATATTAAGTTACAAAATTCACAGCACAAACACAGACATGGTTCATAGTTAAACAGATTTGTCAAAGCACACAGCGCCGTCCCACAAACACACGTACACACACCTAATGTCATGCCAGAGGAGCAGGGAGGCGAAGTCAAGTTGGCATTAGTTAACATGCAGCAACTTGCTTCAGATGAAAATAAAACGAACAAGGAATAAACAAACGAAAAGTTCATTCGAGTTCATTGAAGAGAAGAAAAGAGATGCGGGCAGAGCTGTGTGGTGTGTACTCATGCGCTCATGCACATCCCACAGGCTGCGTAGCTGACAAACACATCACATATATCTGTCTAATATTTTCATTTCTGTTAATTATATGTTGTTATATATTTATTAAATAATAATTTTGTACATTGTAAATTATCATTTTCATTATATATATATTATATGACATGAGAGCTGGAAGGAAATGTTCTTAATTGTCACAAAATAATGGCAAGCTGTGTAAGACAGTCAGTGAACGGACAGTC